>NC_056736.1:481562500-481657500 GCF_019279795.1 Protopterus annectens | reverse complement strand
AAATGAAACCACTGTAACTCAACAAAATAACAATTGCAAAGAAGTCAGAATAAGACGAATTTGGTAAGTGCTTTCACTGAACACTGTCAACTTCATTAGACCAAAATTGCATTATGTATGTGTATACATTTACATACTTGTTTAATCTATTACAAGATATTGAGTAAAATACTTTATATGGGATATAAGTAAGTGTTGAGGGTTCAGGTATTAAAACCCCTCAAGACTGCTTCTTTGAGAGCAATTATTTTACTTTATATACACAGAATATTCTGTCTTAGTTCTGATTGTTTTAATTCATCTTTTCCATTTCCTTTTCACAATGAACTTTGTGTATGCATGTGTGTTTATGTGTGAGTAGATCAGGTAGGGTGGGGCAAAAGGACAACTGCCACTCACAGAAAGTGTTGGAGTGCCATCAGCCAAACCTGATCTCTCTTTATTACAATACCAGTTTTTAAACACCAGTACTGAATTTGCTGTCAAATCCAAGCTCTGTAGCACTCCATGTGTAGTCTGTATTGTAGCAGCTACTTGTTACATTGTAGCAAGCATTTTGCTTCAGTTTAATTCTAGTTTTTTTTTAAACTAAAACATGAGTGTTGTAGCACTTCATGCAGGCAGAGTATAAACTGTTAGCAACTGTTGCTACATTTGTAGCAAAAGAAGAAACTTTTTTTTTTTTTTTTTAATAAAATGAGGGTCAGGGCAGAGCACAGAAATGGCAACTGAATGACTGGAGTTAAAGGGTTCAGAGGCATGTCATGCATACAGCCACCTAGTTGGTGTGCCAGTCAAAGGAATGTCCATTTTACTTATTTATTTCTCTTCACTTGAAGAGTTGAAGGGTGGGGTGCTAGTTCAGGATACTGGCACAAGGTACTCTTTGAATCAGCTATGATTCTGGTAGTCTCCCTATTGAAATGTTTGCAAATGAAATGCTGAGTGCTAACAAACCAAAAAAAAAAAAAAAAAAGACCAAATACATAGGAGAAGTGCAAATCTTGAAAATCAGTGTTTTTAAACTTCTTTTTGCAGTGGGGCAAGCGCCCTATCAGGGACGTCGGGAGGCATATGCACTGTACTGATTTCAGTACAAATTTTTTAGAAGGGGGGGTAGCTTTTTTGAAAAAAAAAACATACATATTTAAAGGGTGTTGGCTCCTTTAAGGAGCATACCAGCCAGTCGGAAGTGAGCTCACACATCATGTCCGGCTGGCAAACAATGATTGAAGTAAGTGTAATGGATTAAGAAGGCAAGCAATGGATTCGAAGTAAGTGTAATGGATTATCGTGGGCAAGCAATGGAGTATCTGTTACTTGCAAGGCAACAATTGAAGTAAGTGTAATGGATTCGCGATTGAAGTAAGTGTAATGGATTCGCAATTGAAGTAAGTGTAATGGATTTGCGATTGAAGTAAGTGTAATGGATTCGCAATTGAAGTAAGTGTAATGGATTCGCGATTGAAGTAAGTGTAATGGATTATTGTGTGTGTGTGTGTGTGTGAGAGTTGAGTTCAGGCGAATTCTAACATATGAGCACTGTTCTGTTTTTTTTTTTTTTTTTTTTGCAGCCCGCAGGACCAAGACTGATGGCTATTCTGTTTGCTCTAAATTAGCTCATTTATTCCATACTTGTGGAAGCCAGGGATTCTTAGGCAGACAAGAGCTTTGTTCTTCCATGGGAATCACCAACGAGCTCATCCACTTGTGACAAAAGAGTTATGTAGAAGGGAGTGGGCTTACTGTGTCCCCCAGCAGAGCACCCCTTCCATGCAGTAGCATGGTGAAACTTACTATAGTTGTTCTCTTAGCTCACAGTGCATCTTGCACATTACATCGGGGGGGGGGGGGGTAGGCTTGTGGGCTGAAGCTCCTCTAAGTAAACACCTAGTGTTTCTGTTAGGTGTTACTCATGTAGTGAGCCAGAGATGGCTCCTCCCCAGGATGAGTAAGCTGGCAGCAGCCACTCAGTTGCATCCTTCCCTGTCATCTCCCATATGTGCCTAACCCATAATTTGAACACATCTGCAACAAAGTCAGAACTTTATTCCCTTATGCTGTGGAGAGGCTTATGACTACCTATATTAATTAAGTTATTTATTCACTTAGATTGCTAAACAAAGCATCCTTTATGATGCATTTGTAAGTAGTAGTTCATTCTCATAGTTCCAGGCTATGTCTAATGTAAAACTTATCTTGTGTCTTTGTGCTTTAACAGAATGAAATGCCTTAATAAACGGACGCTACATATTTTGATGTTTTACCTATTTTTCATATTTTTTTCATCAATGAGTCCTTTCTGTTGACTAAGTCAGTTTTCTCTGAACATCTTACACTGATAACAATCAAAACTAGCTTCAATGCAGCTTGCAGAATATTGAAATCAGTCATTCATAAATGTAAGCTAAGTTATAAAGAAAATCTTGTTTCTTGCAACAAGAATCCTAACATTTTCTACAGTTATACACACTCTGTTCATGACTGTTACACTCATATGTGCATGTCCTCTTTCTAACAGTAGTACTTTAGTAAGCAACCCTGTTGATATGGCTAATGTTCTTTAGAACTTTGTTAACTTGTTTACCAGTGCCATCCTTCTGGCTCCAACTTGTCCTGTTAGTATGGACATCTTGAACTCACTGACTTCTCAAGATAACACCCATCATTGTTCAGATTCTTTAGTTTGTCCTTATATTACTGAAAACATGGTTAGTGCTTCCTTAACGAAAATAAAAATGTTAACAGTGTCAGTGTGCCAAATAAGAAATCTTGTTTATTATTTAAGCATCTTGGCTCAAGTATTATTTTAACACTCTCTTGCAAAATGCTTTGGAAAAAGATAAATATCATTCCACTTTATGAAAATGGGAGTTGTATTGTGGACAATTACCACCCTGTCACTCTAACTTCCTTGCTCTGCAAATGTTTCAAAAAATGCCTTTTGAACTTACTTGATGGTAATCCCCATTATGGTGCTATGATAGATTTCTATCAACATGGCTCTATGAAAAATTGTTCTACTTTTATTTGCCTACTCAATTTTTATGATAATTTTTACAGGGCTGTGGATAATGGACTAGATGTTATTATGGTATATGTAGCTCTCTCCGAAGCATTTGATAGTGTGACACATTAAAGTATTATAGAATGTATGATGAAACATGGTAATAATAACTTTATATTAGACTGGATTAGTTAATGACTTTCTAAAAGGTGATTTATGGCAGCTATGTTCACACTGGGGCTAATGTTTACTCATGGGTTTCTCATGGGAAATCTGTTTAGGTCTGGCACTTTTCAACATGACATTTTCCTTTCTGCTACACATAAAAGTATTTTGACTGCCAAATATGGAAATGATATCAAGTTAGGATCAGTTTCTAGTAATGACACTGATTATAATAGGTTCATCAACCACCTTTCTAGTAAAGTAAAATGGCTGAATAGGAATGGAATTAACTTCAGTTTAAGTAAATGCCATGTCATGATTTTTGGGCCCCTAAAAACCAGTCATTACATCTTATTAGAGAACACTTATTTTGGGAGTCCTTCCTTATGTAAATATCTTAGTTCTATATTGTGCCAAACTAAATTTTAAAGCTAATGCTTCAGTGGTCAGATATAAAGTCATAAAAGTATGTGTCCAAGTTTTCAATCTAGATCAACTGCTTTACTTACAAATTATTTGTAATTTAAGTTAGGTCAGTTACTGAGTCAAATGATATGTTTTGCTCCTACTTGGAGGTTGATTTAATTCTCCTTGGGAAAATAAAAAAATATATATATACTATACACCTATGTGATGTTTAAGATCTTAACAATTTTGACAGACTTCAATCATTGGACTCATTTTCCATTCATTACCTTTTTATAAGGGACAGATTATGTTTAGGATTCAATGCTTTACACAACAGAATCTGTTACAATCTCTCAAAATGCTCTCACAAATGAAAATTTGTGTGTGTGTAAATGGATTATTGAAGTAAGTGTGTGCAAATGGATTATCGGACAAATGTAGTGTGTGTTTACAATCTCTCTCACAAATAAAGTGTGTGTGTGTGTAAATGCCCCCACATAATACACCTGCTGGCTATAGGTGTTCAGGCTCAAACCCTGTACCTTTGCTTCAGGGTAAGAACAGCCTAAAGTCCCTAACCACCACCATTTCTGAACTTTGTTCAGATTTGCTTTTCTAATGGTTGTGAGCTATGGTGAGAACTGAAGTTGCATTTCTCCCATTATTGTTTTTGATGTTTGTCCAGGTTTTTTGTGCTAAGGTGTGAAGTGAGAACTGAATTTGTATTCCCTCATTATTGGCTTTGTTTGTCCAGGTTTTTTGTGCTAAGAGGTTGAGAGCTATCTAAATGATAGCCATTAAGTTTGTCTTCCTATTTTTCAAACAGCTGATTTAGCATAGTGGTATGTTGTACTGACTATAGTGCATATGGTTCTGGGTTCAAGACATGCATGGTGATAACACAGCATTTTATTCTATCAACTTTTCAAAATTATACAAGCAATGTTTAAAATGTGTCCCTGTATTTTGGGCTTTTGCCCCCCCCCCCCAATAAATGTTGGCTTTTTCCAGATTTCTTGTGCTGCAAAGTTCAGAGATACAGCTGAGTGTCAACATTTTACAAGGAGCTGAGAGCTGCAGGGGAACTTAAGTTTAGTGCTGCTTATGCAGAGTCTGCTTGTACTGTTAATAGCACAACAGGTAGTGTACTTGCTTTTGATGCAGAAGGCTGTGGGTTCTTCTCCTACAATAGGTAGATGCATTGCTGATACTGTACTGTGTTGTAAAGGGGGGTGGATGCTGTAGTCTGTTTTGGCGAAGATATCTAGTAGTAACTATGAACCTGTTATCAATTTGCCATCCATTCCCTATTGCAATATTACTAGCGTATCATTGTTTTTAATGCAACATAGGCAATTTATTCCTCAAGGGCAACAGGCACATTATTTGTAGATGAAACCATGAAATATAAAGTTGTTTGTTAGCAGCAGCCTCTTCATTAGTTACAGATTTCTAATGTGGAATTATGTAGATGGCTTTTACTAGTTCAGAGATTGTTTATATTTACTGATACCGGTGGACTGTAGAAGTTTGAGTAGACTTTTATGATGGAAAGTGTATCAAAGAGCACGTGTATGTTTCATGTGCAAGGGGCCTATGATTTGAAAACCCAAAGTTAATCTTTATCTGCCACTGGCAAAATGTATTTTCTTTGAATGTGGGTTTCAATGCTGTTTCAATGAATGTCAGTTTCAAGGGCAGAGAAGTTTTAATGCTAAGTCTAGTTTCATTGTGAGACTGCATTGCTTTGTTTAGCAGATATTTATTGGTGTTCGTACTGTAAAATGCAAAATAAAACTTTTTCTGGCAAATCATTTAGGAATGAAGTCACTAAATAATGAACGACGTTAAGTTTCAGACGTCATAATCTTCAGAAAAATGCATGCTAAAGCAAGACCTGATATTCTAGCAGCTGTCTTAAGTTTATACAAGGTCAATTTTTAGTACTGTTCGTATGTTCCCCCAATATATTTGGCCTTGTCCAGATTTCCTGCATTAAGAGGTTGAGAAGTATGTGCAAATAAATCGCTTTATAGAATTAGGAATATCCAAACCTCTCAACTGTCCCCAATTTTGGCTCAAAATGTTGCTCTCCCCCTAATAATCTCTCCGAAAAATAGCAATTTTGGAAGAAAAGGGTTTACTTTACTTTTATAAATAACTGTAATGATCAGAGTTATACATTACTTTTATTTCAGAAATGCATGTAGATTCTCTAATTTTGTTAGCTGCTCTAAGTTAACTGTGCTCATATTAAAATGGTGTCCCTTCTTTGACAGGTTCCCAGCTGTATTGTCTGGCAATTTTATATTTTTGCATCACATTTTTGGTCCGTTTTTCATAAAATTGCGTGTTTCTGGCAGATTAGTGGCAAATTGTTAAAGACTGAAGTTAGAAAATAATGGCAGACATTTGAGTTTCAGATTTCATACCTTTCAGAAAATTCGTACTAATGCAAGACCTACTACTATTCTATTATCTTTCTAAGTTTATAAGAGCAATATTTAAAAAGTCCTTATTTTGGGCTTTTGCCTCAGTTTATTTATGAGTTTGTTGCTGTAAGAGGTTGAGAGGTGTGTGTGTGTGTGTGTGTGTGTGTGTGTGTGTGTGTGTGTGTGTGTGTGTGTGTGTGGTAGGTAGGTAACATACCTCTCAACTGTCCAAATTTTGCAGAATGTCCAGATTTTTGCCCCATATTCTTTGTCTGTTCCTCATAAATTTTGTGATTTTCTAGAAAATCATTGAAGGCTGAAGTTGCTAAATAATGACAGACATTTGAGTTTCCGACTTCATGTCCTTTAGAAAAATTCATACTAGGACAAATCCTGTTCTAGCAGCTTTCTCATACTAGCACAAATCCTGTTATTCTAGCTACTTTCTAAGTTCACGAGCATTATTTAATATCTGTCCCTGTTTATTTTAGGCTTTGTCCATATTTCTTGCACTAAGAGGTAGGTAGGGGTGTGTGTGAATGAAACATCCTAGTTAGGGGTAGCAGGTGGTTAGTAATTTACTCAAGCTCAAAACCTGTACCATAGTTACAGAAAACAAAAGCATAAATTCTCTACCCCAACTGCCATGCTGCATTTTTCAAAGAACTGACATTTCAGGTTAATTTTCAATTCAAGGAACCGAGTTTGAGTGAATTTATATTATATTACTGAAGAGGCATTACAATTACAAGAATGGCTGTAGCTTGGCTGGGGAGGGGGTAGTAGTTTGAGAGCTGTGAGTACAAATTTGAAAATCCTAGCTACACCCCTGCGCCCTATACACCCCTGAACTTAGTACCAACTCTGAGATTGCCATAAATCACAGAAAAGGAAATATTCCAAGAAATGACATCTCAGACTTAATATATTTAAGTCCATTCTTTCTGTCATTCAATCTTCACATTTCAGGACTCGCTGCAAAGGGTCCCAACATTTCAAATGGTTACGTTTCTGGTGTGCCTGTATGTACGTGTGGGTGTGTGTTTGTGGCATTTTGGATGTATGCCACTATAATGCTTTTGAACAACACATTATTATAGCTGTAACAGATAAACATATGTTATTAAATCATTTTGATTCTGAAAGTAAATGAACTCACAAAGTCATTTTATAAAGGCAATATGGTTCTTATTACAAATCTGACCAGCACACGTTTTCTAAAATGAGAAATGTTTGCAAGCATATCTGGGCATCAAAACCTTTATAGAGAACAGTCTATTACACATTACAAATTCACTGAATCTTTAGCTAAATGTTTACTTTTATTAACCCTATATTACATTCTTTGAAATGGCTGTTTGGTAATGGCAGGCAATGACAGACAGGCGCACAGAAGTGAAGTGTAACATAAAAAAATAAAGAAAGATTAACATTACATCACACCATAGTAGCTAAATGGTTTAGTTCACTCTGATTCATGATTCGCTTTTGAGAAATTTCCTAAGCATTATAGTCAAAATAAATAGCAGACTAAGTCAGACTTGCTGTGCAATGAATAACATTGTGTGTGTTTTACATTAAATGTTATTTTATGCCATAAAGGAATACAGCTTCATCATAACTGCCCAAATGAAGCAAACCACTAGTATTTCAGATGAATGGATACCATACATATGCAAATTACTTCTGATTAAATAATCCATTTTCTCTTTTTAAGAAAATACAGAATTTCTCTTTAGTACAGTCTTTATTATTTATATTATTATTGATTATTATTTTGTGATGCGCATAATACCCCTGACAGTTCTGTCAAATTAAGATCAAAACTATAGTATATGACTTCACAGTGCTGAAAAAAAATCTGTCTGCATTATTTATCAAAATATTTAAGAAATGTAATTATGTAATCACAAATATCATTCTAAAAAAATGAAACTATTAATAGGTGAGGATTTTGCTGGACTCAGAATATTCCATGTCGGGTGTGCCTTTAACATTACTAGAATTTCTTCTTTAAAACTAATTTCTTATCTTTAAACTACAGTGTTGGATATGGACACAGGCACATGTGTAACCAAATTGAAAAGTAAAATAAAAATGTATTTAATATGATTAGATGAGTGGTTTTGTTTTTTAGGATTCCTGCAAACCAGCCAGCGTTAATAAAATATGTATATGTATGCACTAATAAAATACGTATACACACACACACACACACACACACACACACACACACACACACACACACACACACACACACACACACACTCATATACAAATATAGATGGCTATACAGACATTATTGACTTCTTCTTTGTCTGTGGATCATGATGCTGATAGAATATTTATTTCTACACATTCTTGCCATCCTGATCACCCATCATGTCTTTTAGAAAGTTTTATATTTACCATAAAGGACTCAAACACTCCATTTTATTATTTTTTTTCACTTGACACAATAGAAGAAATAGAAGGCATGATTGAAATAAAAAGGTCTGTGCTTTTACACAGTTACTAATGGAATGCTATCTATGACTCAATGTTAACTTGATCTGGATAAGAATAAACTGGCAATCTTCCAACAGATGAATATTAGCAGTAGACATAAATAAAGGTTGTGGTAGGACAGACAAGTCCTTCAGGCTCAAAGGAGGATTGAAATATCAATCAAATAATGTCACATGTGATGGCTTCTACAGAAATACTTGCATCCACAGCCATTAAAAAAATAAAAGACTGCTTACCTACACACACACACACACACACACACACACACACACACACACACACACAAACACACACACACACACACACACACACACACACACACACACACACACACACACACGCACACACAAACACACTCACAAATGCACTAGTCTACAATCAGTCACACAGACAGAAAATACATATAGGCAGGAACTAGCATGTACAAAAAAATGAGTATTCATTTTGCTGTAACTAGAATAATGTGCCATTCATTTTCAACCATCTTGTGGTGCTGCGGTAGCATTGTCGCCTCACAGTAAGACATCGTCCTGTTTGATTCTCAGCTAGAGCGTCTTCTGTGTTGAGACATGCATGAATGGGCGTACCTTCGTTGAAGGTTGTGCATCAGGGCTGGCAACTCGGCATGTAAAAATCTACTGCCAATCATTAGCGGACCGAAGTTCCGCTGTGGCGACCCCTAACTGGGAAAAGCCA
This sequence comes from Protopterus annectens, assembly GCF_019279795.1. Lineage (NCBI taxonomy): Eukaryota > Metazoa > Chordata > Ceratodontiformes > Protopteridae > Protopterus > Protopterus annectens. The sequence continues at coordinate 481,648,284 of NC_056736.1, read as the reverse complement.
AAAGATACAACACTGATAAAAGTATATGCCTGTGCATTTTATACCTGTAAAAAGTCCATGATGCTCAGTTGCTCTGTAATTTATCACTCATTTACACAGATAAAACTGTGAAATTTTCTTGCACTTCTTATCACATCATTGTGAAAATCTATATTGCTCCCACTGGAAAATGACTTGGCTTATTCTACATATAATATGCAAATGACTCTATTCTTACCATAGCTTTCAAAAATAAAGGTCTGTAGCCAGTTTTGCATTAGTAAACCTATTGGTTATCCATGAAAATGATTACAATAAGAACTCTCTTGCTATGCAGAACTTAGCTTGTTTATATTCACTGGAATATTCTTATAGAAAATGGAATCACAGTATCAAAAAGATGCAGAACTCTCTTCTGCTAAGCATTATTGATAGAAACTGTCTTACAGTCACATCCTGAAATTTCATAGTTGAGTAATTTTTTTTCTCTCGAGGTAGTATTTTATTTAGTGATGATATCACAACTAATTTCTAACATTTGCATAGGTTATAATTTCTCTAGCCATCACATCAAGGGTCTTTCTTGTGTAGCATCTTGATGATATTGTAAGTTGACTTTGCTCCATTTCATTCATTTTTGCTAACAAACATTCAGCAGTGTCACCTTTTTTAGAGAGTTTGCAACTTTTTTTATTGGCCATGTACTCGTAACAATGTTGCAATCACCATAGATCCACTGTGGTAGCATACAATGAAGGAAATGCAAATTAATCATGGAACTTGACTATTATGTTGGTGTCATTGGAGGATTACAAGCACACATATGATTTGTACATATTCAACAAGCACTGCATGCAATAGCCTGGACTGTGCCACTGGTACACGGTTCTAGGACACCCAAGCAGAACATTTCTGCAGTTGATGAAGTACAACCCATTTCTGATGTATCCAACACCCCTGGGATACCCTGGGAGGAACACATGATTAGAGATGCATGAAGGAAGTGAATGGTCAGTACAAGGGAACAGCTCAATGACTGGCTTATAGGACAGAAGATGAACTCTGTAAAATAAAACTTCTGAATCCGAATATTTCTTGAACATAATGAATAGTTACTTTTCACTTTAAACTTCACATACAAGGGTTTTATATTTAAACAAATTCTCTGCAGGCATTTCATTGTATGTTTCAAGGTCTATTCATATGAAAATATTATAATGAAAAACTAGATGGCCATATTCTTCCATGTCAAAATTGCACATACCAGGATTATGAATTATATTTAAATCAAGAAAAAAAAGAATCTGCAACAGAATTTTAATAACATGTTTGGTTGAATTGTTTGCCGTCTGCATTGCTTAGATTAATGTAATCTGGTGGAAAGGCTTTGCATCCTGGGAACAGATAGTTTCATAGTTTCATAGTATAGTACTAGGCTATCTGCCCTGGGGCATTTGTAAGCCTAGCCATAGTGATGTGGCTTTTGCCACCCCATGAAATGGTACAAAAATGTACAGAATAAATCTAGAATACTGTGCCTCTGTCTAGTAGTGACACAATGAAGGTCCCCTTATATAATAGAATTAGTTTACTGTGCCCCTGTCTAGCAGTGACACAGATGTGACCTAACTTACGATCTCCCATCCACTCATCAAGATTTCTCTTGAAGAGAGTCAGTGAGGGTCTGCCTAGAACTGGGATCCTGTTCCAAAGCATGGGAAGCCTCGGTTATGAATCTATCCCTCCAGCATGTCCTATTCATACTTGTGCGAGGTTTAAGTCTTTAGCTCGTGGTCCTGATGGATTTGGATTTTTGAGGTGGAGCATGTCCATCAGATCCTGATTGGACATGGCCTCAGGCAGAGATCACCTCTGAGCAGGCGGTATGCTACTGAATAGAGCTGAAGTTTCTTTAGTCTGGCAGAATAAGACATATGTTGGAGACCCTTGATCCTTTTGGTGAGGTACTTTTGTGGTCTCTCCAGCTGTTGCAAATGCCGGGTGAGGTACATACCAAATGGGGCATTGTACTCAATCATGGGTCTGATGAGGGAGGAATATAGGGGTACAATGACATCCTTGGATCTGGATGTGAATCCCTTCATGATGAGGTGTGCAAGGTAGAATGTTTTTCTAACCACTTTGGCAACGTGGGTGTCAAATGAGAGGTCGCTGTCACTTGGGTCCCTAGGTCTCTGATTACTTTTACTCAGTGGGTTGCTGTCTATGTGATAATTTGTGGGTACTTTGTTTTTTCCAAAGGGATGACTATACATTTTTGGCATTTAGTTTAAGGCTGTGACCAGTTGTCCATTTCAGTGAGGCCTTTTGTAGGATGTGTGTGTCTGCTGGTGTATCGACTATGTAGTTTGCAGTCATCTGCGAACTTTGTCAGCCACAGCCCTCCGATGTTTGCTTTAACATCTGAGAAATAAATGCCGAACAAGAGGGGTCCCAGGACAGATCCCTGTGGGACACCACTTGTGACTGGCTTTGAGTCTGACATTGCTCCAGTAATTTTAACTTTATGGGTTCTGTCCTTTAGCCAGTTTGCAACCCATCTAGTGACATAAGGGTTTACTTTTAAGCTGTTTAGCTTATCTATGATGCCTGAGTGGGGTATTGTGTCGGAGGCCTTAGCCAAGTCCAGGTATGCTGTATGGACTGCTTTGCCCTCATCAATGGCTCTAGTGACTGTTTCGAAAAAGTCAACCAGGTTTAAAAGGCAGGATCTGCCCTTTACAAAGCCGAACTGGATGGGGTCAAGTGTCTGTAGGTCCCCTATGTCTCTGTTTATGAGTTCCATAATGATTCTTTCCATAGCTTTGCAGACCAGGCTAGTTCATGGGGCAGTAGTTTCCAGGGTCTGTAGAGGCACCCCTTGTGGAGTGGGACCACTGTTGCTCGCCAGTGTTCAGGTACATATCCCAAGTAAGGCTAAGGTTAAATAGCATTTTTATGTGTGGGTTTAGCTCCTCTTGGAGTTCACGTAACACGCACCCCGGATACCGTCAGGTCCCATTGATGCTGTGTTTTTTTCTTTGTTTAGCGCGGTTCTCACTTGGACATCTGAGATGACAGGGAGATTACATTCAGCTGGGATAAGTATTTCTTCTTTTGGGGGTGAAGGAGGGGAGAAATTTGCACTGAACCTGTCAGCCAGAATGTTAGCAATATCTGTGGGTTCAGTGTATTTTTGTTGTTGTGAATCAACTCTGAGCATATCTGAGGGTTTCCAGGTTTCTAACCTAGCTGAAGAAGGCTTTGTGGTTATCTTTAGTGTCCTGAGCGATTTTTCTCTCAAAGTTTGCCTTGGATGTTTTGATGAGAGAACATAGTTTTCTGCTAATGTGGACCAGAGATGTCTTCCCTCCATCGGATTGCAGTAGCTTCCTTCTTTTGTTATACAATTTGTTTATGGCTGAGGTCCACCAGACAGGACGCTTACATTTGGTGGAGAGGGACGTGGATTTGTTTGGGATTGCATGATCCATGCATTCTTGGAGATGTCCATAGAAAGCATTTGTGAAGGATTCGGCATTGTGGGATGTGATATCCACTGGCACAGTGGGCTTAAAGGATACCATCTTAGTCTTAAGAAGAGTGAAGTCTGCTTTTGAGAAGTTTTTCACTGTGGTCTTTTGTGCTGGGGGTAGAGGTGGGATATGTATATCCAGGGTGATTAGTTTGTGGTCAGATCTCACTAGTGAGGGGTATACTTCCGGTGAGGAGCATTTTGTCCCCATGTTTGTGATGATCAGGTCTAGTATATTATCTCCCCTAGTGGGAGAGGTGACTAGTTGTTCCAGTGCATTTGAATTTATGAATTCCAGGAACCTTTGGGCTAGGGTATTAGGGCTAGAATAATGTACCCAATCTATGTTTGGGTAGTTGAAGTCTCCCAGTATGATGGTATTTTGTGATACATTCATATCCTCCAATGTCTTCAGGAAGGCTGAGTGGGGTTCTTGAGATTGGGAGGGTGGTCTGTAACATGCTACCAGTTGTATAGCAGTTTTGCCTATGGTTAGTTGCACCTGTATGGTCTCTGATGCTTCATGTGTTGCTACTAACCTGGAGGTGTGGGTGTCCTTTATGAATATGGACACTCCTCCCTTTGTGGTTTAAAAGCATGATACGAGATATAGCCTGGTAGCGCTGGGGTGCTCTCAGGAGCCTTGAACCAGGTTTCAGTTACTGCACAGACGTCAATGTTCTCCATGCTGAGGAGTGCATCAAGTGCCTGCATCTTGAGATTTAGACTTCTGGTGTTGAGCAGCATTACCCTTAGTTTTTTTCCATTTTTGTTTTCTAAGGAGGTGGGTTTGTCTTTTGAGCCTTGCCTATAAAAGGCACTATGGGGGTGGCAAGAGCCTTAGCCAATATCTGGAAGCCCAGTGGTGAAAGGTGTAAGCCATCCCAGCGTGGCTTGTCCAACATATCATCCCAGGCAGACAGACATTGGATCCCCTTAGAATGACACCAGTACTTGAGCCAATTGTTAAAGCTGATCATCTTGTCTTTGTATTGTGGTATCATTCTTGGTGAGGGTAAGATGCTGCTCAGGGTCAGGGTCATACCAGCCTGGGCTACATAATTGGAGAGCTCCTCTATGTCTCTTTTTATGTAGTCCAGGGAGCTCAGGTCATTCACACCAGCATGGACAATGACGGAGTCATATTTGTACTTGCTTTGGAGTGACCTGAGTGCGTGTGTTATGTGGCGGATCCTAGCTCCCGATAGACAGCTCACAGTCACCTTCTCCTTGTTCAGCCTGGTCAGTGGGACATTAGTGTGTCTGACTATGGAGTCACCTATTACTAGTGTATCAGGCAAGGTGTTTGGCCTTAAGGGCTGTGATTGGTCGACATACTGATTTATTGAAGTATGTGTTGCATGTGTTTTGTTTTGAGGTGGTGGATTTTTGGATGTCTGCTTTGGGAGCCTCTGTTGTTTTGGTAAGTTTTTTATTAGAGCCTCCAAGTATGTCTTTGTGTTTTTATGTGTTTGGTTTGCAGTTGTGGTAGGTCTATTTGGGACTGGGATTGTTGTGTGTGTGGTTGCCATCTCCTCCTGTCTGGTCATGCCAGCCCTGAGTTGAGAGAGTTCAGCCTCCAGTTTGGCTATATAGTTGCATCTCTCACATGTATTTGTGTTTGTTGGGAGGAGGAGAGGGTTGTCTGTGTACATGAGACAATTGTAGCATTGTCTCAAGATACCCAGATTGACCAGCTGAACTGGAGACGACGCCAGTAATCTACCACTTGACATGCTAGAACAGTATAAGGGAGTGGTATACCTTTAAGGGAAGTGGATATTTACAGGGGTGGTAAGTAGATGTAGTGCTTTACTTAGTGCTTACTTAGTAGAGAAGTATTGAGAACAAGTGCTAGGCTTATAATACAGTGAGTAGTCTGGTTATACTAAGAGTAGAGCTTCCTTAAGGGTAAATTTGAAGAGCAGACTTGGGAGCCAGAAAGTTTAACCGCAAACGGATTTTAAACAGTGAACTACAAAAGAGCTAGAAATGGTCCAAAACAACCAATTACTACAGCTTCTTGTGCTGAGGTCACTTCCCCCAAGGACAGGTAGGCTGCTCAAGGCTCCCCACTCCCACTGGTGAGCAAAGAAACTTCCTTCTATCCAAGTAAGTTAATGGACAACACAGGAACTACACCACAGCCCAGAATAGAGCAATGCCTGTAAACTGGTCTAAACTAGTCGAGGAAGGCGGGAAAACAAGGATTATTTTTTTGGTTTTTTTGTTTTTTTGGTAGAAACACACAGAAAATGCAGAAACAGTGATAAATTAGTAGTTGAAATAGCTCATTTTGCTCTCAGAAAGTATCATTTTACAGCTGTTCCACTTGCTGTATGTTTCCCAGTACTTGCGTTTGTATTAGATATTTAATTCTGTCGATTATCAGTGCTTGTGTGTGGTCTTTGGTTGCTCAAGAAATCAAACAATGTTATGACAGTGTAGCATAATCACACCAGCTGATGCATGACAATCTGTTAAAGGAGTCTCCCTTCAGGATAGGAAGTGAACAAGCAGGCAATAATGCAAGAACAAATCTGATATGTGGTTGTGATAAGCACTGTGACCCCACAAAGCAGAAATATGCCAGTCTGACATGGTAACATTTTTGAAAGATATTAATATGTAACAGTATCTCTCTTAATACATCTATCGCACTTTGCTGGAACATGACTAAATGCTATCTGACTCACCATCTTAAGAGTGTGTGTCTTCTGCCTCAGTAGTGACACTTGAGAAAATTGAATCCATAACTTTCACTTAAAGAAAAAAAAAATCACTATCCAAAATGAATAGACTTTTCAAATTGAAAAGGTCCTCCTAGTCTGATGTCTAAAAATTTTGAACCAAACTAATATCCATTTTAATGACATTGGGAGTATATCATCTTTTGCTGTGTTTATTTCTGTTGATAAAGAAGTCAATGTTATTGTTAGAAGAAAGCAAAACAAAGTCCAAAGGGATTTAGAAGCCTATGCCAATGGTGCAGCTTTTGCAGTACCCCAGATCAATATTGAATCAGCAGTACCTATATAGACAAATTTCCACTGGTTCAGACAAAAGTTTTTTTTTTTTTTAATGAAGAATCTGAATTTCTGGTACATGAACATTCTTCTCAGTTGGTGAGTAGAAGTACATTACAACTTCATAATAAAACAGGGACTGATAAAGTTTTTTAAGATCATCACCATTCTGCAGGAACATCCAGTCATTTGAATCAGAATGCCTGCAAAATGCATGGCCACGATAAAAGAAGAGGATGAGGCAGAGCCTCTGTTGATACCAACTCCCTTAATTAAGTTTCCAAACAGACTTTAATGAACTTTCATGTTTAATAGCAGTATTATTTTCAGTCTTACTACTGAAACATCCACTGATGTACAGGAAAACGTTTTGTTAAAAAGGTTTTCTTTTATTTCCAGAAGGATGGACATTGTATACATTTTGAAAGATTTGAGATTATATGTTAGGTGTTTGAACATCATTACATCATTTATCTTTTTGATGGTATCAACATAAAAGAAAAAAGTTTATCCAAGCCATCAGTACATTATGATCTTTTAGATGTGTTTGATCAGGGATACACAGATTTGGACATCTTTATTTTTTATGTAATGAAAGTCCGAGAGTAAAGGTATTGTTTGGAATATATAAATTCATAAGGATCAAGCAAGTCTACCCTTTAGACCAATTAATTCAGCTAGCAAATCAGTTACAGATATTATTAGTATTTATTTGGATAATATTTGGAATCCTCTTGCATTGGAACTGAAATCTTTTGTTAAGTATCCTTGCGATTTTTTAAATAAATCAAGAAAGCTTACTTTTAATGGGAAAAAAAAAAACAATATGTTGTTCAACTTGTATGTTTGTCCTTTGAATGCATTTTTGCCCATAATGCAATTTACAGAGTTAATACATCAATGGTGTTTTAAGTAAACATTTAATAGCATTTAATAAACACAGGAAATTTCAATTTTTTATTTTAGAAAATGTTTATTTAGATATAAGAGAGGCAGGTGCTACAAAGATATAATAGAGAAACCCTGTGGCAGCTTAGGCTGCAGTCAGGTAAAAGTCCTAGTTTAAATGTCACTATTAACATTAAATGTTTTATAAAGTCTATAAAATGTTAAAACATATACATGAAATGTGTGTTTTATGCTTTAAAGTGCTTTAAATTATTTTGATTGATCCACATAATTTTATCTTGTTAGTATTAAAGGAAGTGATTTTTTTTATGTTAGTATTCTGAAGAAGTTCATTTGTGTATGAATGTACTTAATAGTTAACTATTTTATGCTAATCTATTGTATGTCTTCAAAGCTTTGTTGTTTTAGTGACCTATCAGTCATGCAACTGAGCTACTATCAACAGAAATGGGTGCCTATGATAAAGAAGCTGTTTTTTTTTTCAGCCTTCTTTCATTTTTTTTCTTAGTTCCTGTTTCAACACATACCTTGTTTTTCCTCCTACTGAAAAACATCTGCTGCCCCATTCAGCTTAGTTGGATGCATGTTGTCATTGATGATATCCCGTAAACAAGGGTGTGGCTTTTATGTTTTGGCTATCCCGTAAACAAGGGCATGGCTTTTATGCTTTGGACATTCATTAGTACCCAACAAACCAATGTCTCTTCCTTGATATAAAATATTATTGATTTGTATTACTTTTTCACAGAAAAAAATGGAACCTAATCATAACTGTGTCTAGCACCCTAACCTCCCTATGACACTGCACTCAACTTGAGAAGCAGAAAATATACCTTGCAATCTATAAAAAACTCACTCTAATCAACTTAATTGAAAACTGAGGCAAGTGGTGTAAAGGGAATCTAGGATCATTTTTCATTCAGCATTTTAATTTGTTTCTCAAAAGACAGCAAAAACCTGCCGGCTGTGAACTGAAAGCTTATAACTCTGGAGCACAAATCACTTACTTTCTTCGGTTATTTTAGCTGCCGCAATACTGTATCCCTGATCTTCTTTACCTTTATATATTATATACAAATTTAAAGGGCACCATGCAGTAATAATGTCATATAACCCAAGAGTCACTATTATCTTTTATGCTTATTCTGCAGCAAAATTGCCAGCTTGGCCACCCGATACTGTATTTTTGTCCAAGCAATATTCATCGCAAACTGTTTTCTATGTCTCCAAAAGGTAGTGATTTTTGGACATTCTTCTCTGTTTGTTCCATTTGTTTTACACGGCAGTTCTCAGAGTTGTTTCCTACTTTCCCATTTTTAGATAGCTATTGATTATTCATGAAAATGATTAGAGTAAAAAACATTTTCAGGGGCAATTTCTCATCTGAGTTCTTTGCAATCTTTTAAATATCAGGTGGTGAGGATTTTTACCACCCCTTTTAGTTGCAGCTATGGTATTGTCATGTAAAATGGGTTTTCTGATTCTAAAATCTGCATTATTTTTAATTTATTTATACACTTGAGCTTTTAGATTAAAAAAAAAAACATGTATTTTACTTACTTTATGCTGAGCAACTGTCCAGTTATTTCTGGTTCTCTGTCATGTGGCAGCACCCTCTGATGATGTCATAAGGTATCTCTCTCTCTCTTTCTCTCTCTCTCTCTCTCTCTCACACACACACACACACATCTTCCCTGTAGGAGGAATAAAGATGACTTATTGAAGTTTCAAGTTGTTTATTCAGTTAAATAGGCAGATGGACAAGTGTTCTTATTCTAAAACATTCATCCATCTACCTACTTAACAGAATAATCAGCTTGAAAGTTTAACAAGGCATCTTTATTCCTCGCACATGTATGGAATCAGAAACACAGAGACAGCCTCCTAGACCTGATACCTAAAGTGATTCTATCATGACTAATACTCTGTACTCTGTTTCTTTTTAGTCTTGTCACACTCTGCATGCAGTGGGTCACAAGTGGGATACCAGACCTGACTTTAGCTTTCTGGATTACCTTTGTTTTATGAGGTCATAAGGGGTAAACAGTATATAGTTCAAAACTTTGATGTACTGAACTAAAACAAGTCATGCTACACCAGGAACAGGCACTAAAAGTCTACAGCATTCTTTATTGAGACTTATTTTCTGAGCATAGCCCAAACCTCCCTGAAGACTTGGTAGGGCAGCTGATTTAAGACAATGTTCTTTAATGTAGCATCTCAACTTGTATGTCAGACTTGGTATTCACAGCAGAGATCCATGTCTGAAATATAGGTTCATCATGGCTATGAGGCACAGGAACGCCACCTAAAGAGTGGTATCATTATCAAACCTACATTCTTCACATCCAAGAAGAAGGATGTGCTTATGGTGCCATTATCTTATCAGGGAATTAGTTCTGACTTCACCAAACCTAATTTACATAGTCCAAATAGATCTCCCTCCATATACGCAACCCAGTACTGCTAATAGTCTGGCTTCTAACCAGGTGCTACCTGCATATGCAGTCCCAGGTGCTTATGGAGTCTGTGCCATACTAAGAAACTCAATCAGCTCAATGAACACTTTTCATATGAACACTAATTCAGTCAATGTGTTATACAAATGCACTTTTCTGTGGGTTATCTGTAGATTATCACTGTGGTGTTTCACATACCCCTAGTTTTCTTCCAAAGAGTGATCATTCAATAATGGACAACTATTTAGTACATCATATGCCAAACATTAAACACTGTACTAAGAATCTTATTCCACTTCTCTTTTGTAACATTTATTTGAATACACTTACATTTAGTTAATTAACATTGAGTTACCTATTGACTGTACTACAGTCTATGCCATTTTACATGTTGAATTATATTGCAGATTACAGAAAACATGGCTATTTACTACAAGTCTACCCATTATTATAACATAAGAATGCTGGCCCACAAGACTGAGAATCAGGAATGACCTGGCAGCTGCTCAGCATAGAGGAAATGCAAACACACATTTATTAAACTTAATAAATACAGTATTTGTAAAGAAAAACATTAAAAACAGCATATTTTAAAATAAAAAAGTCTGCTTAGCAAGATAAGTACAATGACTGTAAAACAAAATTGTAAGCACAACACATTTGCTCATAATCTTTAATTACAATGTATTGAGTATTTAAACTGCGTTATTTTGTATAAAGGCTGAACATTCACCATCTACAGATATCTGCATAGATTTCAACTTCTGTTGCTTTTTCGGCTGTAACTTAAAACTAATGCATAAATGAGCTACAAGTCAACAGGAAAGCAAATATTCCATTTGTAGAATGAAAATTAAAGAAGGTACTAAAAACAAATTGGGCTTTCATGATTTGAAAATTTTAAAATATGATGGTCAATATAAGCCCTCTTCACATTGATTCTTGCACCAGATCCATGCAGTGGTGGCACATAATCTTTTACTCTGCTTACTTGGCTATTCACAGCAAGTATGATGACACAGATTGAGGAATTCACATTTATTAATAATGGGAAATAAAGAACCAAAATCTTAAAGATAATATTGTGAGATTTCATACAGACCCTACATGACACACAGAATGGAAGGACATTTGTATAAATCTCACTCAGAATGAACAAAAACTAGGTCGTTTGATTTATTTGTATGTGGAAATGTTAGAACCATTTGTTTATAAATTCAGCTATGAGAAAGTAATCAGCTGGAAATGTTTCTTCTACCTCACCTAGCTAGACTTTCAATTGTCATCTTGTCCCAGATTGTAAAATCACCTCTACAGTTGGAACCGCATTGCTGGAAGCAATACTTGTCTGAGGCTGTTGCAGAATTTACTGTCCAGTTTATAATCATGGGTGTAATTTGAATGTCCTACAATCAACTTCAAAATGACAGTACATTTTGCAATCTATGTGTTTCTGTTTTAAAGATACTGATAACGTTTCTACATTTGGGTCAATGAGAGAATGTAAAACTTGAAAACAAAACTGTTAAGAATACAGTTCAATGAATTATAAAATGAAGAATTATGAATATAGTATCTTGAAATGTATTCTATGTATTGTTTGCGTGCTTGAAAGATAGCAATTAGAAAATATATAACTACATTAAACAATAAAGAAATATTACCAAGTCAAACATGGCAACCAGTTATTTTTGAAATCACTATTTGCTATTGAGTTTCTACATAATAACATTTATGAGCCTTCATTTAATGTGTCATGTGTTTTATACTACAATGCTGTCTTTCAATATTTTGTTAAGAAAACATTTCCTCACCCAGACGTTATGTCATCTACTACCACTATGTAGTTTTCACCACAAAGTTGGTTTTGTATTACAGATACAATGTATCTATTTCTTATTTTTTATTTGCTTTTAAAACTCTAAAAAAAAATCAATTATAAAACAAACAATTATTTACATAGGTCCACAGCTGATCAATACAACAGTTTGCATATCAACATTAATATTTATCAAGAAAGTCTTTAAGTTTAATCCAAGATTTATATGAATGTGTAATATTAGAAGTGTTCTTCATTCTAGTATGCAATTCACTACTGCAAACATATTTGCCATATTAATAAATTCAGCACTATTAGAGTCACTTTACTTTTCAAATTTTTAGTAATTACTTTTCTGGCTATAGCAAAAATAGAAGAGGTACTTGTTTTTTTGGAATTATCTCAGGAATGGGAGCATCAAATAAAACTAAAAATTTAGAAATAATACATATATCTGACCATAGAGCTTGAATGAAGTTATTACTTTCTTTCCAAAAAAGGGGAGATTACTTCATATTCATACGCCATATGCATCTAATCAGCTATTATTTCAGAATCATATTTCCAGCACTGAATTCTTTTGATTTATACATAATTGTAATTTTGTTAGTAGTAACAAAAAGCTTTGTGTAAGAATTTGCAAGTGAAGCATTTCCTATATAATAAGATGTAGTTTTATCTGTAGATTTTAATATTATGTTACTATTATTTTCTTGTATTCTTCAGAGAAGTCTTCATTATTAATTTCTGAGGAGTCATTCCCATGGGAATTGTGTAATATGTGAAAGAGTTATGTACATTTGAGATAAATATGATTTATTTTTCATTGCATTATTATTGATATTTATTAAGAATTCCAATCATTTGGGGAAGGATTTCCTATCTAGGTTATTAAGGACTGTTTTCGTAAAGTCCCTAAATATTTGTAAAATGTTTGTAAAATTAACCAATTCTCAGAATCTTGAGTGTATTTGGATATTAAATTTCCAACAGTATATATATATATATATATATATATATATATATATATATATATATATATATATATATATATATATATCATTACTGTTTAAGAGTTGATGAAAATAAATTAAGTTACTTTGTTGTTTTATTACTAGCATTTTGTTGAAGTCATGAGTTTATAAGCAGTCATTTTATATATGCAATTGGAAAGAGAAAATATTAAGTATTTTATACAATGGTTAGAATATGTGAACTTTAGGAAAGAGGAAATTATGTTATTTAGATAGGGCATTTGAAAAGAGGTTTTAATTCCATGTATGCAAAAATCTTTTAATAACCAAATAAAACTATTAGGGACTATTTGTTTATGACTGGTTGTGATATATTTATTATTTACTAATATTTCTTTGATGTATTTGTTTCCATTTTGAATTTATCCACAACCCTCTAACTTTTACTTTTACATTTGTTAAAGTAGAATAGAATTGAAAATCAGGGAATCCTCTTCCACCATTATCCCAACCTTTTCTCTGCCAATCAAAGAAAACTCTTTTATTAGGATGCCAAAACAAATTAAGTAGAATATTATTTATTTTCTTTATTATTATTTTTGTTTGAGATAGTACTAAAGATTGCAAGACAAACAATATTTTAGTGAGAATTATGATCTTAATAAGTATTAATCGTTCTTCCATGGTAAAGATGAATTTGTTCCAGTTTGTGTCTAAACTTAATTTTATCAGCAAAATGTTGAAAGTTTGTTTGTATCAATTCTTTACTATTAGACATAATGGTTATACCAAGATATTTCATTTGATTGCTATTCCAATTTATTTTATTTATTTATTTATTTATTGGCATTTGTTTACCGGGAAAGTCCACTGAGCCCATTTTCAGTAGAGGAACGGTGAGAAAAGCTCCAATGCTAAAAAACAATATAACAATGCAAATTTACAAAGTACAATAAAAAACAGCAGAAAAGCAAAGAAATAAACCATAGAGTACCCATACAATTTTACAAAGAGTAATGATATAATCCACAAAATAAATAAATAAAAATATAGAAGAAATCCAAATTAACCATAGGAGCAAGTTCAGAATGAGTAAAAATACCCCAACATCAGATAGACAAATGGTAGAAATATGTATGCCTTTAGTAAATAAATTGTGGGAAATAGAAATAGGAGCAGAGTGAACAGATTTTCAGAGGCAAGTTAAAGTAGTGAGAGGGTGATTAAGGTTATGAGAAGTTACATTGTTAATACAATTACAGCAATAGTGCACGAGATAGAATGGTTAGAGAGGTTAGATAGTGCAGACACAATATAGGGTAGTTAGACTGACTCTAAAGCTTAGAAGCAAGGTTGAGACTGATAGTGAGATATGTCAGTTAACAGCATCATAGGTAGTAAGAGGTGCATTAACACAGTTACATATCCAGTTAGAGAGGAGATAATTATGAAGGGCAATTCTGAAGTTTGAGGGATGTTGTTCACTACATATGGAGAAGGGGAGGTATTCCATTATCTGGCAATGGTCCAGGAGTATAGGAGTTTTCTTGCAGGTAGATTTGGTTTATAGATTTGGAGTAAGTGTTGGAGTTCTGATCATAGGGATCAAGGTGGGAGTAGGGGGTGAGTAGGGATCAGAGGGCTGGACAATGTAATGTTTTATGGATAAGGTTATGCCAGGTGGTTAGCTGTATAAGTAACAGGTGGTAAGGGAATTCTAGGCATTGTAGTTTCCTTAGGGTATTGCAATGATGGGAAGATTGGCGCATACCTGTAGAGAATTTGGCAATCTTATTATAACAGGATTCTAGTTTTAGTTTCAGGGAAGACTGCAAGTTAAATAACAATGGAGCACCATAGATTAGAGATGGTAGAAGGTAGGTAAAGGTGAGAGCTTGTTTAGTTGGTAAGGAGAGAAACATGTTGTGCCCTTATAGTAGCCCTAGTTTTTTGTGTGTTTTATTAATGTTGTATTGGACATACAGATCGAACTTTAGGTTTTCATCTATTATGACACCTAGTAATTTGGTATTGGTTACTAATTCAATTTTTGTAGAGTTTGTGAGATTATATTGGTTTTGTTTTTGAAACCTTCTTTGTTGATAATAATATTCTTTTCAGGAGTAAACAGCATAAGTTTACTTTTTTGGCATTAAGTGCAAAATGTTTTTTGTGGAGCCAGAATTCTACTATAGAAAATGCTTTTTGTGTTATTTTTTGTACAGTGTCTGGTTTGGGAGCAGGGCAAACTATAGTTGAGTCATCTGAATACTGGACTAGGGAGGGGTTTTGAATGTCTTTGTGTAGATTATTTATGAATATATTAAACAGGGGAGGTCCTAAAATTGAGCCCTGTGGGAGACCTGTAGGGTTGAGAAGGTATGGAGAAATAGAATTTTGCCATTTGACATTGTGCTGCCTATCAGAGAGATAGCTCTTGAACCAGTTAAGTGATTGAGAGAATAGTTCCATGGATGAAAGATGAGTCAGAAGAATGGTATGGGAGATAATATTGAATGCTTTGGAAAGCTCCAGAAAGAGAGGAAATACTATATGGCACGAGTCAAGGGCTTTATTGATAATATCAAGGAAGGACATCAGAGCAGTAGATGTGCCATGCCCTGGCTGAAAACCATGTTGGGTAGGTAAGAGGATGATGTTATTTAGAAGTTAATGGATGAGTTATTTTTGGATACATTTTTCTAGAATTTATGATACTGAAGACAGAACAGCAATGGGTCAAAATTTGTTTTGTCAGAAGATGGGCCAACTTTGTGTAGTAGGAGGACTATTGCTTTTTTCCAAAGGTAAGGGATGTAGGACTCCTGGATGGACCTATTGATAAGGATGCTTATAGGGTAGGATATTGAGTAAGTGATGATCTTAAGGAATTTAGCAGGACTATTGTCAGCAGAATTAGAACAGGGCTTTAGAGTCTGAAGGAGTTTTTATGTGGGATGTGGAGATAGGTGAGAGGTTAAATTCTAATCGTGAGGTTCCTTGATAGAATTTTGTGTAGGGATATATGGGTTGGAGTGATTATGTAGTGGTGGAGTAGAAGAGTTGGATATGGGAGAGTGGTTGGGTGGTAGAGCTGAAGAGACGGAGGAAGTAAGGTTGGCTATGGAATCGATGAAGTAGAAGTTGAATTTAGAGGTGAAAAGGGTCAGGTGTTATGTTAGAGTATGGGCATGGGTTAGATTTGGTGCCACTGTGTAGACGATTATTAATGGAAGACCAGAAAAGTTTAGGGTTAGTTTTTCGATTTGTTTGTAGGTTCCAAATGTATTGTTGCTTGTCCTTGCAGATAAGACTTTTTTTGGCTTGGTTTCAAAGTTCTTTATAATGAGTAAGGTCAAATGGATTATTGGATATGAGCCAGCATTTCCAGGCTTTGCTCCTATTTTTAATTATTTCTTTGGAAGATTTAGACAGCTGTGGGTCTTGGTTAGATTTGATTCTCTTGGATCTTGAAGGCGCTAAACTGTGAAGGATATTTAGAAAGGAATTATTGAAGTAAAGGAGGGCATTGTCTAGAGGGAGAGTTTTAAGGTAGTTCCTATTGTAGCTACTTAAAATACTGTTGAAGGTCTTAGGAAAAACTTTAGATAAGTCTTGTATTACTCTAATGTTATGGACTTTTATATGGATGAACAGTTTTGAATAATAAAGGCTGGGAGATGACCACTACGGGAATTAGCCAGAGTGTCATATGTGGGGTATTTAGAAGGATCTGAGACCAAAATCCAATCTAGAATTGAGCCTTTTTGGTTTTAAAGTTAAACCTAATGTTAGTGTTAGTTAGTGGAATGGAATACGTTTATGCTAGAGGGGAATTGGTTGGAGGAAGTAGAGGCCCAAGTCATTGTTCATGCCACCTAAAATAACAGTTTCCTTTTTTATACGAGAGGAGACTCAGGACAGTATATCTTCTAAAATAGGGATGTTATTTCCAGGGGGAATATATATGACTATTATGCATAGTTTTTCTGAGTTGCTGATGTCTAGGAAAGAGATTAGGATCTTGGCATTTTGGAATTGTGGAATGGAGTCAGTAAAATTGGACATATTAAGATTACTGGAGTAAATAAGGGCAGCACAACCTCCTCTTTTATGTTTTCTATCAGCTCTAATTGCATTAAAGTTAGGGGGAAGAAATTCTGAGTCTTGTATGGAAGGTTTTAACCAGGTTTCAGTAGCAGCTAAGATGTGAGTTATGTTTTGGGTAAGCCAGGCATGAAACTCGAAAGTTTTGTTACAGATGCTTTGAAAGTTTAGAGTGGTTATTTGGAGATGCATAGTGGGTTTAGGTGTATGGCATTGTTGAGATGAAAGAGTTTGGGGCCCTGAGTTAGGGTGATTATCACCTGAGAGAAATAGAGAAGAGAAGAAGGAATGGAGACTATGGGTAAGGTGTAGAAGTTTGTAGAAAGAGAGGAGGAAGATATTCTGGAAAATTTGTTTTATAGTATGGAGATTAGTTGGAATGGAGTAGCATGGGTTTTCTTAAGAGAAGAGGAGATAAGGTGTAGAATGCTAGAGTAAGAGACTGTATTAAAAATCCATTCCATATGTGGAGTTGTACAGTTAAGAAAGGTAGCTAGGGAGTGAGGGCTTAATGCTGTAAGGTTTGAGACTAGAAGAAGACTGATAATAAAAGGGAGGAGGTGTATAAACTGCAGGGTAAAAGAATACATAGTGAGGGGATGCAGTTATGTAAGGGTAAGGGTATGGGAGTTAGTGGAGTGGGAATAAGGAAGAGCTTAAAAGATTGGATAATGATTAAGTAGGCATGACATGGGAGTGATTATGAGAGTATAGCATAAATTAAAGAGGGGTTGGGTGGGAATGGTGGCAGGGTAGGGGAGCAAAGTGAGCCCAAAGTGAAGTGGAGGGTGAATGGAGTAGGGCTACACCTTGTTGAATTCTTACACCTGAAAAAAAACAATGTATGAAAACACCAGTAAGTCCATAGTCTCTTATATTTGAGAGAGAGAAAAACTTTAGCTAATATAAAACATTCAGTGATATTATTACAGGACAGCAAGATAACTGGTAAGAAAGGCTAGAGCAAATGGGATGAGAAAAGAGATGGGAGAGGAGAGACTGGTCAGCTTTGGCAATGCGCTTCACAGTGATTAAAGCGAGTGGATGCTGAGAGATTGCAATAACACTGTAGATGGAAATAGCCATTAGCTAATATAAATACACATACAGGAATTAGTTATAATTGTGGCTGGTTCCACTGTCTACTGTAGCGCTGGCATTATTTTGAAGGCAGGAGTCAGTTTAATAATAATCACTCACGTTGCTTTTAGTGGTGAAAGTCCGGGAGAATTGTAAGGGTTTGCCACCTAAACAAAGAGGAAAGAGCAAGGAGGTTCAAAAAACAATTCTAGTAAAGCTATCAACTAACTGTCTAGATAGTTTAGTGGAAAAGAAAATTTAACATGTGAGGAACAGAAAAGTTTGGAAGAGGGACCAGGTTAGTAGCAGGAGGGAGTAATAAACAGGAATAGGATGAAATGGAATAATACAGTAAGGTAAAGAGCGAGTAAAACAGAGACATATGCTAAGTTAGTGTAGAGTCTGAGTGGGTTAGCAGAAACAGATTAGGGGAGGACTAAGCGAGCAGGGCAAGTCTGGAAAGAGTGGAAGTATTGTCAGTATAGTACATTCACAACAACATATGGGAGAACAACAAAATATCGATATAGAAAGTAAAGAAAAAACAACAAATGTTGTGAGTTCTATTAAGAAGCAGTATATGGCACAAAAATAAGATCTGCATTCATAATTTAGATGCAGTACAGTTTCACTTACAGTTACAACTGAAGTTAGAACATTTTATATTATTTTTAAAAATTTTTGTTAGTTAATAATGCATTTGTATTATTGTGATAACGTTTGAGATCTCATTAAACTAACTTATTGAACTAAGTATGGGTTCTAATGAATTCTCTATATTTCATATTGTTAGTAAAATATCATCACCAAAGAGATGAATTTTAATTTGAAATCTACTTTTATTTTGATATCATTAATGTTTGGATCTACATTACCTTATCAAAAATGTCTTCATTGAACGCCTCTTCGTTGACCAATAATCAGCCATTTCCCAAATCTTTGAACAACCACTTCAGCAAATTTTTTCCCAGTGGGAAAAAATGCTTGTCCATTGTAGGAATTTGTCCTTTTCCCACTTTAATATGATCTTGGTGTTTGCATATTTAATTAGAGGTGTGTGGGAGGCACAGCCACCCACATCAGGAGGTGTTGGGATGATGCCCCTCCCCCACTTTTTAGGGTTTGAAAGTTTGTTTGGTTTTTGGTTTGTCAAACAATATTTTTCCCCTAGGAAAATATTTGTGAAGTGGCCATTCGGAGATTTGGGAGTTTGCTGTTTATTGGTTAAAGAAAGAGGCATTTGATGAAGACATTTTTTGATAAGGTAATATAGACCCTTAATGTTCTTATTGCATCTAAGGGTGCTGTAGCAATTGCAAAAAGTAAAGCTGATAATGTACTGCCTTGTTTTGTGCCTTTTTGTAATTTAAAGGAATTATAAAGAAAAGAACATATTTTAACATAAGCACAACAGTTACTGCATAACTTAGAAATTAATAAAATTAGCTCAAGTGATTAATTACACACTTTTGTTTCATACCCAATTAATTGAGTCAATAGCCTTCTAAGTTGAGACTACTGACAGAAAATGATTTTTTTTATTTTTATTTGCATAGTCTAGTAATGTATGTAATCTTAGTAAATTATCCTGTAATTGTCAATTTAAAGTAAACCTAATTTGATCATTCTTAGTTTAGGTATAAGTAGATTCATTCTGCCAGCTAAAATGGACATGGACATCTTATAGTCCACATTAAAAAATGAAATGGGTCTGTATGATGAGTACTTTTTTAGGATCCTTATCTCATTTTAAAATATGTGTTTTAAGGGAATATGTTCATTATGGGGGGACTTCTCCAGTTCTTATTATTCCTATATAGACCTTCTTTATATATTTTAACTGCATCACCTGGTAGTATTTTATATAGTTCTTGAATAAGATGAACTAAGCCTGCTGCCCTTTTGTTTTTTAACTTTTTTATTTCATCATTTATTTCTGTTCATGAATGGTGTATCCGTTTTTTTTTTTTGTTTGTTTGTTTGTTCACTTATTTTATTATTTATATTTTCCTTAGAAATGTTTTAACTATATCATTATCTAGGTTATGTGTATTATTAATTATATATTCATAAAATATTTTAATGCCCATAAGAATACCTTTAATATCTGTTTTCTTTCTTTTTTTATTATTTATATGTGTTATAATTTCTTTGATATGAGTTAGTGTATTCATTTTCTTTGATCTATGCCCAAGTTTATGCAAGCTTAAAGGGATTACGGAATATGTGTGATTTTTAAATTTTTCCAGATTTAATGAAACTTTATAATTTAGTCTTCAACATATTTTGTATTTAATTTTTTTTTAAGTTCAAGCTGACTGATAATGTCATTTCATTTTAATTTTAACTTTAACTTTAATTTTAACTTTATTGTGTCTATTTTGGCTATTAATGTATTCAATTCTTTGTCCCATTCTCTTGTTTTACAAATATAGCAGTTTGTAACTCTTACATTTAAGTAACCATTTAGTGACTGCCACAGGACAATGTCAGATACTTCACCATTTGTATTTCTAGGAAAATTTTGATCTTTTTAATATACTAATCTTTGAATCATTTTATTTCAATAATGGAAGCTGGTAATATCTGGTGATGTATTAAACTGTTAGTTTTTAAAATAATATTAAAGATTATAGCATTATGGTACAATAATGAACATGACATTGTTGAAATATCTCTGATATGTGATAACAGATTGTTTGAGACAAAACAATCTGAATAATTGGTACGTTGAAGGGAGTTTATATTCCTTACTTCATATAAATCCTATATAAATCCTTAAAGTTTATTAGATTTACAAAGTTGGTTAAGAGTTTGGCTGAAGATATAATTCTCAGCTTTCTATCTGCAGTGGAATCTTTGATAAAATACAATTGTATTTTTTTTTGCATCTTTAGCGCCTATCCCTGAATTCCAGTAAGAGTTCACCAATGTGTATAATTTTATAATTTTATGTTTCACTCAATTATAACAATGCCTAATATACCATTTTATCAACATAGGTATCTTTTACTTTAGGCATTATAGTGAGTTCTTCGTAAAGTAAGGGTTCCTCTTCTCGAAAGCCAGAACCTGTTAAAACCAAATAGTTCTTTAATGGAAGTTTATTTACATATTTATTAAGTAAATGTGTTTGCTGAAGAAATACTATTTGAGCTTTATGTAACTGCAAGTATTTGAACAAAATTCCCATCTTTACTGGATTATTCGGTCTACTAATATCAGAAGATATGCATTTAAAATCTGACATTTATATAAGAGAAAAAAAACACAGGTATAATGAAATTGCCTTTATGTACAGAATGTATTATATACTTTATATATAACAACACGAAATCTTCAGCTATGCCCAAAAATTATTGAAAGAAATATACAGCAACCTAATGACATGACTCTAAAACATTCTACCATAGAATAATGAATTCCTAGTATGCTGTAAAAGACAAACATATTCTTCTCAAACTCTCCATTAGACTAACAATGCTTAGCTCATGTTTTTGATTCATATTAATCTGTTTCATAGTTTTAGTATACATCATCCTAAAAAGCCTATCACTGAGATATTATGAATAAGAAAAGTTAGGTGGGTGTTCAGAATCTTTATTTTACATTGACCAAATTGAATATTTCTACAATCATCTTTCCCTGCACCTCACATTATCTCCCTGGTCTAATATAGGCAGGAACTCAGTTGTTATTTTCATATTTATTAATGTATAGGTCAGATGATTTAGATTTTCCTATTTTGTTTACTATGTGTAAAGGTGTTCATAGGATTATAAGTTCATAAATTAGTAATGGGCTAACTGCCCCTGTGGGCCAGCCCAAGCCCAGCTAATTACCCCATGTGAGAATCAAATTTTGCAGCTTGTGCCTATAAGGTGAACACCTTAACCACTATGCCAACCTCCCTTCATTGTAGACATATTTATATTCTTAAACTATCAACATATTTACTTATTCTTATCTCTTTTCTATTTCTGTTTATATACTATGTTTTGTACTATTACTATATTTGAAATTTTAATTTTAGCAATAATCCTAGTGTAGAATATCGTATAATAGAACACTTATATTTACCCTTATATATTTGATACTCTTTAACCTACTACTGCTTTTAAAATCAGTCCTATTTTTTCTTAAATGTTATGTATAACAGTGTATGAGCAAACATCTGGAAATCTCCCCTTTTAAGATTCAAACTTTCCATCATAAATTGCTTTGTGATAGTAACTTTTGTTATTATTAAAAAGAGACAATGACAGACAACCAAAATCCTAATTTTTTTCAGAAGTGTGTTTTCATAGGCTACTATAAAAGGTATCCTTTTTGGTATACGCTCCAGCATTTAGAACTATTTAATAACTGATTATGTAGTTTAGAATGCAATTCACTGTCTTTTGCTTATTGCCTAACTTGTATTCATTGACTTGCTAGCATATGATTCAAACTATTATGATTATTTACTTTTAGACAGGAAGAAGTAACCTGGACAGTTCTTAGAATTTTTAGAACTGCTGTACCATCATAAAAGTGCACATGATTCTAAACTTGTTTCAAGCTGGCTTTTGTGGTAAGGGATTAAAAAGGAACAAAAAAAAAAAAATACTTGCAAGTAAGTCCAAGTCACCTCTATATTACTCACCAATCCCTCAAACCCCTACGAATCACTAAATAAAAACAAAAAAAGCATTTCAAATTATTTTAAACAATATAAAGCTATTATATTTCAAAGAATAACATTTAATGAAACAATAAGCACTGCTTGTATGAGATGTTTAATATAAAACAGTCTGACTTTTTTTAAAGAGACATAGCATATAAACTTGCATTTAGAGTATGACACAGCATGTCCTTCCTCAATGCTACTGCATATCAAGTATACTATCAGTGGCATACTAGTGGACCATTTTAAGAACCCAGAATGTAACTTAGCATGTCTCCTTAGTGTCATTTGTTGCATCTTGTATTATATTTAATAGTATATTACTTAACTATGCCAAGATATTAAAAAGTGTGACACCTAACATAAGTTTCATCATAATAATGATTAACTGTTAATAAAATGAATAGTTTAACCATTTAAAGGTATTAAAAATGTTCTTTTCTTCTGGAAGGTGAATCCTTATTTTTGCTGGAAACAGGATTTGTGGTTTAATATTGTTTTTCTTTAAGCTTTTAACATGTGGCAGATAAGTTTTTCTCTTAGACATCACTAATGTTGAATACTCATTTTCAAATATTATAGTATTTTATTTCATTTTAACTGGATTAGCAGTCCATGCAGCTTTTAAGACTAAATCATTATCTTGACTTGAGAAAAAAATTACTATCACTGATCTTGGAGAAGGTGGTTTTTTTTTTCTATTTTTTTTTCTTTTTTTAAGATAAGTTGTAAACTGATCTATGCACCCTTTTTATGCCAAAGGAAAAAGCTTCAGGCAGGTTCAAGGTTTTGGACAACCAGGCACAGTAAAGTCTCACTTAACTGGCACACATGGGGATTGGTAGATGCCAGTTAAGTGTATGTTCTGTTTGCTTGAGATATGCTTTGCAATTTTTGATTGGCTCATATACCGGCATATGAGTCAATCAAAAATTGCATCAGCAGAGCCTCTTCTGTTCAATTCAGAACAGCGGGCTGCTCTACATTTAAAAGAAAAGGCTCCCCTTTGGGATTTTTGATTGACTTGTATGGCGTCATACAAGACAATCAAAAATGGCAAAGTGGAGCCTCTTCTGTTCAATGTGGAACAGCTCGCTGTTCTGCATTGAACAGAAGAGACTCTGCTGATGCAGTATTTGATTGGCTTGTATGCCGGTATATGAGCCAATCAAATGCTGGTTGCTTGAGAGTGCCAATTGATTGAGTCCTGGATAACGGGGATTTTGCTGTATTAAGGAATTGAATCATACTGACTCCCTCATCTTTTTCAGGAATCCTGTAAATCCTTACATTATTCCTTCTAGATCCATTGTCTAAGTCTTCTTTTTCTTCTGGAATAAGTATTTTGTTTCAGAAGAAATTCAGTGTTATTCCATTTTCAAGTAATCTCCCATAAAAATCAGGAAGTGCCTCTTCTATACTCACGATTTGTGATGATTGTTAAGAGATTCACCCAGCACTTCAACTTTTTTTATACATCTTTTTAAAATTGTCCATTTTGCTTTCTAATTTATCTGTCTTTACAGATAATTCATTGATGTTACTTAGTATGGCCTGCATATGTTTTTTCATTGTACTCTCCTGCACACTAGGCTTAGAGTGTCTCATTCTGAAACAATTAGTTCTTTCTACTTGTCTTGTCAGGGTAAACCAATTGAAAGAGTTTCTAACTTATTATTTTTGTATTAAATCTTTCAGCAGATGTTCAGCTATACATCCATCAAGTGTTGAAATGTTCTATTTGAGCGTTTTAGTAAACATCCTGTCAGATATGTTAAAATGAAGCAGAACTAGAACACAGTGCTGTTAACTGCTCACAAACTTGGCCATGCCCTATTGCATCTATTTCTGACGGAACTGTATTGCAACATCTACTATTACAAGGACTGTTGTAACATGAATAATACTCTTTAATTTTCTAAAGTTATGAACCCTAACTAAATTTGGTAAATATATTCTTAGGAGTGTTTGCATATTTATTATTTTGTTGCAAAACTTGTGATTTCCTTACAGTAAAGTTTATTTTCTTGGATAAAACAAACATATTTTAACAAGTATTTTTGCGTGATGTTGGACTACAAAAATTTTCAAAATGTTGCATTCTTTTACTTGAAGTGAAATCACAGATCACTATACCTGCTGCTTGTATCTTACAATAGTTTGAAGACAGAATAGTAATTGTTAGTTAACAAACAGCAACATTTCTTTATTATTCTAGAAACATCTTGAAATAATGTCATATTATACAACTGCTGCATTAGAAGTCATGTATTTCATTAATTAGCACACTACATAGTTTAATGTGGCAAGTCACATTAGATTACTTTATTTACAGGCTTCAATGTTTAATAGAAATAAACATTAAACTGATTAATCTTTGAAATATATAACCATAATTATTACTTTAGTACATATGAATGGATCATAAAACAGGTCTATGTTAAAAGATCAACATTTTATATAGTTAAATTTCATATGATTAAACTTGTATGATGTAATAGTTAAAAAGTCAAATTTATCCCTATTCGCTTAAACAGGAAAAAGTTCAGAGATGGGGATTGGGAAATGTATGGGAAATCTCAGAGTTGGTACATATAATTAGCAAGGGGTGTGGGCCAGAGATGCAGGAGTGCTTGTCCCTGCTAAATGCTATTTTTGAATTTTTACATATGTTCAATTTTTTAAATAGTCAATATCACAGAGATCCCATTGAATATCAACTTGAATTGTGGGACAATAATTTGGTAAATGTGGCCTGATAACTTTAGTTTTGAAGAGCTTTAACGTAAAAATAGCTCTCATATGCAACTTCATGAATATAACAGCTCTTTTTACCCTGATTTATTTTTTAACAGTATGAAGTTAGTCTGAATATGTGAAGGCAGTGTTGCTGGATGCACTTAATAAGCCTGCTGGGAAGCAATAGATGAAAAAGGATGAAGAACTAAAGAAAACAGCTCTGCTATGATCCTAATAATTTCAATATTTCCCTGCCAATGATTCAAGAATCATATTCTGAAATATACACCAGCTTTTCTGGGTGATTTTAAAGCAAGGATACAGAGATCTTATTTTTTTCAAGTTTGATATGAGTGTCAGACTGTTTCTTTGCTGGGATTCACTTGTTATCTTGCAGTGAAACAATTCTATTAGTCCTGCTGTGGGCCTAAGCCTGATGATCATGATTCAAGAGATCGCTCATAGAATACAGGGTTCCAGGGTCCATTTCTTAAATGTTGGACCCTAAAAAAGTTAACCATGGGAAGATCTTTTAATCCTCTTCTTACTGCTGGCTTTTTGATATTGTACATTTTGTTAACTCTGTCTTGTCCTTTAAAAGCTTGCTTGAGTCTTTTTTGGGTCATTTAATACTGCTGAACAACTTAGATCCATTATTTCAGCTGGAATCCTCTAAATCTACTGATTGACCAGTCCTTTATTAAATATCTAATTTAGTTATTCAACTGGATCAGTATGACTGCAGTAACCTGCTATGAGCCCTGCATTTCATAAATATCACTTTTGCCACAGAATCTGGTAGTTATATCAGTAATATAATTATAAATATATCTTCCTGACATTGTTTAATTCATTTTCATTTCCACAGACTAATTTATGTATTTGAATTCTTAAGAATTTACTGATTCTCTTGAGTGCCAAAACCATGATATTTCTGGTAAGACTCCATACTGTGCTAATTCAGTCCTGAAGCTGATGCTTCTGCAGAGCTCATTGTGGAATTTTGCCATAAATCACAACTTTGCAGGTTAATCTGGGAACTCATGCTCCTTGATAGAAATCTACAGTGACAGTTAAGTCAAAGTGTGTGTCATCCAGCTACAAAATGCTGAGGAACCAACTTGCCAAGCACATCTGGTTAATAAATCAACCTGATAAAAAATGTAAATTTTTTGCAGACAGGCTAACCCTCCTAAACCATCATACCCCAAACTTATACATAGCGACTCCATAGTTCCATAAACATGAATAAGAGAAAAATCTCAAAAGAAAAGAATCAATGCTGTTGCATACTTAGAAAATATACTAGCAGTGATTTTCTATGGAAAGCAGTGATTGAAGCATCTAACTTTGCTGAGGTGTGATCGATGAGAAGGTTCCTTGGTGAGATGAAAATAATGAGGACAACGGCAGTCATGGAACAGACATAATTCAATATATAACATCACAGCAATGTGATATATGAAGTTCAAACCACAATGTTAACAATGTCTAGGATATGGTCATTCCAAGAATATACTACATAACAATATTACTATAATTATTTGACATAAGACATCAACAAATAGCCGTGAGTGTCACAATTCCTGTTAGTTTTGGTCATAATTCCAACATGGTTTCTATAGCGGCCTACCTAACAAACAATACACCACCGTTCATGAGTTCTACAGTAAAGAATCATTTTGAATTTTCAGTGTGAAATAATTCTTTGTGACAGATTTATGCCATGCAGTCCTAAAAGTAATTATAATTATGGCATAGTGGATGGTTAGAGCAAAACAGATTCAAATAATTGACAAGTTATTGTCTCTTTATGAACATTTCAGAGAAAATAAGAAGGAAAAACAAAGTTAATCCTGCTTAGTTCTGCATCAAAGCATTGTGACTCGAATGCTAAAAATGAAAAATGCCCTGCTCTTCTGCAATGATATAGCACATTTCTGCATTTCATAAATGTGCATCCAGAAATGTTCCTCAGCAATGCAAAATGTGAAATATACTACCAATTCCAGAGTTACAATTCTGTGTGCTTTCAAACAGGAGCACAGGGGTTCACTTTATACGTACACACAGAATATCTACATATATACATGTGTGTGTGTGTGTGTGTGTGTGTGTGTGTGTGTGTGTGTGTGTGTGTGTGTGTGTGTGTGTGTGTGTGTGTGTGTGTGTGTGTGTGTCTGTGTGTGTGAGCTGTACTAGCCTTGCCATATTAGTATCAAATTAGATACATAAACAGATAGACAGACAGACAGATAGGAAGATAGATAGATAGATAGATAGATAGATAGATAGATAGATAGATAGATAGATAGATAGATAAATAGATAGATAGATAGAGATAGATAGATAGATAGATAGATAGATAGATAGATAGATAGATAGATAGAAAGATAGATTGATGGACAGTGTGAATGTACATGTATATGAATATATATATATATATATATATATATATATATATATATATATATATACACACACACACACACACACACACACACACACACACACACACACACACACACACACACATAGATAGTTTTATATATAAAGATATATAGATAAAACCCCCATGGGTCATTAAGAAAATTATAAAGCATGCAGACATTCACTGCCTAAAACATTTTTCATTCCATTTGCCTCAATTCTGTTTGGTCAAACTCTCAGAGCTGAAGTTTATTTAATGAAATGCAGTCTTAATAACTGCCTATAGCCTCTGAATCCCACAAGGGAGGCTGCATTTTGAAATAATGTGCAGGTCAAGCTGTTGAATTAAGTATAATCTCCTATTGATTTAAACAGCATATGCATGTCCAGGCCCCTAGCAAGCACTGTGCATGACATCACATTATTTTGCATTTGTAATTTCTTTGGCTTAACTTCAGCATCAGTGATGAGATGAACTATGGGGAATGGAATTACACTTTGGCATAACCGATCCAACAATAGCTTGCAAACTTTTAACACTATATCTTGCTTACACTCCCTGCACAGCTTATCGATTATTGATTACAGATCCCCCTACTTATTAGCCACACTATTGCACAGTGCATCTTTTTTACTTAAACAATAAAAGCTGCAAATGCAATAGATTTGTCACACTGGTTGATACTGAATAATCCTGAGGGAGTTATACTCAGTAAAATTAATCAATTAATCAATAACTTTCCTACCTATGGCTAAAACTTAATTTCAAAAGCTGTTTTTTCTCAGTGTCTCTTTTATGCTTTCTTATTCGGCTCCTCGATAGTTGGATAATCAGAAAACTACAGTTGTTTAAGTGGAACATATCATAGCACTCCATGTTCTGACTGATCAAGCAGTGTGACAGTAGTTTAAGCTGTATGAGTTATTTCCTGCCAAGAATACGAGCAACTAACCAGATTTGCAAAGTTTAGGGGTACAGTCTGCATGGCTTAACTGCTCAAGCAGAGCTCAGTTAGTTATAGTTCAGAAAATTCAGAGAGTTCTTGCCTAGAAAAAGGAGGCTACAGAACTGATAGGAATCAATGTTAGGAAATAACATCAGTTTAACTGTATATATACATCCAAATCAAGGCAGTATATATCAAAACCAGAAAAGGGTTGGCGGGAGTGGATGGCTACTGCAACAGTGACAAATTAGAACATCTAATTTTATTCTAAGTGTACTTTCACAACTACACTTTATTTTACATTAATACCGCATTATCATGGAAATTATCAAGGCCCTCCAGACACTGGATCTTTCCCAGTTTGGCTTTGCCAAAGGAAGGTAATTTTTACTAAATCTTGTGGACTTCTTTGGAAGGGTCACTAAGGGAATTGATGAGTGGAAAACTAAGCATACTGCCTACCAAGATCTGGTTAAGGGATTTGATACAATACTCCACTCGGGCATTTTTAACAAATTTACAGAACAAGGTATCTGGATAGCTAGCTAGCTCACTAATAGGACCCAGGAGGTTAGAATCAGTGAAGCCACCTCCACAAAGAGGCCTGCCACCAGTGGAGTTCCCCATGACTCTGTACTAGGCCCAATCATCTTTGGCATCCACTTCTGTCAAAGCCAATGTCAAAGGCATTTGGCTAGCCAAGTTCACAGATGATTGCAAAATAAGAATATCCTTCAAGAAGGTCTAACACAAATAAGCACTCGGTGCCAAAGTCATGGGCTAAATCTCAATACCAATAAATGCATTATAGTACCATTTGGAAAGTCTGCCACCCTGGGTATCCAAATTATCAATAAAAAATCCCTAAAAGTTGACTCATTAGTTAGGGATCTGGGAACTCACATAGATGCCACAGATCTAGCTTTCAACTAACATGTGTCCAAGGCAGTAAGAGAATCCTTTAATTTTTGTTCAACTTTTAAGCAAGTGTATTGCATCTAAGTCCAGGGAGGTTGTCACACTACTCAGCCCTCATCGGACACATCATAAACTATAATGCCCCATTCGGTATGTACCTGCTCAGACACATGCACTAAATGAAACATCCACAAAGGTTTCTTACAAAAAGAATGCAGGGAGTAAATGCAATGTCCTACTCTGACTACCCAAAGCCTTGTTTCTTTACTCTGTATTATAACATATGTACAAAGTGTCCCTTGACCCTCTTTTGATGAACTTTTTGCATATCCACAAAATAATAAGCATCAGAACTGCTAGAACAGAAAAGTTTAATTTTGCTTGTGACATAAATAGGACATGGTGGAGAGACAGATATTTTTCTCATAGAATTCCATTCTCTAGAACAGGCTCCTCATTCATTTGAAGCAGAGTTCCTGCCTATCCCTATTTAAGTGCAACTTGGACCAGTGGATTGTTAATCAGAAAGTCAAAATTCAAGCATTCAGGAACCCCTGGATATTGGTTCTTGCAGCACCTATGCTGGACCTGAAAAAGGAATCCAGTCTGTAGTGCCTTGTAAAGGAATGCAAGATGACCAAGTTGCTGCCTCTACAATACTTCTATAGTTCATCCAATTCCAAAAACCTACAGGTGAAGCAAAAGCCCTGGCGGAATGGGTTCTAACCCTGCTTGGGAGTGAATTGTTATTATCAATAGAGCAGAACAAAATAGCATGAGAACCATCTTGAAATTACTTGATTTGACACCAGCTATCCTTTCTCCTTGCCTTCATAGGTGACAGACAGCTGATTGCCTTTCCTAAAGGATTTAGTTCTGTCCATGTTGTATCTGTGCTGCCTTTGGACATCCAGATTATGTAGTATTTTTTTTCTGTTTTTAAGTTCTGAAAAGAATACAGGAAGATTAATATTCTGGCTTAAACACCAAATCCACTTTAGGCATTAAGGAAAAATCAGTTCTCAAAGAATCCTTATCCTTATGGGAAATGAGGTAGGGATGCCTCACCAAAAGAGTCTGTAACTCAAATACTCATATTAAAGATATCTGTCAGAGTGATGCATAGTACAGTCTTCCATGTAAAGAACTTGAAATCCAAACAGTGAACTGGAAGGCATGTTAATTATTCAAGTACAAAGTTAAGATCCCAAGGCTGAGCCACCTATTTTCTAGGTGGCTGCATATGTTTATTGCATATATGCATATTTTTAGGCAATATTCAAATGACAAATTAACTACCAAAACAGGTACAAGCAAGCAAAATCTGAGGATAATGCTACTCAATCCTAGAAGTCTAAACCTCAAAATGCACTCACTCGAGACACTCCTTAAAATGGAGAACATCGACATCTGTGCAGTGACAGAGACCTGGATTAAAGCTCCAGAGAGTACCCCTATATTACCAGGCTATAATTCATACCACACCTTTCGGCCATCTAACCTGGAATGAAGCACTAAAGGTGGAGGCGTGTCCATATTCATTAAGCATATTCACACCTCCAGGCTAGTTGCACAGCATAATGCATCCGAGATTATCCAGGTGCAACTAACTCTGGACAAGACCACAATCCAAACAGTAGCTTGCTACAGACCCCCTACCATGCCCCAGGATTCCCACTCATCATTTCTTGATACACTGGAAAGTATTAGGGTACAACCCAACACCCTAATAATGGGCGATTTCAACTACCCCACCATTAACTGGGAAAACTACTCATGTACGAACTCTTTTGCTCAACATTTTCTGGAATTCATAAATTCAAACACCTTGGATCAACTTATTCACACCCCCACCAGGGGCAGCAGTATCCTAGACCTGGTCATTACCAACATGGGCAACCAGTGTTCCACACCAGAGGTCAATTCCTCATTGGTCAGATCCGATCACAAGCTAATCACCCTAGATATCCACATCCCGCCCCCACCCCCAATTAGGGAAACCACTGTAAAAAACTTCTCCAAAGCCAACTTCATACATCTTAAGACAGAAGTGGCAAACTTCATGACACCCATGCAGATGGAAAATAGAGGTACGACTGCTGAATCCTACACAAATGCACTTTATAAGCACTTACATGAGTGCATGGATCATGATATCCCTAAATGAACCAAGATGCTATCCTCCAAAAAAAGGAAGCCAATCTGGTGGTCCTCTGCCATAAACAAACTCTACAACAGAATAAAGAAACTGTTGCAAAAAAGAGTAAAATCCTATGACTGGAGAAACTCCCAAGTCAACCTCAGTAAGAAGCTGTAATCCCTAATAAAATCCCCCAAAGCTAGTTACAAAAACAAAATTGCCACTGACTCTATACAGAACCAACTGATATTGCCAACATCCTGGCAGATAGGTTTAGTGCTAACTTTACCCCCCTCTCACCCCCTGGATGGCTCATCTCTATACCGGAAGAATGCAAAGTTCCTGCAATCTCAGCTGCACAGATAAAAAACACACTCTCCAAAGCCAAGAATACAGCATCCACGGGACCTGACAATATCCCAGGCTGCGTTCTACACGAACTACAGAATGAACTGGCACCCTACGTAAGTACCATGTTCAATCATAGCCTCACCTCAGGCTTTCTGCCCACTGAATGGTGTACCGCGACGGTTATCCCACTCCACAAAGGGGGAGCCACGACGGACCCCGGGAACTACTGCCCCATTAGATTGACGAGCCTGGTCTGCAAGGCCATGGAATGTATCATCATGGAACTCATAAACAAAGAAATTGGTACCTCCAAACTCTGGACCCTACCCAGTTCGGGTTTGTAAAAGGCAGATCATGTCTCCTAAACCTGATTGACTTCTTTGAAGCAGTCACCAAAGCCATAGATGAGGGTAAGGTGGTTCACACAGCTTATCTAGAACTTGCCAAGGCTTTTGACACCATCCTCCATTCTGGAATTATAGCTAAACTCACTAAACTAGGTATAAATCCCTATGTCACAAGATGGGTTGCCAACTGGCTTATGGACAGAACCCACACTGTGAAAGTAGCAGACTGCAAATCCGACTTCAGACCAGTGACAAGTGGAGTACCACAGGGTTCAATCCTGGGTCCTCTCCTGTTTGGTATCTACTTCTCACAAGTACAGGCTAACACAGAAGGTTTTTGGCTAACAAAGTTTGCAGATGACTGCAAACTAGGAGCCATATTCAAAACTCCTAATGATGTGGACATACTACTAAAGTTCCTCACTGAGATGGATGCCTGGTGTCAAAGTCATGGCCTGAAGCTCAATGCCAAAAAGTGTATTGTCATCCCCTTTGGTAAAAACTCTGTACCCATGAACTACCACATAGCTGGTAGTCTACTTAATGCTAAAAATGTGATGAGACCTTGGGACACAGGTGGACATTAGTCTCTCCTTTGATAATCACATCACCACAGTGGTCAGGAAATCCTTTTATGTGGCTCACCTCATCACAAAAGGTTTCTCATCCAGAAAAAAAGAGGTCATTGTTCCCCTCTACTCATCACTCATTAGACCCATTATAGAGTACAATGCCCCTTTTGGTATATACCTCACAAGACATCCTCAACAACTGGAAAGGCCACAGAAATACCTCACAAAGAGGATTACTGGCCTCAAACAGATGCCCTATGCAGACTGTCTCAAAAAACTCCAGCTTTACTCTATCGCATATCGCCTACTCAGAGGCGATCTCTGCCTAACATACAAAGCTATGTCAAACCCAGAGCTGTTGGACATGCTCCACTTAAAGAAATCCCAATCCCTCCGAGCTACACACTCTAGGGACCTAAACCTTGTCACCAAAATAAACAGAACATGCTGGAGGGATAGATTCCTGTCCCAGAGACTTCCCATACTGTGGAACAGACCAACTATCTATGTCAAACAGAGCTCCTCATTAGCATCCTTCAAAAAAAATCTTGATGATTGGATGGGAAATATGAAATTCACCTCGGGGATCAATTCTGTGGCTCTGCTCGACAGGGGCACAGGAAAATAACTTTCTTGGGTGGCGAAAGCCAGGGTACCTTTTTGGCTTGGCTTATATAGGCCCTAGTACCTACCTGTGAACCTATGAGCCTATGTAAAACCCCTTTCAAAAACTGCTTGACTTAAAGACAGGTAGAATGGAGAGGAGCTAAGGGCACCCAAGTAAAAATGGCCTAAAGATGAACCCCAATAGAGGAGTAAAGAAGGTAACAAACAACCACGTACCAGAGGCAGCTGGGCCTGGAAGAGTTTTCATTTCTTAAAATGGCACCAGCTAGGAAATCTTTTCCACTTACACATGTGTGGATTTTATTTATTTTATTTTTTTTTTTTTGTGGCAGGGTTTTTTTTTTCTCCTTTAGTACCTGTTGCACATCCAAAAAAATTATATACGACTAAAAAGGATCAAAACTCAATTATCTGGACAGTCATTTGAAGTGTTTTCCAGTAGAGGTGTATCAAACAGCCACTGAATTGTTAAACTAAATCTTGTCAAAATTGCCTTTGGCCAATTTTAGAAAAAGGGAGAAGCACTACTGCCTTGGCCAGAAACGAGTCACCTCCACTATCTTTGGAGAGTCTCTGAGCATCTTTAGATGGACTCTGAATCAGTGAAAAGGAAAAAAAAAACATCTGATTTCCAGGCTGTTTGCAAGGGATCCTGAAACAGAATTTATTTAAATGTCTGTTTTGAGGAGTTCCCAACAGTTGGATCAATTCCTGGAGGACCTCAATGTCTAGTTGCCATTCCTGAGGTTCTGCTTTGGTCCTGACAAGCTTATCTGCTACAATGTTTTGCTCTGATGGAATGTATGAAGCCTGAAGACTCAAACTGTACTGAGATGCTACCCCTGCAGCAACCATTACAAGTCTGCAAAGGGGTAAAATATGGTTTCCACTTTTTTTTTTATGCATCACATCACTTTGCTATTGTCTTTGATAGCTTGCAGAGGTCATGGAGACCAGAGATGATTTAAGGCTTTCAAAGCACAAGTTACCAACAATGCCTTCTTGACATTTATGTGCCTTTGTCTGTCCTTTCTATTCTAAAAACTTTGCACTTTCATCCCTTTTGAAACTGTTTACCAAATATAATCTGATGCATATGTTGTGACAGCCTGGAAAGGAGTCTAAAGAGAAAAGGGGAGACCTGGACTGAGAGATAACTGGTCCATACACTAAATTAACTCCCTTCTGTCAAGCTGAATCTAAAAAGATAAGAGGTGTTGATGCTGATGCTGAGTTCAGACTGATCTGAGGTACCACTGAATTTATCTCATGTGAAATCTGGCTAGGTGAATCAAGAGAATCATTGAATCGTTCAAGACATGAAACTCAGAATCCAGAAAACTCCCTGCTGAAACCTTAGACTGAATGGAGAAGTCCAGCAAGCATTCTGAGTTTAGAAGACACCCCAGAAAAAAAAAAAAACAGAGTGGCAAGGGATGAGAGAAAAGATGCATGCAATTTTGGTTAAAACCCCAGACTGAGCAAGAATTTCATGACCCATGTCAAGGAATCCTGACAGTTGAAAAATGTGTCTGCATATATAAGAAAACCATCCAAAGAAACAATGATTTAAATGTCACGAAGCCTGCAATGAGCAATTACTAGCTCCAGACACATTGCAAATACACTTGGCACTGTGGACAGACTGAAAGCTAAGACAAATAATTGAAAATTTGAGCCAGATATAAAATCTTAAAAATTACTTTAATTTCTTGCCAATTGGAATGTGATCATAAGCATATTTTCAGTTTCAATGTTACTAGTACAGTGGTACTAAACATTACCAAATAGCATGAAACATGTTATATCTGGTCCCCTTGAATCACTTTTCAACTGAAACCTACAGTCGGGTTTTGTGCCCAAGGAATAGAAGATGGCTACAGTCATTCCCCCTTCAGAAAGGAGGTCTAACCACTGATCCAGGTAACTACAGGCCCATACATCTGAGAAGCTTCATATGTAAGGAAAGAATCATCATGTAAATAATAAATGAGGACATAGGTAACTTGAAAACACTGGATCCATCACAATTCCACTTTGTTAAAGGAAGTTCATGCCTATTAAATCTGGTGGACTTATTTTGAGAAGGTTACCAAAGCAATGGATGAGGGCAAGACTGTGCACATAGCTTACCTTGACCTGGCCAAGAATTTTGATACAATACCCCACTCACGCATTATAGTCATGCACACTAAATTAGGTAAAAACTCTTTTATCACCCAGTGATAAAAGCAATCTGGCTCACTGATAGAACCCAAAAGGTCAAAATAGGTGAGGCCACCTCTACAAACATGCCAGTCACTACTGTGGCTGGGTACCGGTCCTGATCCTTTTTGGCATCTGATTCTCTGAAGTGGAAGCAAACACTAAAGTTTTATGGCTGACTAAGTTTCAGATGATTGCAAGTTGAGGGTTATCATGGACTCCCCTGCAGACATTAACATTCTTCAAGAAGGCCTATCTCTGACTAATCATTGGTGCTAAAGCCATGGTTTTAAACTCACTGCTAAGGAATGCATGATTCTACCCTTTGGAAAGGTGACTGCCCTGGCTAATTACCATGGTGATAATACTGCCCTAAGAGTTAAGGGATCTGGGTATGCACGTAGACAGTAGCCTTAACTTTGACCACCATGTAGCCACAGTGCTGACGAAATGATTTTATGTTGAACAACTTATAAGTAAGGCCATGGTATCTAGTTCCAAAGAGATCTTTATTCCACTGCACTCTCTTCTCTGACTAGGAATATGCAGCTATTAGAGAAACCTTACAGGTTCCTTACACAAAAAAAAAAACAAACAAAAAAAAATACAAGCATAAGAAACCTCCGTCATGCACAGCTCCTTAAAACCATTTCCCTCTTCTCCTATAGATTGATGAGGGGTGATATATGCCTGGCTTACAAGGTATCCACAAACCTTACACTTATGAATCTCCTGCATTTTTGTAAGTCAAACAGTACCAGACATAAAAGGTCTATGGACCCGAATTTTGTCTGCTACTTAAAGAGAACATGCTGAAGAAATAGATCCATTGCCACTGTGGTCAGAAAGTCCTTCTATGTGGCACATCTCATTACTAAGGGTTTTGCATCCAGGAAGAGAGAGGTCATTGTCTCCCTCTACTCTTCTCTCATTAGGCCAATCATGGAGTACAATGCCCCATTTGGCATGTACCTTACTAGACACCTGCAACAACTGTTGGGGCCACACAAGTACCTCACAAAAAAGATCCTAGGCCTTAAACATTTGTCCCATATGGACAAACTCATAAAACTCTCACTATTCTCTGTCTCATATCGCCTACTTAGAGGCAATCTCTGCTTAACTTACAAAGCCATGTCTGAGTCAGCTCGGTTAGAAATGCTACATCTAAAGAAATTCCAAACCCTCCGCACCACATGCTCCAGAGACCTCAACCTCATTACCACAATCAACAGAACATGCTGGAGGGACAAGTTCATAACCCAGAGACTGCCAATGCTATGGAATAGACATCCCATACATGTCAAGCAGAACACCTCACTGGCCCTCTTCAAGAGAAATCTTGATGAGTGGATAGGAAATAGAAAATTCACCCTAAGGATCACTCCAATGGCTCTACTCGACAAAGGCACTGGGAACTAAGGTCAGGTGGCATGATGGCAGGGCAATCCTATGGGCTAGGCTTGTAAAGGCTCCAGGGCCATTAGCCTAGTACACACCTATGAACCTATGAACCTATGTCCAAGAGACTGCTCCTCCCATGTAATATGCTTGACATCCATATGTAACTTATTTAATCTACTACCCAATATTAAGAGCAACCTAGACCAGTGCATGGGGAAATAATACATTTACACTGGGTCTGGCAACCATGTCCTTTTTGGACAGAGGTAGCTTAAAAATGCCTGCCCCTCAATGTCTTGTTTTGATACAGGATGTCATTATTCTTTCAGTAAAACTTGACTAGGCTTAGTAAGGCTTTCTGGGTCATTAGCCTAGTAAAAGAATCTATGAATCTATAAAACTGCAAGACAGCATGAGATGTAACAAGGTTTGAAGAGTTAACATTTCAAATGTTGGGAATTTTACAAAAAGATTAAGAAAGGAGAAGTCCACGACTGGTCTCAAAGTTCTCTCTTTCTCTGCCACAAGAAAAATCATTAAAAAAAGTTGCCCTTCTGTGCTGATGACAGAAGTTCTATCACTGCTGTAGCCATATCTTGCTCTAAAATGTATGGAAACAGGGACATCTGGTTTGTAGGATGAGGAAAAATCCCCTGAAAAGGACAGATGATTTCCCATGGTCATGTTTACCACTAATAGATGACATGCACAACCCATGTGTCTAAGACAACCTGATGCCACTATGAAAATGGAGGCTTATACCCCAGGAAAGATTTAAAAGGACTGTCAGGGAAGGGACTTTTGGATGGTCCTTGGTTCTAGGTAGTCCCCATATTTTAAGCCTTCTTGAGACAGGTATTTGAAATTCCTCTTTTGGTGAGACTTCTTAGACTGCTTCAACAGGAACATGAGAAAGGAAGAAAGATTTTAAATGAATTAGTTTCCATCTCTCATCACACTTTTTTAAGTGCTTCAGCAGTAGGGGGCCCAAATAACACACCTTTATCCAAGAGACATTCATATCTCATTAGCATCTTTTGGAAGGTTTTGAGAATTTAGTAAAGAAAATATTCTCATAACTGAACCAGTAGTAGCAGCTGCTTAGGAAACAGCATCAGCTGACTCATAAGAGCACTTTAAAGAGTGTAGTTACCTGAGAAGTAGATGCATTAATGAGATTTAAAGCAGTTTAATCTCAGACTGGGGAAGGTTAACAGTTAACCCTCTAATGTTTTCAAAATAAGCCAATAAAAATTTTAACATGTTAGCCTGGCTGTTAAAGTTTCTGAAAGTTAAGCTTGCAGAAGAATAAGCATTATTCTAAAATTAGCAAAAAGACTTCCCACCCTTGTCAGAGGTAATGAGGTTAATAATCATAATATGATTAGCAATAAAAAAAGATAAAGAAATGATAGCATGATCTAACTTGGGGTTAGAGAACAACAATTTATGTGTGTGAGGAGCAGTGTACAACACGTGAAACTTCCTGGGAGCACGGAGCTGTCTGTCAGGCATACAGCAAGCTGTAAAAAAAAAAAAAAAAAACATCCTCAAACGCAAACAATGATGGAACTCCAATTGTAATTAAATAATATTACATTTTGCTGGGGCATAGTTATTTTTCTTTGTTCCCAGCAAAGTAAATCTGTAATTTTATTATTAGTATCAGAAAAAGATAAGTCTTCTGGATGGCAATCAGTGGAAACACTTTCTCACAACCAGAGCCTTAAATATGAGAAGAAATAACGCAAGAATCAACACTAAATCCCTGCGCATCTGACTGTAAATCATTATCAGACTATGAAGGAAGTATTTTTATTTTTTTATAAATTGGTAAAAGGAACTCAGATTCAGTGCAGTAAAAGCAAAAGCAAACCCTTAATAAATCTACCCTGTCCATAGATAAGTAAACAGGAAAATAAAAACTGTTACGTTTCGGATTTTCCATTTTTGGAGATTCCCTACAGAGGCACTGACCCATAACAGAAGCACAAGCTCAAAAATCAGGCACCTTAGCCCAGCTAAGCAGTAAGCCTTCATGTACTCCTTCCCCTGAGTCTGAAAAGAGTGGCTGTCCCTTGAATGCGGAGGGAACAAGACTAAAAGATAGATGGTCCAAGGAAAGTACAGTTGTGTACACTTACCATAAATGTAGATGTTCGAGTGTATTCACTGTTGCAGTCATTACATTTGGGTTATCTGCTTTGCAGTAGCCTTCAGTCAGCCTGATTAACAAAGTCTTGGGTCCTGCATCAGTTGCTGTCCCTTCTTCCATGACGTCAGGTCGTCAGGGGTATAAAACATGCAGCCGACGCCATTACATCAGTTTTTCTTACCCCAGATGTCAGGTGCCCCCTAAGGGGAAGCAGTTAAATCTATAATACAAGGATATACCTCCAACAAAAAAGCAAATACACCAAAAAGCTTTTTGAGCATAGTAAGTGAGAGTAGAGGTATAGCTAAAAGAAGAAAGCGGGCTAGCGGGAGGGTAAGCAGAACTGCAACAGTGAATACACTCGAACATCTACATTTATGGTAAGTGTACACAACTGTACTATGTTCTTCGTGTTTCACTGTTGCAGTCATTACATTTGGGTAGATTCCCAAAGCTAAGGTTGGGTGGAGGAATTTAAATATAATTAGGACCAGCTATAAGGCCCTGCAAGACTGCAGAGTCAAAACCAGCTCTAGATTTACAGAAAACTGGCAAATGATAATGCTTGGTGATATATGTACAGAACTCCAGGTAGCAGCTTCTAGGATGTCCCTTGTAGGGTCTGATGCCCTGTGGGATATGTTTTCCATGGTGCTTATAGTGGAAATGAATGCAGTGGCCTATGCATTTTGAAATGGTTTGCTTTGAAACTGCTTTCCCCTCTGTCCCTGCAGCAAATGCCACCAGCAACTGTTCAGATTTCCTTTGAGGTTTAGTCCTGTCCAAGCAGCATCTAAGTTGTCTGTGCACATCTAAGGAGTGCAGTATCCATTCCCCTTTGTTCTGAGGGTTAGGAAAGAAGGTAGGCAAATGAATGGACTGATTAAGAGCCACACTGGATACCACCTTGGGCATGAAGGAGGGACTGGTTCTGAGGGACATCCTGTCTTCATGAAAGATGATGAAAGGCTCCACTGCCATAAGGGCCTGTAATTCAGATACCCATCTTGCAGAAGTGATTGCTAAAAGGAGAGCTGTTTTCCAGGAAAGGAATTTTAAATCTGCAGTAGCAGCTGGCTCGAAAGGAGGAAGAGTGAGTTTCTCCAAGACAAAGTTAAGGTCCCAGGGAGGAGTTGTTGCTCTCCTGGTTGGCCTTAAATTTTTGGCCCCTCTGAGGAACTGCTTGAACAGTGGGTGAGAGAAGAGGGGAGGCTCTGTGTTATAATGAGCTGAAATGGCTGAGGCATGGATTTTGATGGAGGAAAAGGACAGGCCCTTATGAAGCATCTCAGTCAAATATTGTAGAATCTGAGGTAAATTGGGCACTGCTGCACTCATCCCTTGAGATTGGTTCCAGGTACAAAATCTTTTCCATTTTGCAGCATAAG
The DNA here is from genome assembly GCF_019279795.1 of Protopterus annectens. Classification (NCBI taxonomy): domain Eukaryota; kingdom Metazoa; phylum Chordata; order Ceratodontiformes; family Protopteridae; genus Protopterus; species Protopterus annectens. Next base: position 481,607,507 of record NC_056736.1, on the reverse strand, counting down.
ATTTTCTAGTTAAAGGCCTCCTAGCCTCTAAAATGATATCCATCACTGATTTGCTGAGGGGCGGTAAAGGAGAGATTAGGTAATTAGCCAGGCTGCTAGGTTCTGGGTTTGCAGTTGAGGGGGCAGAATCTGGTTCTCCTGCTGAGGCAACAAGGAAGGAGTCTGAGGCAGGTGCCATATGGCCAAGCATGACACACTGCACAGGAGGGGGGTACCAGTGTTGTCGTAGCCAGTCTGGTGCAATTAAGATCATCCTTGGCTTGTCCTGTTTGATCTTTAGTAGTACTTTGGAGAGCAGAGGCAGAGGAGGAAAGGCATAAACTGATAGTTTTTTCCAGGTGAAGGATAGAGCGTCCACTTTCCAAGCTAGTTTGTGGGGAATCCTTGTGCAAACTTTTTTCCAATTGATGGTTCTGGGGGGAGGCAAACAGGTCTATATCTGGGCTCCCCCATTTGCTTGTCAACATGTTGAAAATCCTTGGTTCCAGTTTTCACTCGTGTGGTTTCTGCTTAGTCCATCTGCCAGTGTATTTAGTTTTCCTGGTAGGAATTGAGCTTGTAGATTCACTTGGTAGCTCAAGGCTGTGTTCCACAATGCCATGACTAGTCTGCAGAGGGGGTAAGAATGGGTACCCCCCTGCTTGTTTATGTACCACATGATCGTGGTGTTGTCCGTCTTGACCATTAGTTGTCCTGGAAGAATGTGGTCCTTGAAGGCTGTCAGAGCATTCTGTACATCTAACATTTCCTTTTGATTTATGTGTAGGTGCATTTGAGTTAGGTTCCATTTGCCCTAAATGCACTTCCCTTCCAGGTGAGCCCCCATGCATAGTCTGATGTGTCTATTGTCAAGGTTTAGGTGGCAGGGGTTAGTGTGAATGGTAGTCCCTTGTTTTGGTGGCAGGCCTCTGCCCACCAAAGGAAATCTAGGCATAGGCAAGGTATGATAGGAATCATTGCTTCTAGATCCTGTGAATGTTGACACCATAGGCTTTTGAGATACCATTGCAGTCTCCTCATATGCAGCTTTGCATATGGAATTAGAAGAATGCAGGAGGCCATGCACCCCAAGGCTTGCAGTATTTGCCTTGCAGATAACTGGGCTTTTGTGGCCACTTGTTTGAAGTAGGTTATCAAAAGAATCTGTTTCTCTGGCATGAGGAAAGCCATCTGGGAAGTTGTATTCAAGGTTGCTCCCAAGAATATAATTTGTTGACAGGGTACCAGGTATGATTTCTTTTCATTTATGGTGGTCCCCAGACAAGTCAGTACTCTTTGAGCAAAGGCCAGATGATTCAAAAGTATGTCCTGGCTTTCTGCCTGAATTAGACAATCGTCCAGGTATGGGTATATTTGAATATTTCTTTGCCTGAAAAATGCAATGACTGGAGCTAGGCACTTTGTGAATACCCTGGGAGAAGCAGATAAGCCAAACGGGAAGTGCAGAGAACTGATAATTCATGTAGCCTGCTTTGAAGCATAGGTATCTTCTGCAAGACTCCCTGATAGGGATGTGCAGGTATATTTCTTTTAAGTCTAGTGTTGCCAGCCATGCATCTTTGTCTAACATAGGAAGCAGCTGGTGAAGAGTCAGCATCTTGAATTTTGGTATCACCAGAAAGGTATTTAGAGTAGAAAGGTCCAGGATAGGATGCCATGTATTGCCTTTTCTGAGTACCAGGAAATGTCTTGAATAGAACCCTTGTCCCTTTTCCTCTTCTGGTACCAACTGAATAGCCCCCATGCTTAAAAGAGAGAGTACTTGATTTTGGGCCTCTGCCCACTGATTTGGGGGTAGATCTGGCCAGCCGCTTGGTGTTGGTAAGGTGTGGAAGTGAAATCTGTATCCTTGGGACACTATATTTAAAACCCATTTGTCCTAGGTAATGAGTTCCCAGTTTTTGGGATGCAGACCAATCTTTCCGCCTAAAGGTGCATTCAGTTGGGAAGTGCTTGGAAATTTTAAAAGCAAGTCATTGAGACCATTTTCCATAGGGGGGCAGTCTTATTACTCCCTGATTTGGGTGTGGAAACCCCCCACTGTTCAGTCTTGTGTGTCCCCTGGGACTGAAACCTGGGGTTTCTGCTGTGTCTGGGTTTGGCTTGAGAAGACCTGGAAGGGGCTGGAAAGGACCAATTCTTAGAAGGCCAGTGCCTACTAAATCTAGGAGGCTAAACTTGTAAGAAATCTTTAACAGTTTGCATAGATTTAGCTTTATCCTCCATCTTTTTAAGAACTTCCTCAGCCTTGTTGCCAAACACGCGGTCCTGATTTAAGGGAGCACCAAGCAATTGCTCCTTAAGCCAAGCATGCCTTCTGAGCACATACCCACTAACAGCAACCCTGCAAGAGTCCTCTAATGAATCAAACCCACATTGCAAAGTATGTTTTCCAACATGTTCAGCAGAATGCATTAAATCCTGTAATTCTTTATTTTCTACACAGTCAGGAATCAACATCATTTTCTGTTTAAGCAATCCAATAACATATTGCTGATACTTTAACAAATGAAACTGTCAGTTTAAAGCCCTAATGGCCAAGGTTGCAGAAGTGTAAACCTTCTTATCACATCTATCCAGCACCCTGGAATCTCTATCAGTAGGTGTAGGATTTTTAGCAGTGGAAGCCTTAATGCTCTTGGGCCCCTGTGAAATAGTCTCTGGATCTGCAATAGGATTTTTAAAAAGGAACTTGTGTGACTCAGGGACCCTGTAATATCTGTCAGGTTTTCTGGGAGCAGAAGGCAAGGAATCAGGGGCCAAACTAGATTCTGAAAAGACATCAACAATGTCCAGTACAGAAGGGATAGCTAAAGGCCTATGCTGAGGCAGCAGTAAGAAACCTCTAAGCCTCTTTTTTGAATCAGAAAAATCTTGGCTTTCCCAGTGGAAATGCTCCCTTAGAGTATGTAAGTTTTCAACAAAAGACAAATCCTCTGGAGGGGAAGCAGAGGGAATAGAGTCCTCTGCATCAGAATCCTCATAAGTAGATAAGGGCAAATCCAGATTATCAGTAGAATCAGAAAAAACAGAATCCTGGTCAGAAGATTCATAAACAACTTCAGTCCTAGGCCTCTTAGAAGGGGGGTGGGGGTTGGCTTCCCCTGATTAGAGTTATTAGATCTTCAGCCATTCTTATCATTTGTTTTTTAGGCATAGAGGCCTGAGCATGTGGTCTGGGCATCGTTTTTTAGGCATGGTTCGAGATTTAGGCCTAAGTGAAGAAAGAGGCATTGGTTTAATATGCAAGTCCGTAGGCCTGAATACACCCTCAGAAGCCGATGCCTGCACAGCGGCTCAGGACCCATCCAAGGTAGAGACATCCACCTGTTCTGCATTTGAAGCATCTAGCGGCATACTGGACTCCAAATGGGTCTCAGTAAAGGCCTGTGAATCAGAAGTAGCGGGTATCAGGGGCTGCAGAAGTGCCTCACTGAGTACCAGCAAACTGGCGACTGGCTTAGGAGAAGTGTTGTTGGCAGTTTTGGACCTCGGCGGCCTGTCTCTGTTTTTATCTTTGCATTTTTTCAGAATCCCAGTAGTCGGATGGCTAACCGATGACATTTCTGGATAATTAAGCCAAAAACTGAAATATTTAGAGGGAAAAATATACCGATGATGGATAGTGCGCTGATTAAATAAAACACAAAACCGACAGCAAGGTACATCGTGGTCAGGGCCTAGGCAAGGAATACAATATGAATGAAAATCTTTATGAGGTATTTGCTTTCCACAAGTAATGCAATTATTAACTTTTACTGACATTGGTAAGGAGCAAGAAAAAGTTTCCCCAATGGGGTACTTAGCATTAGTTGAAGACTTCGGTTCTGAAACTCGAAAACAAAATTTTCAGGAGTCGGACGACCAGCACTTGCGAACTGCTTCTGATTTGGCACCGCCCGGCAAGAAAGACTGATGTAATGGCACTGGCTGCATGTTTTATACCCTTGATGACCTGATGTCATGGAAGAAGGGACAGCAACTGATGCAGGACCCAAGACTTTGTTAATCAGGCTGAATGAGGGCTACTGCAAAGCAGATAACCCAAATGTAATGACTGCAACAGTGAAACACAAAGAACATCTAATACTGATCACAGCAGAGTCACCCCCCACTGACTAAGGCAGTGATGGAGCCAGAAAGACACCTAAAGACTTCCTAACAGTTTTCTTTTTCTTTCAGGCAGGGGAAGAACCACAGAAAATTACTATTTTTCTTGATCTAGGCAAGAAGGATACCTCACAAGTAGGTAGCAAAGACGATGAAATTTCTGATGAGAAACTTGAAGTTGTGAGATAACATTTTCTCTGACAGTCAGAAAAAGCATCAAGTCATTTAATCTATGCAGAAAAGTAGACAAAATCAGTCAAAAATAAATTTTTACACAAGCAGTACACAAGTAAAAGTCACTTCAGAGACTTGACAATCTCAGGAAGTAGTATTTCCTAGTATATAATTCAATATTTCACAGAAAAAAAATCCTTTTTCACAGACATATTATGTAACGGGAGCTTTTCTCCAAAGAGAACTCAGTTCCATGAAGAGAGGTAAAGTACTTCAGTGGCAAGAAAGCATTGAAGTATTTTGCAGTCTAACTGCCATCTATATGGAGCTCTGTTTGAACTCAAGGCAGTTAAGGAACATGGAGGGTTCTCTTAAGCTTTGAATAGCTGGATGTTTGGTCATATCCATGGCATGATATAATCTATATAGCTTAAGCTACCACAACAGTGACCTTAATGTAGAACAGTAGTGCGCACAACATCCGGCCCCGAGGCCAAATCCGGCCCTCAACGTAACACCGTCCAGCCCCCAGAGAGTAACCAAAAACTTTTTAAAAAAAAGTGAAAAAGTGCTATGCCTTACTCCAGTCACGCAAACTTTCCAGCATGTGCTTACTTACCTAATTGACTGCAGCCTCGCACACTTCTAATTTTAGCTGTGGAAATACCTATTCTTTGTTATTTATAACTTGTAGTCTGTAAACAGTAGTAACTTTCTGCAAGAGTTTGTAATAAGTCATGGCTGCAAGCCAGAATAAAGTTAAATGCAAAGTTGATGTAGAGAACAGGCAATTTCATGACTGCTGTCTTAAGTAAAAATGCCAGTCACCTGTACCTATTGTTAACTGGTAACAACTTACTATGTTTTGAGGTGGCCCGGAGATGCATTAAGAATTCATGTAGTGGCCCTCCCCAGAAAAAGGTTGTGCACCACTGATGTAGAACATATGAGGCTCTAAAGAAAGAGAGTCATGTGACATCAGAGCCACCATTTTGAGGGATGAGTGTTTTGCCTATACCCCCCTGTGTTCTGTTAAGTATATAGATTTATTTTTTCAGAATGCAACCTTTTCAGTACCACAAAATACCAGAATGTATGTACAAATGCACTCATAGTCTCTTTTGCGTCCAAGTCTGTTTCTTTATTTTACACAAATTATACATTCTGATCTACATTCAAAGCTAATCCACCACAGAGAAGTCTGTATTTCGGCTTTTCTCGGTTAGGGGTCGCCACAGCAGAACTCCGGTCCGCTAATGATTGGCAGTGAATTTTTACTGGTTAATGCTAAAACAAATACCAGAACACACTAAAATATAAATTCTGAGATAAGCACTTTCAGCAAATACCTTCCTCAGATCATATCAAAAACTCTTTGAACAAATTTAAACAGAGGCTTGGCCAATCAAGTCTTCCCTTTTAGTAGGGGTCTTAAAGGGAACACTCCATTTAATCCAGGTAGTTTATCTGCCTGCAGATCTGCAATTCAACGAATCTCTGCTATCTCTGTTAAATTACACAGACCACCCATTCTTGCATCTTCAGTCAGTACATCCAGCACTATAAAGTTGAAAGAATGGTCAGGATAATTCATAATATGTTGTGACAAGGCATTAGTCTTAATTTTTAACCTAATGTCACTTAGATGTTGCAAAACTCTCTCTCTCTCTTTAAAAGGTTGATTGGCCTTCCTAATATAAAAACCTGTACATACTTTACAGCTGGCAACATATATAACATTTTTACCAGTTGGCATATACGTTTTAAATTTATATTCCGTCTTGATAATGGGATGTTGAAAGATGTTTTTTGGATTTATGTATTTACTGCTTGGGAAAGTACCCTTCCTCTCAGGAACCAAATTTGTCTTCCTAGTAGTTCTATATTGGCATAACAATTGTTTTAATTTCCTCTATTCTTAAAGAAGAATCTTGGTGTATCACCCACTATATGTTGAATATCTTCATCTGCTGTTAAAATCTTCCAGTTATTCCTTATTATATCACAAACTTGCCATATGTCATTACTATATGTGAGCCTACATCCCATTCCTGTTGATGTTCTTTTATTCTTTGTGAATCTACTTTCCGCCTCAATAGTATGCCGAAGAAGGTATGGTCTACTTCCAATTTCTCTCATTTCCTTAGTCTCAGCAGCTCCTTTGTAGATCTCATTTATCTTGTATCCTTTCTTATAAAGGTGCTGTACTAACCTTTTTGCCTAGTCATTCATGTCACTAGTGCATAAAGCTGAGGTTTGAAGGAATTGTCCCTTGATGACATAGGGAAATATATGTCTTGAATGGAGACTATTTCTGTGCAAAAAATGTTTTCTCCAACACTCCTTCCTAAATAGCTGCATGTTAAGAATCCCATCTCCTCTTAAAAGTGTAAAATAAAGAAACTCTACCTTCTCTTTTCTGTGTTATTTCCTAAAAAGAGATGCAAGTAATTTTTTCATGACAACTCTGGACCATTTTTCACTCACCATCTTCCCCCTGTGTTTCTACTTCACACATATTCAATACACTGAAATCTGTCAATCACTTGCTATGTCACTTACTAACTGCACAAGTTCATTACACTTAGCCTATTCAGTCTGGAAAGTTCTCATTTTATTTTCACTCTACTTAGCATTTTATTCCTTGTCAAAATTCTCCTAGAGTTCTGGTCAAGTTTTTTCAAGTCTATATGAATATCAGCTAGTAACCTTGATCTCAACAGCACTTTCATGTTTAAACCCTTTGTATGCGGAAAAGTGTTTATAACCGAAACAGTGATAGGTAACTTGGGTAGATTACAATTTGGCTTGTGCATAAGGGTGTGCAGCTTTTTTATATTGTATTTCTGATCTATTTGATGAAAAGGTGAGTAGGAGCTACAATTCATACTATTTATGCTTATGACATTAATGTTGCATACATTTTTTTCCTTGTCTTCTGTTCTTCAAACAACTTTTTTTTTTTTTTTGAGGTTACTTATGAATATCTGTACAGTGTTTTAGAGTTTTCAGTATGGAGTTTTTTTTTTTAATCCGTACCCTTTACAAAAGTATACCATTTATAGTTTGTATGGCATAATGAATCTTTTCTATACATGCCACTTATTGTTACTATATCATCTTTGATAGCTAGTAGTAGAACATGTGAGTGCAGACTGATCAATAAAAATAAGGTAAATAAATTAGTAAACTGTGTGTGCATGTGTTTTGTGTGTGTGTGTGTGTGTGTGTGTGTGTGTGTGTGTGTGTGTGTGTGTGTGTGTGTGTGTGTGTGTGTGTGCGTGTGTGACTGTATCTGTGTGATGTGCATGTGTGTGTGTGTGTGTGTGTGTGTGTGTGTGTGTGTGTGTGTGTGTGTGTGTGTGTGCGCGCGTGTGTCTGTGCTCATGTCTCTGTGGCCCAGAAGTGTCTTGATTTGTTTAATTCCACAGTACATAAGCTAACTCCATTAATTCTGCCGAAAAATCTCCCTCTTTGTTAAAATGCTCAGATGGATGCAAAATAAATAAATAGTATAATACCTAATAAATAAATCCATCCTACAGGCCTTGTATGCTGCACTACTGTCCTTCTGATTATTTACTGAAATAAAGTTTTACAACCATCAGTGTGCCCTGATCTTGGGGCTATAAAGGTTAATTTGTTGCTAGATAATTCTGCCAAACTGAAATCTAAACCAAAGCACAGAAGGTAAATTACAGATTATTTGGAAGCAAAACAGTCACTTTGTAAAACAAAATGGAGTAAGGTGTTCAGGGAAAAACTGCAGATGGAATGTGGAAAGTTTTGAAAGAAATTTAGACTTCTGTCCAAACAGCTTTAAACTAATTAAACCAGCAGGTCAAGCTCCGAGCTTAACATAGATCTTAAGAGATCTTTATTTTCAAAATGCTGCAAAAATTCTCCTATACAATCATAAAAAATGATAGGGTGACTTGGATTTTCTGCTTCAAATGAGATGCTCATTTATTGTGCAATTTGTCCAGAAGTTAGGTAACTGCACTTAATGGACTGAGTAATTAAGATTCCAATTTACATTAACCCAGCTGATGTTCATTACCATAAGGGTGTCTGTAAAAATGCCTCTTTCCATAAGGTTGTCTGTAAAAATGCCTCCTAACAAACTAAAACAGGTCAAGTAGATAAGCCAATCTGTACAAACTACAAGAAAAAATGACCAACCTAGGATTTTTGCTGAGTGATTCCTTAAAAAAAAAAAAAAAAAAAATCTTGTGCTAGAGGCTCATGGGGTATATGCAAATGAACCCATTATGAACATCTTGTTTAAGATATGTGGATTTCACATACCTTGTCTTGTTATTAGACCCCCAAGGATTAAAAAGGTTGAACTGGAGATCGTGGTCAGAAAATTCATGTTTTTATAAAAATGAACATTTTTCAATCGTAAAAGTCCATGCTCTTCCACAGATCACTATATCAGACCTAACTTCTAAATACGGTAAGACATTAACTGACTGTCTTTGGGAGTGATAAACAAAATTTCAATGAATAATCAGGTAAAACAATTCCTTTTACTCTCAGTGATAGGCGTGATGATGAAGCTTCCTTAGGTATAGTATGCTGGTTATGGATATGTGAGAGTTCAGTCCAGGGGCTCGGCTGGCATTGAGCCTAATCTGCCACTCGAGTTCTCACTTCTCCAAGTAATCATTCATTGGTCCTTGGAATTCCTTTTTTTTTATCCTATCCAAAATATTAAAGATAAACTTATTTATCTGTGGGATTCCCTGAGGTGCTTGACTAAAACATTGTTTGGATTTTGGTATTTGACATCATGCAGGCATTGGGCTACTCTGTTTTTTAATTTGTTCAGTGTTTTTCCAACATAGAATGCTGCACATGAGCTCTGTACACTATGCATTCTGTGTAACAGTTCCTGTACAACCATGTTAGCTTGGAGTTTGACCTGCTGGTTTGATTAGTTTAAAGCTGTTTGGACACACGTCTAAATTGGTTTGGTGGTATCGGTACAAGATATATGCAAGGGAGAGCTTTGGGGTACTGCTTTGATCATAGGAAATTCCAGGTGCTAGGAAAAAATTAAAAGTTTTGAAAGAGAAATTGTCTGAGACAAAAAAAAATGTTTAGCATCAGGTTCTACGCATACAACATCAGGGGGATACATTTCCATAAGAACAAGATATGTGATTAAGGTGAGAGACAAAAAATATAAGAAATGGAAGACAGGTCAAATACAACTTTGAAAACTGAAATAAACAAGCCGGACAAACAGACTAAGCATATTGTGAGACAGGATCATGGAAAAAGTGAAGAAAATATGTATAGTTATTGAGCATAATAGGAAAGAAGTAAAGACATACAAATTGATAAACTGTGTGTAGATTCTAAAATTTTTTCTCACACACAGCAAATGAGAGATATACTTACAAAATCTTAATGCAAAAGTGACATCCAGATAACCTTAGATACTGGAATCAAATTATATTATACTGAAAAAGAACTGCACAACTGGATCCAAACAAAGCACAGGGAGGAGATGGAATTAGTAATAATGACCTGAGAACACTTCAGCAAGAACATACAGTACCATTATATTTATTATTCACTAGGTCATATAAATATATGGAGCTTCCTCAAGATTGGAGACGTGCATTTATTAAACCTGTCTTTAAGGGTAAGGAGAGTAGGAAAAATCAAGAGTCATATAGACCTCGAAGTCTACTTTCATGTTGTGGAAACATAATGGAGAAGATAATACTTGATAAGTTATTGTCAAAACTGGATAGGTTGGGATGTGAAACCATGGATCTACCTTATAACACTGACAAGTGAAAACACCGAAAAAGAGATCACCACCACTACAACTCCGAAAGTTCACATGCCCAACAAACCACAATCCTGATAGTCAACAAAACAAAACAAATCCATTTCTAAAAAACACACACAACACAAGTACACCAAAAACCTTACAAACCTACACTAAGCCTTACATACACAACCATCTATGCACTAACCTTAACCCATACCTAACCCTAAGATCCGTCACTATCGCACACTTACCTTACTCGCACCCTAACCCCAAAGTCCATCACTATCGCACACTTACCTTACCCGCACCCTAACCCCAAAGTGCATCACTATCGCACACTTACCTTACCTGCTCCCTAACCCTAAAGTTTGTCACTAACACACACGTACCTTACCCACACCCTAACCCTAAAGTCTGTCACTATCGCACACTTACCTTACCCGCACTCTAACCCTAAAGTCCATCACTATCACATACTTACACAGCCACGCTCGTTTTGCATGTCGGTGTTTTCAGCGTCGGGATTCTGGACTGTCGATTATTTAAGTTGTCGATCTTCCCTTGTTGGTCTTCTCGTTGTCAGCGTTTTCAGCTTTCGTTTTTCTCAGGTAGATCCAAAACCATATATCAGCATGCATATGTTGAAAATAGATCTATTCCTGCCTATAACCCTGTAACATGATGTTCTATAACAGTATAATAACAGCTATGGATGAAAAATTGTGCTGCAATGTAATTTATATAGTCTTATCTTCAGCATTTGACAGGGTCATACACAAAACACTGATCAATAAATTATAAAAGCTAGGTATTGATGTACTCTCGATAAGCTAGATAGCTGCATGACTTACAAATAGGACATGGCAAGTATCATACAACAATTGGAGAGGTAAAATTCTTGGTTACAGTCAGGGTGTCCTACAGGGCTCTGTCCTAGGCCCTTACTTGTTTAGATTGCATATTTCAGACTCAACCTTTTCATCTGAGGTGCTCTACAGTTTTTATGCAGGTGATCTGAAATTGAGTAAACTGATTACATGTGTTACAGATAAGGCGTGTTTGCAAAATAACTTGACTAAATTGGCCATTTGGGACAGGAGAATAATATGCTGATAAATACATCAAAAACTAAGCATGTGAGATTTGGGAGACATAAACTGAAAAGTGAATATTTAATACGGCACACAGTGATTGAAACTGTAGACTCATTTAAGGACCTGGGTATATGGGTATATCCAGATATGAGTCTTTCTAATTACATCAACCAATCAGTTAATGATAGTTATACGAATATAGGCTGCATAAAAAGATTTATAAAGTCTAGGAAATCAAAAATGAAATAATTGTTTATTAGTTACATTAGACCCAAACTTAAGTATGGAATAACAGTATAGAAACCCTATAAGAAAACTAGCATGAGTAAACTGGAAAAAGTACAGGGGAAATATATCAAATGCATGCATGGATGTGAAAATTTACGTCATTATTCAAGACTAAAATATCTGAACTTGTACAGTGTCTCTTCTAGATGTCTAAGAGGAGATCTTATTCAGGCATACAGGGCATTTAGAAACAACTATCTCAAGAAATGTTTGGGGTTATCAAAAAGTACTAAAGAATCATCAGACAACCTATGAAGAAGATTCTATAGGAATGAGAAGTATACTAATTGGTTCTCTGACAGAGTACCTGATGCATGGAACAGACTACGAAATTACATTAAAGCAAGTACTAGTGTAGATATTTTTTAAGAACAGCCTGGACACTTATTTTGGGAACAAATGTTTTGGTACATTGGCAAGCTAAAAGGGCATTAATGACCATCCTTGAAATATCCGTATGTATGTAGATAATTACTGCATCTTAAAGTCAGCCACTGTAACTGGGTAGACAAACTTAGTCCTTTACTAGCACATTAAGTCATCAGTACACTACATAACCAAATATATCCATCCATCCACAATCCCTTTTTCCCATTTGTGCACACTTGGGGTCGATGGTGCCGCTTCAACAGTGACAATAATCCAGAGCCACGGTTTACACCATCGGATGCATTTCTTTCTTTCTTCCTCGCTTTATTTTACAACCTCTTTTGTTGTTGTTGTTTATTTATTATTTTTTTGGTATTTATTCTTTTTATTCCAACAAAATCAAAACCACAGCTGAGATACAGGAGACACACTGCCAGTGCCAAGCACTTTGTATCACTGGTCATAACTACTTCTGATTCCTGCACCTTACTAGTTTTGTGCTTAACTCATATGTACAGCAGCATGGTGAGCCATATCTCTGGCCAACTGTAAATGCTAATACGTTTTTTCAGGACATGGTATATTATAATTAGTCATCTGCTCTTCTCATAGAAATTCCTGTGGTAAGCAATTTACACAGATAAGTAATTCTTATGTCCACTCAGCTACTTAAATCTTTACAGTCAGCCATGGTAATTAACTCAAGTGAAGCTTGTGCTCATCCATTATTTTCAAGGGTTGCGATCTTATTAGAGGCAAGTTCAGGGATGTTTAGTGGATAGACATTGCTGAGTGTGGAACCATATTTTTATGTGTGTGTTACTGCATTTGTGAGTGCATGTAGAAGTGTGAATTGTATCAGGTAAATGTATGTGCATGTGTGTTTGTGTGTGTGTGTGTGTGTGTGTGTGTGTGTGTGTGTGTGTGTGTGTGTGTGTGTGTGTGTGTGTGTGTGTGTGTGTCTGTGTGTGTCTATTGGTAAATGGATAAATGTGTCCTTGAGTGCAAGGCTCTCTCGATATATCTATCTATCTATATATATATATATATATATATATATATATATATATATATATATATATATATATACATATACATATACATATATATATATATATATATATATACATATATCTCTACATATATATATCTATATATATATATATCTGAACATATATAGAAGCGACTAATAAAACTCTAATAACTGTCATTACTGACTCATGGTACTCATTCGTGATTTCTGAAAGATGAGGAAAAATAGGTGGGAGCATCAGGGTTGTACTTTAAACTCAGTGATGGGTAAAAGCTATGGTGGTTATGTTTGTGTGCATGTGTGTGTGTGTCTGTGCGTGTGTGTGTGTGTGTGTGTGTGTGTGTGTGTGTGTGTGTGTGTGTGTGTGTGTGTGTGTGTGTGTGTGTGTGTGTGTGTGTGTGTGTGTCTATGGGTAAATGGGTGAATGTGTCCTTGAGTGCAGTCAGGTGGGGGAGGGGTTGATGACTGGAGAATCTCTGCATCTTTGTGTGTGCCGATATATGGGCATGTGTGTGTGTGTGTGTGTGTGTGTGTGTGTGTGTGTGTGTGTGTGTATCTGTTTGGATGTGTGTATGTATGGGAAGACTAAATGCGGGGTTGCTTGTGAGAGCCTATTACTGCATGTAGTAATCGCAGATACCAGAAACATGCACATTTCTTGTTAATGAGATCGCTCCTCATTGCATCTAAAGTGCCCTGAATTGCTGGTTTCTGCATTCATGCTAACAAGCCCATTTTGCTGCATTCATACTACTTTCAGTCAGGCTTCTCTTTGAATCCATTCCAGAAAGTAATGTTAATATTTTATAAAGTCACTGAGTTTACTGAATGCTTTTAATGTTTTCAGCTAATCATACCTTTTAATGTAAAATGAATGTAACTGTATCAGAAAGTTGTAGGGTTTGTTAGTGTTCACAATTACAGCCATTGTTTATTCATGATTTATTCATTCTGCATAATATAATCATCCATTCTGTTTTATTTCACAAAGCAGATATAAGCAGTAGAAGGGCACTCACCTAACAAAATGAGGGCCATTTCAGGAGTCAAGAGTCTCACCTGTAGTGTGGGACTGCCCAAACTACCCTTAGTATTGTACCATTTCTGCTGCTAGATGGGGAGCTCATCTTCAGATAGCTGCATAGGTTTCCAAGGAGTTCAATGACTTGGTGTCATACCTCTGAACTTCTTAGACCAAGAAATCTGGACAAAGTCATAAATATAAGTGGAAGAAAGGCTCAAAATTAAGAACATTTTTTAAATATTGCTCTTACAAACAGAAAGTTGATAAAATAACAGGTTTTACATTAGCATGCATTTTTTGAAGGGTATGAAGTCTGAAACTCAAGTGTCTGTCATTATTTTCTAACTTCAATCTTGATTGATTTACCAAAAATTTGTCAGAAAACTACAATTTTATGAAAAACAGACCAAAAATATGAGGCAGAAATCTAGACATTCTGCAAAAGTCTGTACAGTTGAGAGGCATGCTTGGTGTCTCACAAAAGAACTGTTTTGATGTAGAATAGGATGAAATGCCTTAACTACCTTAACAGTTATTGTTATGATTTGATACCTCATGAGAACAAAGACAAAATGTCATATAAATTCAGTTGCAGATTCATGTTTAATTTTAAAAAAGTGATGGAAATATTTTTGCATCTCTAGTTTGTGTAACCACATCAAAACAACTTTTTTGTCTCTTAGCTAGATATTTACAGCATTACGCTACAGAATAGCAGTCAAGCTACAGTTTTCATTTCTGTCAATTATTCTCAGCAAGTTGACAGTTGTTCAAAAAGACCCAGTTATTTTCTGAGAGTGGTATTAGTACAGAAACAGGATTTAGCATGACGGTTACCTATTTTTTTAATGGAAGCCTACAAGCTAGTTTTGAAATGTAAACTAAACTTCATTAGTTTGTCTGTAGTAACCTGTGACATTAAACATAGATTACCGCCTCTATTTCACTTGATCACTTATGGCACTAGTTATTAACACCAGTTAATTCATGTTTCTCAACTCACACATGAATGTAATATCATCACTGTGGCCTGTAGTTTGGATAATAGAAAATTTAAAGGAAACATTTTAATGGCAGATAATATCTATGCATTTCTTGTACCTATTTATTGACCAGCTATTCTGCAAGAAATGCAAATTTGCAGTAGTTCCTTGCCCTTATGTATTTAAAGTCATCGTAAGGTCAAAAGGAATATGAAGTACGAAAAAACAGAATAATAATATCAATTTAAATGCACTGCAAATGCAAAACAACAAAAAATTAATGGTAAACAACATGTTAAATAAAAACACCAACAATCTCCTTAAAGGGTCAACTTTTTCCTTTATAAAATATATAACATTCCGTATATACTGCTTCTGTATTTTCATAAATTCGCTCGTACCTCTAGTTAAGTAAAGGTGGAAAAGTATTTCACTAGGACTGCTATAAGCAACATGTATTTTATCACATAGATGTATCATGAAAAGTTTGGACAGCTATTTGAAGTCATCATATCGTTTAAACAAGTATACATGATAAGCTCATAGCAATGTTTTAGTAGGTCAAAGCAGAAAAAAACAGAATTATTGCAGCCAGATCTATAACCATATCCTGTAGGGCGTAAGTAAAATTTAAAGGAAAAAGAAAACATTTATTTATATCCCTGCCTTGCTGGTGTCTCTTAAGGGCTCTTTTGAAGTGGGACAACTCATAATTGTTTCTTATGTCAGTATGGAATGTAGGCCAGATCAGAGAAACACATATGGTAATGCATTGCTTCCTTCAGGAGCGCTAATTCTAGGCACAGAGAAGTTAGTGGTACCATCCTGGGATGATCTCAATGCCTAGTGTCACTTTTTTATTATTATTAGAATGCTTTTTATTGAAATTGACTTTGTGGCTCTGTCTCTCTGTGGTTCTGTCACACTCTCGCGAGACAGAGGAAACTGTCTTGCTAATGACAGAGGGACAATATAGTACTTAAAGTCTAATAATACTGACAAGAGGGACAATATTTTAGTCTTTAAATAAAATGTTGTACTGTTATGTTTCTACTGACAGTGAAAAAGATGCTGAGCGAAGCCAAATAACTTCTATGCCATGCCAAGAGCTATGGGTTTACACGCCTTGAGTCGCAAGTTCACAACAGTAGAGATTTATTTGACCAAATGTCTTGCTGAGCCTGAATAATTTTTAGTATTGCAACCAATGTTCCAATGCCATGTTCAAATTCTTTTCTTCATGGAAATTCTGTGTATGAATGTGTGTCTAGTCTTTGTTATGGTGGCGCTGTGAGTATGTGTACATCCGTGTCTACATTTGTCAAAATATTCCTAGCTTTAACATGTTAACCAGTTTGGATACTACAAGCTGCAATTATATTATTTACAACCAGGATCAGTGCACATGCATTTCAAATCAATGTCAGTGATGCAATGCATTATTCGCAATACACAGGAGGTGAACACTCAAGCAGTTCACTAGGCAATATGGGAATATAATAAAAACACTTGGTTTGCTGACCTGTCAAAGTTTTATGATTTGCCTCATAATATCAAATTATTTTTACCAGTGTCAGCAAACCCACCCAGAAGGAGTCTACATCAGTTCGCCTAAATAGCTTTTCAGTGAACACGGATTTGTTGACCCTCATTCAGCAAAAATCACTTCCGCGATTCTCTGAATACTCCCAGTGCAAAGAAATACTTGCCCTACAGCACAACTGACTCACATCTAGCTTAATCAAACCAACCCAAGTGGGGGGCTTTGCACCCCACACCCCACTAACTATTTATATCAACTCTGAGATCACACTACAGTGAAAAAAAGGGCAAAGTTGTGCTGTGGGGCAAGTATTTCTTTTCCCTGGAAGTATTCAGCAAATCGCGGAAGTCATCTTTGCTGAATGAGTGTCAATGAATCTGTGTTCGCTGAAAATACATTTCAGTGAATTAATATAGACTCCCCCCCACCAGAAAAGCAACTTATTTCTAAAATCTAGAAACTCTTACCAAATGGGAATATTAGCACTGGAGAGTTTGTATAAAGCTGACCACATTGCTCCATCTACATTGTGTCATATATTAAATGCAAAGCCTATTTGTTCAGTGCAAGGATTTTTTTAGTCGCTTAGTTTAGCTGGCTGTATACATCACTGTGTATGTTTTCTGCATGTGTGTGTGTGTGTGTGTGTGTGTGTGTGTGTGTGTGTGTGTGTGTGTGTGTGTGTATTTTGGGGTGTGGTTAAGTAGAGTTCAGTATTGCACAGAATGCTCAATGGGGCAAAGGGAAGTCCTGCATTTTGCGTTTTGGCATCTAATCAGTACACAACTATCTACTTCCTGGTATTACACTCCCATAATGGTCGCAAATACACACACACACACACACACACACACACACACACACACACACACACACACACACACACACACACACAGGTCTAGCAGGCATATTCATTACTTTAGCTGAGATATTGTGGCTTACTCAGACCAGAAACAATTATACAAATGTCTGAACCAGTGTGTGCTATACAGATTTGTACATATCTGACAAAGGTGAAGCAGGTTCATAAGAAATAGATAATAAGTATTAGGGTGCAAAGTAACTTTTCACACTGTTTATGAACTTGTAGATGCCTTGTTCTACTAGGAATTACACAGTTTCTCTATCTGAGTGACACAAATTGTAGACATACCATCATTGTGTTTGAAGTGCTGGTCTGTTTTTAAATGATAAATCTCCATACAGTGGCAGGTAATATTCAAGTCAAATAGTAGGCCTCATTTAACCATGATCCTTCTCACAGCATGCCACAGGAATATCAAAACTATCAAAGCTGCTGTAGGTTGGGCTGAGAATTTCTGTTTCATTATATTCAATAGTAGCTGGAATGATAAGACATAATCTGACAGAGAGCACAGGGGGCTAAAAGAGGTATTGATGTCAAGATAATGCCCCCCTCCCCCCACTGTGGCAGTACTTGTTAAATATTTTGCAGTATTATATTAAAAGTTTAATTACTAGACACTTGTTGGTGTTTCATGCATTTTCTTTTAACATGAATCATCACATCTTATAAATTGAAATACATTGGCATGTATAACGATCACTCATTATTTTTTATAGTATCTATAATCTCACAGTGAATGTCACAATGTAAGCATTCAGACCCTAGGCAGGAACTGTTTTTCTTAATTTTCATCTTAGATCTCAGCATCTGAGTACTATTATGAAAGGCATTTTTTCATTTAGGGGAGTAAACATCATTAAAGCATAAAAAACATACTAAACGGAAAAAATGCCTTGGGCTTAGTATACCTGTTTGTATTTATTACATGACAGGACATGTATTGGTTGTGAACAAAGGATGGCAACAAATCAGGAAGACCTTTGGAGAGTGTTATGAAAGAGAAATGTGCATGTATATATATTGATATAAAACATCCAGCAAAGCTTTGATAGAAGTGTCTTGCTTTATCCACCAACAATTTACAGTAGTATTTATTTGATAGACATTACTTATCAGCACTTATCAGCATTATTTCTACTGATGTGGCTTCCGAACAGTGCAGGTTCTAGAATTATTATACCATGGGCCTAATTAAGATGGAGGATATGAGAAATAGGTCTACATCCTTCACTTCAGCTTCCTGTGTATCTGTGGCATTGTTCTTTTGGGAATGTCCTCTTCAATACTAAATTATGAATCTACCTACGATGAAACTGCCAAGATAGTCTGTCACAGATTTTACTCTGTTACACAGATGACATCATACAAATTATTTGTGTTGATGAATTTCTAGAACACTCTTATTTATTGCTTCTTCTTTTCATGATGTCAAATTTCAGTAACTTCATTAGAGGGCCAGTGCAGTGTAGTCCTAGTGTGACAAGGGTGTCGTCTGTGTAAACCTTTGTAAATGTAATAATTAATCACGCAAACTGCAATTCAACTTATGTATACTTGTTGCACTAAAAATATAATGTTGGCAAATTTTAGCCTAAGCTTTATTATTTATTGGAATAAGTTTCAATATACAAAAAAATATTTTCTCCAATGAGAAAAGAGGCTTGATTCGGTTAAGGTACCTTCAAAAAATAAGTCAAATGTTGGGGAAGTAAGATGTAACAAAAACCTACTACTGTGAAATTTTTGTCAAGGATCATCTTATATTGTCTGGACATTTCTTCTCTTATCACTTCTTGTTTTCTACTCCTTTAAAACATTTACCTAAATCAATTTTTTGTATTTATTTTTATTTTTACATTTGTTTACTGGGAAAGTCCATCTGGGTGGCAAACTTTACTAAAAGATTCCCAGAACTGTGATATCAAGTAATCTGGCTATCGACAACAGCAGCTCTAAAAGGAGTAATAACAAAGCAGTGTAGAAGCGTGATGTCACAGGCTGGTAATACGCTGTATGCTGTGGGGAATGAAAGGAGTCATTCATTTAACCAGTCCTGGTCTTGCACATGCTCATCACCAGGTTAAGGCTTTGTACTCATGGTATAATGCTCTCCAAATAATCTTCTTAAACAGAATACTCTCAAACTATCATTGAAAGGACAAAATAATTGTTATATATAACTGCTGCCTGTACAATCAGTAAGTTGCATGTGGGCTTTCTCTTTTGCAATTCCCTTCTCTGTAAAATCATAGACTATATAAATGTAGGTACTGTATGTGTATAAATGTAAATAGAATTGTAACTACTCTATGTTTAACTGGAACTAAATATAATGCAATGTAATCAAATGGAGCTTTTCTCCCTGGGACTCCACTGAAAATGCATATTACCCAATCAGACTTTCCCAGTAAAAAAGGTAAAAAAATAAATGAATGAATAATTTACTACCTGTGTACTATAACACTGGGAAGCAAATCACTTAACAGGGCTAAAGTCCAAGAGTACCCAAGGAAGAAGCATTTATATTTTATCCTGTTAAAGAAAATAATGTTTCTTTCCAAACTTCATAAACCAAAGAAGAAAGAGCTTAACACAGATTATGAAATAAACAATGAAGTCCGTTCTCAGTATTTATATTTGATACTGGCTGTCTTTCTATGTAAACCACTAGTTGATATATAAATCTCTTAAGAACCTCATCACTTCTTCTCTCCATTTGCTTTATTTGCCTTTAATGGAGGAGGATGTAATGAAAACCAACTGATCCATCATTCCTTCATTCAGTCCACTGAAATATTTGCTTTTCAATGTGAACATTGATTGTAACTGAGCCAAAAGCATCTAAAAGCCATTCTCAGATGCATTGAAATGCTTATTTATGCACCTCAAGTTGAAAAAGAATGAAGCATGATGAAAAACCTCTCTCTCTCTCTCTCTCTCTCTCTCTATATATATATATATATATATATATATATATATATATATATATAGGGGTCTACTTCACTTGACCTAAAACTCATTTGACTGGCACCCAATTGACTTAAATTTCATTTGACCTAAAACTCATTTGACTGACTCCCATTTCACTGACAGCTTACAATGCTGAATTTCAACATACTAAATCATAAACCATAGACAAGCACACTTAGAACAACAATAACTAACCCTTTCCAGAACTTAAAAACTACTTACTAACCCTCCTAACAGGAAACGGGACAATGTACAACCCCGCCTCCAATTATATATACAAACTCCAGGATTGCATTACAGTGGGGAAAAGGGCATATACCTTTAACTTGCCTTACAGTTACCTACACGCTGCTACTACTACTGGGAACACACAAAACATTTGCCAAATTACTTTAGATACTTCCCATAAAGGTAAAGGCCTACACATTACAGTACAGACTCAACACAGTACCACCTGTCAATTGAACTTGTCTTTTATAACACTTTTTAGTAATGACAGTGAATTTATCTCATCCATTATTCATAACAACTGGCCATTGATTTTAAACGACAATGAGTTACGAAATAAATTGCCTGATACCCCTAAAATAGTTTAGAAGCGGGGAAGGAGCTTAAAGCAAATCATGGAGAGTAATACCTCTAGGCTTCCATGGAAAAAGGGTATGTTTCAATATAATATGTGCGATTTTTGCTCTCATATGGCTACTGTTGAGACATTCCATATTAGGAATTACACATTTAAGGTAAAAAACAGATTCAATTGCCAGTCCAAGGATGTTGTTTATGTAGCACAATGCCAACAGTGCCTGGCATTTTACTTCGTCAAGACTAATAGAAGGCTACGTGAGAGGGTTTACAAACATCTTTACTATATTAAGAAAGGTAAATTAGAGAACGCACTAGGCAAACACGTATCTGAGTTCCCCCACCATAGATTTTTATTTAAGGCGGTTGATTGTGTTCAAAAAAATGGCCGTAGGGGTCCTGATTCTGTACGTTTGGAAATATTAGAACAGTACTGGCAACTCCGTAGTAATGCCTGTTCATTTCCAGGCCTTAACGAGACTTGCTTCCTATACTCTATTTTGAAAATGAAGAGTCTGACCAGATAATTGTCTGGTACCTTGTACCATATCATGTTATTGCTGATTATATATTTTTTATAACATGTTCATATAACATATTTATTTACTTGAACACAGTTTTAAGTTGTTTGCACACCCTATTTATGAATGTTATCATATTGGTTATGTTATTACGTGCCAACATTAATTTGTAGTGCACATATATTTTTGCATTTTTAGTGCATTTTGCATTTACTTCAAACTGTACAAATGTTATTTATTGGTACATATTAGGTTAGACTTTTTACTTGCTGTTAGCTTATCATGAATGGCTCCATTATTATTATTGTGCTATTTTAATAATAACTAACAACTATTAAATATATGTATTTTTTAGAATTGCTTACATTATGGTTTGGATCTGTCGATCTCTAAATAATAGATTGTGTTATGTTTGTATGATTTTTAACCATATAGTGTTGGTGGTCTCAGCCTTTCACTTTTAATGGTTCCTTTTAAATGAGTGTAGAGTAGTAAGAAGACCAACCACGATGTGCAAATTCTTCTTTAAAACAAATAAAATAAAAATGGCAGACAGACACCAAAACGATTATACCAGTTTATTGAGTAAAAATGCTTTACAAGTAGTACTACAACGCTTCTTCTGAAAAGTGATTATATATACATAATTTTTATACATTATTATAATATTGTCATATAGCATGCCTACTTAGTAGTATTATGTAAATAATTTAATCATTGCATGTAAATACTAGCATATCCTGTGAGGATAAAAAAAAACATACAAAAAATATACAAAAGTACTATATAAAAGCATCTAGTGATTAATACATCCCATCCACATATCATATATGTGGACATTATTAATTTTAGCGTAGCATCATAAGAGAGATAAATGCAGATGAAGCATAAAAAATGTATATACATTGCTTATTATTATTATCCTTTTAAATGACTAATTCTTTTTAAACGACCAATTATTTTAAATTTTAAATTCTAATGGTATTAAGTGTAGTCCTATCACATGCAGGACTGGGTCCGTGTAATCATGATTACAGGTTTATTTAAACAGCAGTTGGGCGGGATTGTTTGTCTGAAGAAGACCCACTATTTAGTGGGACGAAAAGCACTTCATATGCACTGTATTGATGTTAAACAGTCATTTGCTTTTATTACTTCTGGAACTGTGTTTACTGTTTACTGTTGCATCCGTGTGTTGGTGGATCCAGAGTGCAACTCTCAGCATTTTTTGGAGTAATGGCCATTGTCAGGGAGCAAGTAAGCTGCCTTTCTGGTCTGCCGAGTAGGTCCTGCTTCCTGGAGTGTTCTGAGTGGTGAGGCAAGTACATCGGCGTGCCAGCG
Source organism: Protopterus annectens (assembly GCF_019279795.1). Classification (NCBI taxonomy): domain Eukaryota; kingdom Metazoa; phylum Chordata; order Ceratodontiformes; family Protopteridae; genus Protopterus; species Protopterus annectens. Next base: position 481,584,813 of record NC_056736.1, on the reverse strand, counting down.
GTTATATCGGTAAGTATATAAAAAAAAAAAATCCGTCTTGGTTTCTTTAGTGGTGGTTTGGGGGCTAGAGGGAGCCGCAATGGCCACTTTGCGAACTGGTTGACTTTTCTTGCCTGGTAGGCTTTTCTTGGTGGGATTAGCACACTACTGCACACAGAAGTACAAGCACAACAACAAAACTATAGCAGAATTGTTTCCCTACAGATGTTTATGGGCCACCTAATCAGTTTCTTTACTGTCCAACAATTGTAAACAAGTAGTTCAGACTACCTGTTACTGTATGTTGATGGCTTGACTGTTAGACATAGTGAAATAAAAAAAAATAAAAAAAAGGCCGACCTCATATATGAGTTTCCCTCATTCAGTTTATACTATTTGCTTCCCCTTCCCCCGCCATGGCTCCCCATGTCCCTGCTCTTTCTCTCAGTAAGAGAAAGTGGCTGCCTCTCTGCTGCTGTCGGCCTGGCGCCTTGCATACTCGCTTGTAACCTAGTGCACTGCCATTTTGGGTTTGGGAAATCTGAGAGTGCAAGAGACACAGCGAAGGAGTGCTTCATGAAGTGAGTCAAGACTTCAGGAAGTGGCAGCAGCAGTGATGGCAGCCACCACAAAAGCGGGAAAGGGTGAAGGCCACCACCTCTCTCCGTGCAGTGTTGGGGCCCAAGGTAGGAATGAGGGACTGGGTCAGTCTAAAAAGTATGGGTGGGTGTTTCAGTAGGAGGAGAAATGTTTGCTGAGGAAGAGTGAGCCTGTTGACTGAGTCAGTGAACTGAAGAGGAGCAGGGCTGGTGAAACAGTTAGAGTTGTAGGCCTTGGGCTCCAGCTGCACCCCATCAGTTGTCTCATATGTCTGCATTGTATGTAGTCTGTACATGCCTGTAAATAAATTGCTCCAATGAGACCACATGAACAGTAGGAGCGTTTTGTTGTTTTATAGTGTAGTCTGCTTTTATTTGGAGCTTTGCTATGAAAGAAGTGAGTGCACGCCTTTCCAGTTGTGTTTGAAATTAGATTGCTGGTGTAGTTGGAATATCACTTCTTGTAATATTTGTGTGACATCAGTATTGTTTGTTTTATTATATTTATAGATACTGTCCTGTATGTGACTTTGACAGCATGTGCTTCATTTCAGTAAATGTGTGATTATATATTTATTCTCTGATTATGTTCTGAAACACTGACAAAGTAGGTGGTTAGAATCTTTTGGTTTTGCTTAATTATGGAGAAGAAGTTACTTTCTTTGCAGTGTCATTGTTTATTTATTTTACAGCTGAATTCTGCTTTTGGATATTTAATTTAATAGGATGTCCAATTTAAGTACTGATACAGAGTTTCAAGTGAAAAGTGATCAGATGTAGTTGGCAGAGCAAATCAGTTTGTAGCTTAGTTTTGTTGTGAAGTTGTACATTAAGGGAGCAAAAACATTAGTATTTACGTATTGAGTATGAAATGAATCTCAAGAAGTTGTTTTAGTTTTCATTTAAGTTGGGTAATTAGCAGAAAGGGTTGTTGGGATGCATACCATTGATATACAATGCAGTTGCTGCTTGGTGATTGGCAAATGTTAGAAATCTTTAGGTTCAGATCAACTTCAAATGCAATATAAAGATGAGTTAATTTCCCTGAAAGTCCTTGGAACAGATTTATGCAGGATGTTCAGATTCTGATGCACACTTTTCCCCCCTTTTCTTTCCTTAGAAGAGTGTCTGCTGATAAGTTATGGTAAAGTCTTAAGACTGTAGTCAGAAATAATGACAGGCATTTGTGTTACAGACTTCATACCATTCTTAATATCCATGCTGCCGCAACCTGTTCTATCAACCTTTTAAGTTTGTAAGAGGAATATTTAAAATAATACCTGATTGTATTTTGTAAGCTGCTAGTCAGCTATTATTAGGTTTGCTGCATTATGTCCATTTGTTCCAAATTATATTGGTTAGTGTGCCTCATTTGGAGATGGAAGGTTAAGAGCTAGGCAGATGGTTTTACAATATGTTAGCTTGGCTTATACAGGGCGCTAATGGATATGGTCTGGAATCGCAAGGTTACCCGGGTTGTGGATATTGATAGGTCCCTTCATGTGTGGGGTTTAGTTTTAACATACTCGACTGGTAGTTAAATTTATCTTGGGTATTTGATAGGGTCACTGGAAGCATAGCTTCAGTAATGGCTGCTTTGTCACAGATGTGAGTGGTGGTGATACATTCCTTCCATTTTTGGCAGGATAGGTTGTCCTTGAAGATGTTTTGGAATGTGAGTTATGTATTTTGGATGATTTACATGTCTTTTTCTTTCTTGCAGATGGGGTCTTGGAATGCTGCGGCTATAATTTGGAATAGGTGGGTATAAGGTGGAGCCTTCGCTTTACATATTAGAGGGTTTACTTTTGTCCTTTTCTTTGTAGATGGTGGTGCGCCGAGTACCAGTTTTGGTGATACACAGTGAATTTGCAGATGATGGAAGCAGTGGTGAGGGAGGATGTTACACATGGGGAGCACAAGTGGGCAACAGTTACTGATGGAAGTAAGTGGATTTCAAAGTTGTTGAGTTTTGGTAGAGAATTTACATTGCTAGTCAGAGAAGGATAGTCATTTGAGTTTGTGATCTCAGGGTTAATTGGTTGTACAATTTGTTCTATTAACCGTTCAGTATGTTAGATTAACGTTGAAAGTTGTCCCTGCTTTTGTGCATTTGGATTCAATACTAAAAGGGAGCAACAGCCATTGGCCATAGGTAAGAGTTTGGGTTCCCGCAGTGAGCTTGATGAGGTTATGGGTAATGCATTTTATTTAGTGCTCATTAAGGCATGTCAATGTGGACAGGGTTCAGGTAAGTGGAGTGGAGTCGCAGCACTCTTAGTATCATAGGAAGTTATTAGGCTACTGGCTCAGGAATGGTTACAAGATAGACAAGTTTGGCTCTTTTTCTGCGGGTAGCACTTATCACTCTTGTTCAAGGGGATATGAGTCATAGTATTAAAGAAAAAAAGGGGGGGGCTGTTGCCATACTTTGGTGCAGCGTTTGGCAAACACTTGATGGAGTGGCAGGGGTCCTTGTCAGTGCCTCCATGTTAGGTAATTATTGGTATGTGTGCACATCGAATTTATTGTTTTTTCTTTTCTTTGCAAATTGCTGAAGTGCAGAAGGCATCATGTGGTGGCTTGAAAAGGGGATTTGAAAGTTGATGTTTTGATATGATGGATGTTCTTGCCACTGGAATGGGGCACAAGGAGGGTCTGAGTAATCACCTTAGTAAGGCATGTTAGAGCTCTGTGTTTAATTAGTGGGAGCTGATTATTGCATTGGTATAGGGGGCAAGTAAGGAAGTGGAAGGTAGGGGGCCAATGGAAAAACTGTTGGGGACGGTTTATGGGGAGTGTGGTGATCCCACAGAATGAGTAGCATCATAATATTCATAGGAGCACAGAACTTATTAGGTTACAGCCCTATGGCTCTTGCAAGCCAGTGAAGTTCAATCCTTGCTTTCTTGGAACCTTGGGGTGGTAGTATTCACTCATCCAGTTGTTTGAATTGTATGTGGGGGAAGGGCGAATGAAGTGTTTGACAGGATGCCGGAGTTTGTTCCTAATGGGTGGTATCTTTGCGGTGACAAATTTGTCCCTTGAGTAGGTAGTCTTAATGTTACATACCAGGTTAAGGTTTTACAGAATAGCACAAGGATCATTTCACTTGGGGGTTTGGTGAATTTTGTGGATAGGGTTTTAGGAAGCAGGGTAGGTAGTTGGCTCTGTTGGCGTAGTTTTAGAAACTGGGTGCATTGTTACAGGGGAGTTAGAAGGTTTAATGGAAGCTTGGTTGCAGGATAAGGCAGAGGTAGGACAGGTTTTAATTACATACTAGTGGCATAGGTAACATAAGGAAAGAGAGCTTTCAAGGGGAAAGGCCAAGGACAAACAGGGGCCAAGAATGGTTTGGCAATGAGTGAATTGGGGGTATTTATGGCTAGACACATAGAGTACTTCATTGCTGAGCATAGGAGAGTTTTCAGGAACTAGCTCAAGGGATGCTGGTTTTCTGTCATCTAAGGTAGGACATTAAATTTTTGGAGTTAGACTATTCCCTACGGTAATTGAGTTGTCGCACATCTAGAACTGGGTAGTTGGTGGGCTAAGATGATATGCTACAGTTGACAGGGTCCTGGGTGTGTGACTTGATACTAGTTGTTTTGACCGGGTGTCGATTTGAGTTCAAGGGGTTATAGTTTGTGGTTTTGTTGTGGTTATAAGTTGTCACTCCATTCAGGTTGAGCCATGATTTCAGCTTTGAAGGAAGTGGGCTAAAAAGGTATGCATTCTTTTGGTGTGGATGTTCCGGTGGTACAGTGTGGTCATGGTAATCCTACTTTGTTTAGTTTCATTAGGGTGTGTTTCAGTGATGGTATGGCAAGGTGGGTTTATGACGGGATTCTAAGGTGCTTTACAGATGATGGGTACACCGAATGATGTTTGGGTTGACGCTTCCCTTTATGGGAAGTAGTGGGTTCTACGATTTTGGGTAGAAGGGAGGGGCAACAGCCTGGTCAGGCTGGTTGGTGGAGAAGAGGTACATGCTTGCTCTCTTCTGTTCCCCCCCTGGTGTCTGGATGTTCATTTCAAGGATCTGGGGAAAGGAAAATGACTAGTTGGAGGAAGCCTGTTGAATAGATAAGCAAGCAGAGGTAAGGATGCTGCTTATTTGGGGGAAGATAATTTAATGAATGATGTATGAAGTGAGATGGGATGCTGCTTCATAAGTAAAGTAAGCAAGCAGAGGTGTGGACCCTGCTGGTTGGGCAGGGTGAGTAGGTATGCTGCCCTGATTAACATTACAAGGATGGTGCTTCATAAGTAAAGTAAGTGAGCAGAGGTATGGACGCTGCTTACTGGGGCAGGGTGAGTAGGTACGCTGCCCTGATTAACACTAAAAGGATGTTATGCTGTGTTTAGAATCAATTAATGAATTTGGTGAACAAAGCTATATTATGGAAATTTAATAAAGGTCATCAAATGTCATTTGGTGTGATGTGTTTATTGACGGTGTCCAGGACAAATGACGTTTGGCAACAAACCAAGCTGTCCCAGGACATCTTTGTGGGGGGTTAGGTTGATATTAGGGGGAGTTAAGTGGGTTGGGGAGGTGAAAGGGTTAAGTGGAGGCAGGGATGTTTGGGAGGAAATGAGATAATGATGGTGAGGGGCTTAAGAGGTTTAGTCTAGTGCATTCGGGTTAAGCAATCACATTTTGGCGTGAACTTGCTACCCACCCTCCCTCTTTTTGGTGGTGGATTGGGGGGAATAGAGTTATTTATCAGTGGGGGTAAGTGGAGAACAGGGATAGGCTTGCCTTCTTCTGTTCTGCTTACTAGGGCAGGGTGATTAGGTACGTTACCCTGATTAACATTGCAAGGATGTTATGCTGTGTTTAGAATCAATTAGATTATGAATAGTTGTAATTAATGAATTTGTTGATCAAAGCTATGTTATGGAAATTTAATAAAGGTCGTCAAATGTCATTTGGTGTGATGAGTTCATTGAAGGGGACCGGGACAAGTGAGTATTTGATTTCTGATATGCATATGCATCTTCACAGTCTAGGAAACTTCCATGATCGCAGACTTGGGTAGTAATGTTATGATTCAAACAACTAGTTCTACGAGCTGTTGGTTTATGAGTTTTGATGGACCTAGTATCTTAGTCAACATCATTCATTTTAGATTTTTCTTAAGTTGTATCCCATTCCATTGTTTCCATGTTTATTAATGTTATATAACCGGTACAGTTATCGGGGACTAGAATCTGCCACATTACACTTGCACTCAGGTCATTGTACCACAAGGGCTGGTATGACTTAGTCATAGTCCATGTGGGTGCAGAGACGTACTTCCCTAAACCATATGGAGAGAGACAACATGGATCTCTCAGAATATGTATCTCAGGATGGTATGAGGCTAGCACTGAGCAGCATTTTACCTTATTCAAGGATGATGGCACAATTTGAACAGAATATGACTGATTAGATAATTGGCTTAGTTTCTGGTGTCATTTTAAGGGGGTGCAATATTTGTCATCATGGAAGGGAATGGTCAACAGAGAATGCTGTTTTGCCAGAGATGGTCTCCATCTCTCCCTTATAGGCTTTTGAGTATTAGCTAAAACATTCTCTTCCCCCATAGTGCCTTTTTTGAGGTGATGCCAAACTGAAAGTACTTCCGACAGAGCAAATCAAAACCAAGAAAATCTAAAGGTGTTACTGCTCAATGCTAGGAGACTAAACAAGAAATTCCACTCCCTACAAGCTTTCCCCACCCTAGAGAATACTGATGTCTGTTCGGTCACTGAGATATGATATGGTTTGAAGCATTGAAGAGCACATTGATAGTACAAGGTTATAATGCCTTCCACACATTTAGACAGGGTACTACACAGACAGAGACTAAAGATGGAGGTGACTCAGTTTAGATCAAAAATAAATATACCTCATGGCTGTTCAAACAGGATGATGTACTTGAGCTTCGCCATGTTAAAATCACCATAGGCAAAATCCCATACCACTTTGATGGAAGCTATAGGAAACCCATAGCACATATCTGGAAACACACACCAGCCAACCAAATACCAAATTCATGGGCTACTTCAATTATCCCGCTATTAACTGAGAATCCTATACAAACAACACCAAAGATGCAGGCACATAGATTCCTTGATTTTTTAAACACAAGCTCCCTGGACCAGATTGTCAATATGGTGACCAGTGGCAGAAGCATACTGGATTTGTTCCACACTAGTACAGGAGATCACTGCAAACCTCCTAGTGTAATGTCCTCTCTGGTAAGTTTAGACATCAGGATGGTCTCCTTTGAAGTGCATACACCCTAGTCTAATGTCCTCTCTGGTAAGGTTTGGCATCAGGATGGTCTCCTTTGAAGTAGAAATAAAACTCAGAACCCCAGCTAATCCTGGAATGGTCAGGAGCTACTCTAAAGCTAACTTTCTAGTTTTAAGTGAAAACCTGGCAAAATTTCAGGCCCCAATAAACCTTGAGAACATTGTTGCTTACATGGAAATGCTGAAAGAATCCCTATATAAGTATGTTAATAGCTGCATAGAGACAGATGCACCTGCCGGGAAGAAATACAGAACTAGCTCAAAAAACAAGCCACCCTGGTGAGATCACAACATCAATAGGCGGTATAATAAAAGGAAGAAAATCATGGTAAAAAATTAGGTGGTGTAGCACCCACAAGATAAAAGCACTCCCATTAAACTAAACAAATGATGTATTGGACAAATAAAATCTACCAAAGCTAAAACTGAGATAAATTTGGCCTCCCAGCCCAAGGACATCCACAAGGCATTCTTTAGCTATGTTTGCAGCCTCAAAGACAATACCCATTTCTAAGCAGAGTCCATTGTTAATGAAGTAACCTATACCCTCTCTCCCGCCTAACCTTCCCTCAGGAAATATCATCAAATATAACTCTGCCAGCTATCTCTAGGGAATACGCCCTCAATGCCCTCTCTAAGGCCAAGAACATTGCATTGATGGGTCCAGACAACATCCCAAGATCCCTTCTAAAGAACAGGAAAATGACTATCAAGCCATTTGGAATCACTTTTTAACTGAAGCCTCCAAACAGTCTTCAAGACTTATGAATGGCAAACGACAACAGTTATTCCTCTGCACAAAAGTGGGCCATCTACAGACCTTGAGAACTGTATACCCATAGGTCTCACTAGTCTCATAAGCAAAGCCATGGAAAGAATTATAATGAAAATAATCATTGAAGACATAGGAAAGTTTCACATATTAGATCCAAGCCAATTTGATTTTGTCGAGGCCAGATCATGCCTTGTCAACCTGGTGGACCTCTTTGAGAAAGTCACAAAAGCAATGGATGAGTGCAAAACAGTTCACACTGCCTACCTTAACTAGGCTAAGGCATTTGACACAATTCCTCACTCAGGCATTGCTGATGAACTCAAGAGGTTAGGTTTAAACTATTATGCCACCTAGTGGATAGCCAGCTGACACACAGACAGGACCCAGGAAGTTAGAATTGCACAGTCCACATCACAAAATGGCTAGTCACAAGCAGAGTCCCTCCAGGATCAGTCCTGCGACTGCTACTTTTTGGAATATACTTTTCTGAAGTCAAGGCCAATGTCAAGGACATCTGACCAAATCTGCAGATGATTGCAAAATAGGAGCCATCACAGAATCCTCATCCAACACTAATGTTCTCCAGGATGGGCTGACCAGACAAATAACCTGTGTCAGAGCCATGGACTAAAATTAAATGCCAAGAATTGCATAATAGTATTCTTTGGGAAGTCATCCACACTTGGCAGCTATTATACTGACAACACACTCCTAAGAATAGACCCAGTAGTCAAGGACCTGGGGACACACATAGACAGTAATTTAGCCTTTGACCATCACATGTCTACAGCAGTGAGGAAGTCATTTTGTGTTGTGCATCTTAGAAACAATGGCATGGTATCTAGCTCCAAGGATGTCATTGTTCCACTGTATTCAGCATTAATGAGATCTAACATTGAGTACAATGCCCCTCCCCCCTGGAATGTACTTAACCACACACATTCCACAAGTGGAATCTCCATTGAAGTTCCTCCCTAGAAGAATACAGGGCATAAATAACATTTTCTGTGCAAACTGACTCTAATCCCTAACCCTGTATAATGTCTTGTGCAGGCTATTTAGGGTAGATCTACACCTGGTATTGTCGACCCTACCCTGACAGACCTTCTGTATATCATCAAAATAAAGAGCACCAGATTTACCATCCATGTGAAGCAGAGATCCTCCCTAACCCCATTCAGGTGTAATGTAGACAGCTGAAAGAGGGGTAGGACATTTATCCCTGGTTTTGCACCTATGGCTTTAATGGACTCAGGTAGTCTGTAAATAGTTCATCTCATCAGGGTTATCAGAACTTGTCTGAGATTTGGGATGCATGGCTAGGCTTAAAAAGGCCCTAGTCGTCATTAGTCTAGTACACAGCTACAAACCTATAAGTTAACTATTACTAATAACAGAATATGCAGAAATTATTAATTTTAATAATGTAAAATGTATTCCCTACTAGTTCATTCTAATGGAATTCTTCACATATAGGAAGTGTGAGTCCCACGATCCACACAAATATTGAGAAAAAGTAAATACATGTCATTTTGGTAACTGTAACTATTAATATTTTCCACCAAATGTGAGAAAGATCAGTTGTCTTTGTTGAGCCATGTACATGTAATTATGTACATGTAATTGTCAGTGCTCAGTGGTAAGGCCAAATAGCACCATGACTGCTAGAATATTGTGAGGGCAGTTTGATGCTCAGTCCAGCCGAACAGTTCTGAATCTGACAAATTTTAGTTAGTAACTGAACAAATGGCACAAAAGCATGCACCTTCTGCTGTGTCAACATTTAGAATAGTTTTAGAATATGATGCAATTAAACGGATCATGTTGGTCACCTGCTTGAGGGAACTGTGCATACCATACTTTTTGAATTAAAGACTGCTGCACAGGACTGAAGTAGGCATTTCCAGTCAGTGAAACCTTTAACACTATATAATTAAGATGAAAACTGTAGAACAGAAAAGCGTTCCTCCTCCACTGCTATGACCGTGATCCAAAAGTCAGTTGCGTAATGGTAATTACTTCTAATGTGGATGATGTACTAATAAAGTAGTTTAACTTGCTAAAGACAGAACTGGCAGTGTTCAGCTTGCTAAGGTATGGAACTGAAAAAAAAAAGTCCCAGCCTTGGAGACTAAGGGGCAATCTCTTTACATGTGTGTTTAGAAGTCACCCATGCATGTGTAGAAGATTGTATAGGCAAGAATAAATGTTCTCTTCATATATAAGCACAGGTTTGGCTGAAAATCTATGTACCACAACACAGGGGCTATGTAATACTTCCTTAAACACTAATGATCTCTTATAGAAACAGACACACACACACAAACACACACACCAGTCACTAAGTCACTCTAATCAAGTCAGTACATCTTCTGGTCAAACTGGACGTCACTGCCACAGATCAGGTCTGAATGGAGAGGTGATAAAGTCAGCAAGAAAAGGAGAACAGTATTGCTCGAACTGAAGTTGTCCTCACGTGTTGGTGAGTACCTTCATGTGGTGGACCTTGTTTTCACAAAATCTCAACAACATGACACTGATATAAACATTGTATTTTATATAGCATATATCATGAACAGAAGTAGGTTAAAATAAAAAAAAATAGGTAGATGCACAAGACCCAGGATAAAAAAAGTGCCCAATCCTGGTAGGTGCACTTGTACCAGGACTGGAAAAAATGACAGTGTAGAATCCTCAAGACATGAAAACATTCCTACAATGGGGTTAGGCCAGGCTCAGGGGAAGGATGGTCTCCCCTTGTTGTAGAAGGAAGTAGTAGTTCACAAAAACACAAAAACGAACAGGCCAAAAGATATCTATAAAGATGATAGAGAGGTCCACTGAGGATAAGGAAGACATTATGCATTGTTGCTATTATGCAAGACATCCGAATGTCCAGAAAGAAAATATTCAAACAGATTAAGAGAGAAATTAGATGAAAGAAAAATACTGAACACAAGAAAAACTGTCAAAGGCTTCAAATGGAAATTTGTACTCATTAATGCAACAGATCAGGGAAAAAACATTATGCAGATAAAGATACTTTGGGCTGCTTAGAAAAAGAAGCAATACAGGAAGTGTAAAAATATAAAGAACAAAACCAAGAGATTTTTGAAAGGTATAAATAAGAAACATGGGCATAGGAAATTAAAAGACATCTGACATGGTGCAATATTTATGCAAAGGAGAAAGCCAAACTAATCAATACAAAAAAGCATCTCCAAAGTTATATGAAAAGAAATACAGGTAAAGGCACCCAGTTATAGAAAATTGTACAATACAATAAATAAGATCACAAAGGGGAATGTAGAACAGAAGATTTGTAAAGTAGAAGTTAAACAAATAGAAGCTGACGTTATAGAGTACCTATGAACTGCAGAATTTAGTATTGAAAATCTACACAGGTTATGTCAATGCATGATGGAACAATGATTCCACAAAGTAAGAAGAAACAAGTAGAACAGGAGACTTCTGAAGAAGAAATATGGGCATGGGAAAGAAAGAGAGAATTAATATGGTGCAATTTTTATGCAAAGGAGAAAGCAAAACTCATCAATACAAAAAGCAGCACCAAAGATATTTGGAGTGAATTAAAGGTAAGGCACCTGGATATGGAAATTTTCACAATACAAAAAATAAGAAAAAAATTTGGAAAGTAGAAAAGAGGATTAGTAAATGAGAACTCAATGGAATAGAAAATGAAGGTATATATTACCTGCAGTGAAGGATTTATTATAGAAAATCTGACTCTGGTACCACTGCAGCTTGATGGAACAACGAGGCCCCATATTAAAGAGAAACAGTCGGAATGGGATGCATCTGATCCCTAGTCCTATGAAGATATTCTAGAACCTTCATCAGGAATCCAGTAGAAAAGTTCATTTGGAGCTGCACTGCAAGTGAAGGAACAGGAAGCAGTGGCAAGTCTGGCACAGTTAAGGTTGTGGAGTGACAGGCCAGTGTGTTACCATACGAAAGAGCAGCTGATGACACAGCATGCACCTGAAGAGAGTATGTCGTGGCAGGCTGTCACAAGATCATGTTCTGAAACTTTCTGTAAAACAAAGAAAGTGCCCCCAGTTCAGAAGGCAGAAGAAAACGATCTAAGGAAAAGGATGTTTGAGTTAATAGAGAAGGATAGACACATTAAGAGCAGTGAAAGCAATAGATTACAGAAATGTTAGAAGTCTGATAAAACAGATGAAAACAGTAATCAAAACTATAAGCATAAATTTAAATGATACAACAGAAGTAAACAGGACATATTACTGTGTAGCTAAATTAATAACAGGTGAAGTCTAACAACAAAAACACACAGCAATAAGGGAAAGGAAGAGATGAAGTGGCATCATGGAAGCATCAAACAAAGAAATCTAATCAGTTAAGACAAGTTTTATTATTAGAAGAATACAGAGGAATGAACAAATCAACAAAAATACTTAGAAAGATAGACATGATAAAAATATCATTGCAACTAATAAAGATATCTGCACAGGCAGAAAAGAAATTAGAAGATTTGCAGCTAAATATAAAGGAAAATTACAAAACAAGCAATTCATTGATGACCCAAAACAGTTTTGTATAGAACTGGGAAACAAAGCAAATGTAATAGAAGCACCACCAAAAAAGGAGAAATAGACACATTTTGGAAAAAAATATCTATGAAGACCCTGTGGAACATAACAAAGATATTGAATGGATTGAAAAAGTAATGCACAGGTTATGAAATGGGATGAAGTGTTTTATTTATTTAAAATTTGTTGACTGAGATAGTCCGTCTGGGTGTGAGCCCATTTTCAGTGGAGGCCCCGGGAGAAAAGCTCTAATAAAACAATAAAACAAAACAACACTGACAGGTACAGTGTTGGTTTACATAAAATATAACAGAAATATTTAGAGACAACAAAGAAAGTACAATATACAATAGGCACTTTAGCTAAAAGGAGAAAGTTATTACAATATATTAAAGTCATATATATCTAGATGTTTTCTTTTGAGGGTAGGGGCCCATCTTTAGTTGATGATTTGAGTATACTTTAATATGTGCACATATGTATACCCTTACAAAAGAAAAGGAATTATCAAATTATACTCTTATTGTAGGTAGCTAATAGTGTTGTTAACAAGTGGGAGTGGGGTATACGTGGAGACTATAACATTTAGGAGATAACATTTGATGTTGGCTTATGTGATATTAGCCTGGCTTGGTGCAGGAGCAGAGCCATTTGTTAGTGAGGTGGTCTTTGAGCAGAGTTTTGAAGTGGTGTAAGTTGGTAGCATTTAGGATGTGCTGGGGGATTGAGTTCCAAAGTTTAGAAATGGGGTGGGAGTTTGTTGTTGCTTTTTGATACTTGAAGGAGTGTTTTGTGTGAAGATCAGAGTTGCCAAGTGTTGGCATATGGTTGGAATAATTGTTGTAGGGCTGGGATTCTGTTTGGCTGGTATATTAGTTTGTGAGTAAAGACATGTTGGGTATAGGTTAGTTGTTGTGGGAATTCTAGCCAATTTATTTGTTAAGGGCAGAGCAGTGATGGGACCTATATGGGGAGCTAGTGACAAACTTGGCTATTTTATTGTAGGCTGATTCAAGTTTGGAAAGGTCAGTTTTGTTAAGGTTTGTAAAGATGGGAAAAGCATAGAGAACAGTAGATAAGAGATGAGTCCTGGTGATGCTTAATCTAGATTGGCTAGTTAGGAAAGTTTTAATTCAGTAAAGAGAGCCTAGTCTGATGTGTTTTTTTTAATGGTTTGAGAGAGGTGTAGGTCGAATTTTAGTTTATATCAATCGTGACACCTAGTAATTTGGTATGTGGTGTTTATGATTGTGTTGTTGGAGGAATGGATTTGAAAAGTGGCTGACGGATTGGGTGTTTTGGTGGGGAGAAAGAGCATGAGTTTGGTCTTGTTTGGATTCAGTATGAGGTTAGGTTTAGTTAGCCAGGATTCTACATCTAGGAAGGATTGTTGTGTTATAGCCTGTAGTTATGTTAGAGAGGGGGTGGAGCATATCAGGGTAGAGTCATCTGCATACTGGATGACAGAGGCGAGAGATGTTGATTTATGGAGTTGATTTATGAAGATAGTAAAATGTAGGGGGCCTAATATGGAGCCTTCTAGAACTCCTATGTTAACAGGAAGCAAAGATGATAGCTCCTGTTGCCATCTAACAGCCTGCTGGCATTTGGATAGACAGCTGTGGAACCAAGCTAGTGAAGAATGACTGAGATGTAATGTGGCCTGTTCTGACAGCAGTTTTTGGTGTGAAACTGTGTCGAATGCCTTTGAGAGATCTAGAAAGATGGATGAGACATATTTATTCTGTTTTCTGTGTTCGTTTATGCTAGTAAAACTGAGGAGGGTGGTTGTGGTGTTGTGGTGGTGAGAAAACCATGTTGTGTATTTGAAAGGAGGTTATTGGAGAGAAGGTAGTTTAGAAGCTGGGAGTGAATACACTTTTCTAGTATTTTGGAGAGAGGTGAAAGAATGGCAATAGGCCTGTAATTAGTAAGCTTGGTAGAGCTGCCACCTTTATGCAGTGGGGTGATATAGGAGACTTGCCAGATTAGTGGGACATGGTTCTCAGAGATAGAGCGGATAGAAATGGGGTAGGCTATGACTTCAGAGGCAGCTTTCAGGAAATCTGATGGGAGGTTGTCAGCAGCTAGGCTGGTGGGCTTGAGCTTACTGAGTAGTTTTTTTATGGTATGGGTTGGGACGGAGTTAAAGGAGAAGGAGTTTACACCCTCATTGTTGACTATGGGGATTTTAGTAGTGATGTTTTGGTCATAGTCAATAAGTAAGTGAATTGTGTTTATGAAAAAGGAATTGAATTGTGTAGCGATGTTATCATTTGATGGGGGTGTGGTAGTATTGGGGATGGACATACTACCAGGTTGCAGAGTTTGTTTATAGTGGCCCAGAATTTTGGGGGGTTGTTTTTGTTTCTTTGCTGTGCAGTGATGCAGTAGGCTTTTTTGTCAGCTTTTATCTGGGATTTGGCTTTAATGGCCAGAAAACCTGAAATAAAATTAAGAAAAGCTCCTAAGATAAGAGACTTAGGGACACAGGTGGACAGTGGTCTCACTTTCAATAACCGCATTGCCACAACAGTCAGGAAATCCTTCTATGTGGCACACCTCATCACTAAGGGCTTTTCATCCAGAAAAAAGGAGGTCATTGTCCAGCTGTACTCATCCCTCATTAGTCCCATTATAGAATACAACGCCCAGTTTGGTATGTACCTCACAAGACATCTGCAAAAACTGGAAAGGCCGCAAAAATACCTCACTAAAAAAATCACATGCCTAAAGCAGATGCCCTATGCTGACCGCCTTAAAAAACTCCAGCTATACTCTGTCGCATATCGTCTACTCCGAGGCGATCTCTGCTTAACATACAAGGCCATGTCAAACCCAGAGCTGCTGGACATGCTACACTTAAAGAAATTTCAATCCCTCAGAGCCACATGCTCCAGGGATCTAAACCTTGTCATCACAATAAACAAAACATGCTGGAGGGATAGGTTCCTGACCCAGAGACTCCCCAGACTCTGAAATAGACTGCCCATACATGTCAAGCAGAGTGCCTCTTTGGCCCTCTTCAAAAGGAACCTTGATGATTGGATGGGAGAAAGGAAATTCACTCTGGAGATCACGTCAGTCGCCCTGCTAGACAGGGGTCCAGGGAAGTAAATAGTGTGGAAATAAATAGCCAGGGAATTGTTATGGCTAGGATTGTATAGGCCCTAGGGCTGATAGCCTAGTACCAACCTATGAACCTATGAACTAGAAAACCCCATGCCCTGATGCATTACCTATGTACTTCTGGCTAAAAGTATTAATATTTTTGCAAGAAGATTTTGCCCTCAGTAAGAACTACTTATATGCGCATCTTGAATAGTCACCAGCCTGGTAAGCAACAGGAAAAAATGATACTCCACATCAATAGTGAACCTGCAAGGTTTCCTAAAAACTATATACCAATACTTTGCCTTCCGATGATGTATAAACTATATACTGGAATTGATACCGACAGAGTTTCTGTTCATTTAGAAGAAAACTCAATCATGGCAATAGAACAAAAGGATAACAAAAGAAAGTCATATAGAGCAAAGGATAATTTGTTCTTAAATAAAGTCATAATGGAGAATTCTAAAAAGGGGAAGAATCTAAGTATGGTATGGATAGATTACAGAAAAGCATTTGACAATATCCAATATCCCACATTCATGGATAAAGGAGTGCTTATAGATGTGTAAGATAAACCCTGCATTGATCAATAATATTACAGTGACCATGAAACAGAAGCAAACTACTTTGCAGATAAGTCATGATTAAGGGCAAATTATTATCCCAGGGATAAAATTCAAATGTAGATATACCAGGATGACTCTTTGCACCACTGCTCTTTTGTCTTGCCCTTAACCCATTAAGCTGCCTACTTAACAGATTAGGACATGGCTACAATTTGGCTCCCAGAAAGCAACTAAGTTTAAAGACTTCTCATCTTATTTTTGCAGATGATTTAAATCTGTATAGTTCATCAGATGAGGAACTGAAAGCACAACTGCAAGAGGTCAAAACATTCTGAGATGATATAACTGTGCAAAGCAACATTTAAAGCAGTCTGGGGCAGGAATCTGATATAAACAAACTTGAGCACGAGGGAGTCTTTAAATAGTTGGGAACTGATGAATGATTGACAATAAAACATGAAGAATGTGCACAAAACTAAGTAAGGAATATTACAGAAGACTAAAATTAATACTAAAAACATCCCAGATATCAAGGAACAAAGCTATAAACCAATTTGATTTTCCTGTTTTAACTTACAGCTTTGGGGTGATTGACTGGCCTCAAAACTGTTGGATTAGTTGGAAAGGAAAACATGAAAAATGCTTCACACTTAAAAAATTATATATGAAATTCACTGTATACCACGATTATGTATTCCTTGTTCTGAAGGAGGTATGGACCTCCTCAAAATTGATTACAGGTATAGATCTGTAATTGTAGGACTGCATACATATCTCCTGACTTCATCAGATCCAAGCATAGTGAACATTTTAAAACATGAAGAAAACAAGTCTAAGATGACTTCCTTACTTAGTTTAGCAGTACCATATCAGTGTTAAGCGGGAAAGGAAATCAAATTAGAAGTAGACTAAAATCAGGCAGCAACTGGATGTGCCAAAAAAACAAAAGAAAGAACCTCAGCATAAACAAAAAACAACACTACCTCCAGAGCCTCCTCACAATCAAGATTATAGATATCTGTGCAGTTAATGGGACACAGTTTAAAATGGCAGAGAGTACCCTGGCAGTGCAAGATTTCAGTGCCATCCACACTTTTAGACTAGTGGCTGCACAAACCACAACTAAAGGTGAAGGTGTCTCAAAATACATTAATAGCAAGCACACCTCAAGGGCAGTCAAACAGAATGATACACTGGATTTCGTCTATGTGCAGATCCCTATAAACAAAATCCTATACCACATCCTATCCAGCTATATGTCACCCTACATGTCCCAAAAGACTCATAATGCATACCTTGACCAACTGGAGTCAATCACCATCCAACCAACACCCTATTAATGGGAGACTTTAATTGCCCTTCTATGGGTTGGGATTCCTACACAGCTTCAAATCTACAGGCACAGAGATTCCTATACTTTGTAAAAATATAAACTCCCTTGACCAAAAAGTGAATAGGCCCACTAGAAGCTCCAACATACTGGATATTGTGCTCCAAAATCTTGGAGAATGCTGCACCCCCCCCCCCAATGTCTCGTCCTTTGTGGTAAAGTCTGACCATAAAGCATTCTCCTTCAAGATCAAAATCATCTCTATAATCCCATCAAAACCAGTAACAGTTAGAAACTGTTCCAAGACAAATTATCTGTTATTAGCTAATGGTTTGTAAAAATTTTTAAAGCACCTCCAAACCACAAGAACACACCAGCCTATGCTGAATTGCTCCCAGAAACTCTGTACAACATTGTCAGTTGCTTTATAGAGGCTGCTGTACTTACTGCAAGTAAACCCAGAACAAGCCCGCCCCCCAAAAAACACCTGGTAACATCCAAAATTAAACAGGGTATACAACAAAAAGGAAAAAATATGGCAAAAATCAAGAGAAAAACTCTCTCATTAAAGTAAATAGGCAACTAAGAGGGCTAATTTGATCAAGCAAGACCAGCTTTGGGATTAAGATATCTTCCCAGGTGAAAGATTACCATAAGGCCTTCTACGGCTATGTCAGAAACCTCAAGGGCAGCACACAGCAGAGTGCTGAACTGATGGATAATGGTGCCACATTCTCCATTCTAGCAATATAGTGAACCTGTTAGCAGATAATTCATTTCCAACCTTATCCCCTTTCACCACCAGCCATCACCCCAATAATATCCTCAAACAAACCACTCCAGCTATAAAAAGGGAACATGCACTGGCTGTACTTATTAAAGCCAAGAACATGGCCTCAGTGGGCCCCGATAACATCACAGGATGTCTCCTGAATGGTCTAAAATATCACTTATCAGGACCCAGTAGTCATTATTTAACTATAGTCTTAAAACAGGCTTCTGTGCCACATGAATGGTGGACTGTAATGGTCATACACATTCATAAGGGCAGGACCTTCAGCAGATCCTAGAAACTACAGCCCCGTTAGTCTGACTTGTCTTGTTTGCAAATCCATGGAAATAATTATTAGGGAAATTATAAACAAGGACGAAGGGGACCTCCAGATACTGAATTCATCCCATTTTGACTTTGTCAGAGGAAGGTCATGCTTACTCAATCTGGTGGACTTCTTTGAAAAGGTCACTAAGGCAATAGATAAGGGGAAAACTAAATACTGCCTACCTAGACTGGGCTAAGGCATTTGATACAATACTCCACTTGGGCATTGTCAACAAGCTTACAAAACTAGATATAAACCCCTTTATAATATGCTGGGAAGCTAGCTGTTACACTGATAGGACACAGGAGGTTAGATTCAGTGAGGCCACCTCCACAAAGAGACTGGTCACCAGTGGGGTTCCCAATGACTATGTGCTAGGCCCACTCCTCTTTGGCATCCTCTTCTCAGATGTCAAAGCTAATGTCAAAGGTCTCTGACTAACCAAGTTTGTAGATGATTGCAAACTGGGAGCAATCTTTCAATCCTGCCAAGAGAACACTCTTCAGAAAGGTCTAATACGGACAAACCCTTGCCCTTGATGCAAAAGCCTTGACATAAGACTCAAGTACCTTTTGGGAAGTCTGCCACCTCAGGTAACTGTGTCATCAATAATAGACCTTTAAAAGTCTATTCAGTAGTGAGGGGAATGGGAGCTCAGGTAGACGGTAACCTAGCCTTAGCCAACATGTGTCCAAGGTAGTAAGAAAATCGTTCTATGTTACTCTACTTATAACCAAGGGCATGGCATCTATGTCCAGAGAAGTCATCATACCACTATACTCTGACATCATCAGGCCCATCATAGATTATAATGTCCCATTCAGTATGTACTTGACCAGACACATGCAGCAACTGGAATGTTCATAAAGGTTTCTTACAAGAAGAATACAGGGAGTAAACACAATGTCCTCCACTGATTGCATCAGTTATGTTTCTTCACTCAGTATCATATAATCTTCTGAAATGTGATCTTTGCCTGGCATACAAGGCATCTCTGAATGTCTTGCACATTTGAAAATAAACAGCAACATAACTACTGGATTAAAAAGACTTAAATTTTGCTTGAAACATAAATAGGACAGGTTGATGAGATAGATTTGTTTCGTAAGGAATTCCCATTCTCTTAAGCAGGATTCCCATGCATGTGAAGCAAAGTTCCTCTGCAGCCCCGTTTAAGGACAACTTGGACAGATTGGAAATTCAACCTTGGTGTGGCTCCTACATCTCTAATGGAAAGAAGCAGTCAATAAATCACGCCCTACAAATCAAATAAGAATCAAATTTGCGGGTCACATTTGGGTTTAAGGGCAATAGTGATCGTTAACCTAGTATATACCTATGACCCTATAAACCTATGAACATAAGCCACAAAACATTATAGAGAATGATAAAGTGTATATTACATTGTATCATCCATCATTGACATTTCAGAAAATAGATGTGAGAAAAACAGATATACTAGTCCATGAAAAAAAGACAAAAGTAGCATTGTTCATTGAAACTGCAAAATGCAGTTATTACATGTCTTACATACAGAGACAAAGTCATAAAATAACAGGATTTACAGGAAGAAACAAGGGAATGTGGAAGAAGGATACCCAGACAGTTCCCATAGCAGAAGTAGTAGCAATCAGTCTCATATTACATATGCTAATGACACATGTAAATCCATATGAATTAAAGAAGTAGTCGATTCTAGGCACATTGCAAGTGCTGTGAAGAGCACTTTTAGCTAACATTAAAGACTGACACAATAACTAATTTTATGAGCTTTAATCATACTTTGACTTAGGAATGGGATGCATTCCATCATAGTACTAGAAACCGAAAAGACTTGGAGAAATTAAACCTAAGAAACACATGCACACCCAAGCACACACACACACACACACACACACACACACACACACACACACACACACACACACACACACACACACACACACACACACACACACACACACACACACACACACACACACACACACACAAACCAGTCACTCTAATAAAGTGAGTACATCTCCAAATCATACTAGATATATTTACCAGCTGACAAAGGACAGTACAAGTACTTGGACAGAAGCTGCACAGCAGAGGGCACTCCAAGGATGCAAAGCTGACTGCCGATCCCACACCAGTGCAGCATACAGTACAGTGGGTCAGGGAGTACAGTACCCTGTTACCATTGCAATGATGTAGTCTAGTATG
The DNA here is from genome assembly GCF_019279795.1 of Protopterus annectens. NCBI lineage: Eukaryota > Metazoa > Chordata > Ceratodontiformes > Protopteridae > Protopterus > Protopterus annectens. Next base: position 481,564,262 of record NC_056736.1, on the reverse strand, counting down.
ATGATGCTGGCACTTTGTGAACACATGCCAATGCCCATTCATGTCAGGAGTTATGATGATCAACAGTCACAATCCTCAACACTGCAGGGAAAGGGAAAACATGAGAGTGTGTTGGAGAATGTGACACTGAGTGCAATCACCTTCTCCATGTCCAGATAATTTGTGGATTCAAAGCATACAGGACCATGGTGTAGATGCTTAATCCTCTGAGTTATACATGAGTCATACCCTGTGGCTTAAAATATGAGAAATAGACAAATACTCTATTTCTGTGATTACTTGTGTTTAAAATACAATAAACTAAAATATTTGAAAAAATCCTCAACCATAGGAATAGCATAAGACATGTCTTGTTTGAATAGTGATAGTGTTATATTAAGAGTTTTTCTAAGGTAGGGTACAGGGTTAGGGTTAGGCACAGGTTTAAGGATAAGGTTATCATACATTAGTAAGATAGTACAGGAGGGCTAAATTATAACCCAGCACCTTACCTCATACAAACCTTTTCCATAGTACTACTACTACTATTACTGCACATGTATCCTAACCCACCAACACATTCGCACAACTTAACTGCCACCCTCACACCAGCCGACTTACCTCTGTCTACATTCTAGAGTATCTGCATTCTAAACTGATAGAGCAGCTCGTACTGTCATACTGTCAACATTCTGAACTGTCGACACATTTAACTGTACTTAGTTGTGCATATATACTTGACCAATAAACCACAACCAGATGTGCATATCAGGATTTACTCAAGGTGATTAAACAAAGCCAGCCGTGGGTAAATCCTGCTATACCAACATCCAGAATTGGATGACATTAAGAAAGAAATTAGTTACTTTTTTAATATAACGTTTCTTTGCATATGATCCTGAAGTGTTCCTCCATGTTTTTCCTTCTTTACTGACATACTGAGCATACGCATGGGACTTATATCCCCACTCTTGCACAGTACATCAGTCAAGAGATTTTATGAGGGACAGTGCACAAATAGTAGGAAAATCAGGTATGTTTTTTTTTTTTAATTTTACAAACTGTACCTGATTTTTCTTCTAGTTTGCTCTGCACCTCAGCCTATTCCAATGGAATGTCCAGCTGCTCATTGGCTCATTGGTGGTTCAGCAGCCAGACTTTATTCTATTGGTATATGCTCAATTTACAATGTGTACACTGATTGAGATGTCTAATCAGCGTGCTCGTGTATGTATATATATATATATATATATATATATATATATATATATATATATATATATATATATATATATATATATATATAGTATATTCGTCCCATTCAATACATTGAGACCAGAACATCTAAAACCCAAAACATCTAAAACCCATAACATTGAATCTCATAACATCTTACAGTACAAATCACATGAAATTAACATCCCCTCCACATATAACGACATATAATGACACCAAACTACCAAACACACCTTTTACTATGTTTCTGCAGGGGGGCTTGATACAGTGGGGTTAGGAAATCAGCTTTTTCCCACTGTAGTGCAATCTTGGAGTTGGTATATTTAATTTATGGGGGGTGTGGGGTGCAGGGGGGCTTGCCCCCCTTGCAAAAACATAGTAAAACGTGTGTTTGTTATATGTGGAGGGGATGTTATTTTCTTGTGATTTGTAGTGTTAGATGTTATGAAATTTGATGTTATGGGTTTTAGATGGTTTGAGTTTTAGATGTTCTGGTCTTAATGTTATGAAATTAGATGTTATGAATTTTAGATGTTTCAAAGTAGAC
>NC_056736.1:481530000-481555000 GCF_019279795.1 Protopterus annectens | reverse complement strand
ATTGTGAAGCACAGACTCATTTCCCTTACAAAGACTATTAAGTTAAAATGATGTACTTTCTAAAATGAGAGAACGTCAGTATGCAGATCTACTTTTAAAACTGTGTCTGCAACAAAAACTGATGTTTCATAATAAAACCATCTCTAATCATCTCTAATGACTATAGGAATATTGAAATAACAAAACCACTTCGACATTTGAAAGGCAATCTAATGGGATATGAAATAGTTATCTTTTTTCTGAGTATGCTTTTAAGGTCAGCCAGATGACATACCCTGCTGTACTTCCTAAGTTAACTGTCATTTTCACGTAAGAGGATTTTATTGATTGCATGTCATGCAACTCATCTCAGTGACCTATATAAGTCACTTGTCATCGTAGAACTGAAGGACAGAAAAGAGTTTGCACAGAATGGTATCTATATATGAAAATATGCAGGGCACATCAATGTATAATACACTATGTGAAGCTTAGTGACGTTCTACTTATTTATAGGTTTTATCGATTATAGCTAAACTTGGCATTATCTACACTGTAAAGGTAAGTAATGCAATAAATGCTAACCTCATTGCAGTGGTCTAAAATATTTATTTTATAGTCTAGTTAACTAAAGCACATGGGCAGCTTTGTGCTAAGGAATTCAACCACATGTAAGTAAATACAGAAAACCACAGTAGACAATTATAAAGGTAGCCAGTACCACTGTCATTGAATGTGTCCAGCTTTTCATTTGCTGCATCTAAACTACCGTACACGGTTAGTGAGGAAAGGGTATATGAGGGAGAACAATGGTAGGAGAGGGGGTCTGTTATTTATCTTTTTGATAATTGCAAGGTGCTGCTTCAGGATGGTACTGTTCAACTTCTGGAGATATTTGGTAACATAGGAAGTGCATTAGGGCTTCATTACCAACCACAAAACTTGGTCATACTAGAATCTAAAAATAAGTAGATGCTGATATGCTCTGCGCTCCCTGAAAAGAAGAAGGTGGAGAAGTACTTGAAGCTTAAAATGTAAAACCAGTAGATGAGATTAGAGACAAGAACTTGGTGGATTTGAAGGTTAAGATACTGAAAATGTTAAATGCATCCAAAGGCAAACTTATTACACATGGAGTAGAATCAAATCAGTTTATACAGAAATTCTTTAGTAAAAAAATATCCTTGTTTTCCCGCTTTCCTGAACTAGAATAGTCCAGTCTTCAGATTTTGCTGATCTCTGGGCTTTGTCTTGGTTCCTGTGCTATCCATACCCTTATTTGGATAAGAGGAAGCTTCTTTGTTCACCAGTGGGAGTGGGGGCACTGAGCAACCTATTTGTCCCTAGATGATTGGTTCCAGCCCAGCAACCTGTAGTTTATTGGCCATTTTGGGTCAATTCCTGGCTCTTTTCAACCCCCTGCTATAAAGCCACTTTAGCGTGTTTTAGTGCAGAGTTGCTCATAGAGCAGCATAGGGCAGCGCCGGTTAATCAAGTTTAAACTATTTCTGGCTCCGTAAAGTCTGCTCTTCAATTTTTCCCTTAGAACTGTTCTACTTGCAATCTATACAGCCTATACTCTATCTGAAAAGCTCAGCACTTGCTCCTAAAGCATTTCTTTATACAAGTAAAGCACTCTTAAACAAAAGAAAGTACTTCATTCACCTAAATTCCCTTGAGTACCCATTTTCCTATAGGTCCTTTCTGACTCAGTTACACAGCAATCTTTTCACTATTTCTAGCATGTCGAAGGGTCAGTTGCTGGCATCCTCTCCTGTTCAGCTGGTGAATCTGGGAATCTTGAGGCAATGTTACAATTGCCTCATGTACTGAACAACCCTCTCCTCCTCCCAACAAATACAAATATATGCGAGAGATGCAACTATATAGCCAAACTGGAGGTGGAGCTCCCTCAATTCAGTACTGGCAAGACCAGTCAGGAGGAGAAGGTAACCACGCACACCACAAACCCAGTCTCACATAGAACTATTACAACTGCAAACCAAACACATAAACACACAAAAATATACTCGGGCGCTGATTAAATATCTACCAAAACAACAGAGGCCTCCAAAGCAGACACCCAAGCAACCGCCACCTCAAGACATAGCACATGCAACACATAGTTCACAAAGTCAGTGTGCTAAACAGTCACAGCCCTTAAGGCCAAACAACATGCTAGACACACTTGTAATAGGTGACTCCATAGTCAGACACACTGGCTCACCAGACTGAACAAGGAGAGGGTCACAGTAAGCTGCCTGTCGGGAGCTAGAATCCGCCACATAACACAAGCACTCAGGTAACTCCACAGCAAGTACAAATATGACTCAGTCATTGTACATGCCCTCCCTGGACTACATGAAAAGAGACATAGAGGAGCTCTCTGATTATGTAGCCCAGGCCGGTATGACCCTGACCAGCATCTTACCCTCACCAAGAATAATGCCACAGTACAAAGACAAAATTATCAGTTTTAACAATTGGCTTAATTACTGGTGTCATTCTAAGGATCAATGTCTGTCTGCTTGGGATGACATGCTTGACAAGCCACGCTGTTTTGCACCTGTCACCCCTGGGCTTCGGATATTGGCCAAGGCTCTTGCCACCCCCATAGTGCCTTTTTTAGGCAAGGCTCAAAGGACAAACCTACCTCCCTAGAAAACACAAGTGGAAAAAAACTAAGGGTAATGCTGCTCAATGCCAGAAGTCTAAACCTCAAGATGCAGCCCTGAAGCCCTTCTCAGTATGGAGAACATCGATGTCTGTGCAGTGACTGAAACCTGGTTCAAGGCTCCCGAGAGCACCCCAGCACTATCAGGTTTTACCTCATATCATGCTTTCCGGCCCCAAAACTTGGACCGAACCACAAAAGGAGGGGGAGTATCCATATTCATCAAAAATACCCACACCTCCAGGTTAGTGGCAACGCATCGGAGACCATCCAGGTGCAACTAACCATAGGCAAAACTGCCTTACAGTTTGTAGCATGCTACAGACCACCCTCTCAAACTCAGGAACCCCACACAGCCTTCCTGAAGACACTAGAGAGTATGAATGTCTCTCCAAATACCATCATATTGGGAGACTTCAACTACCCAAACATAGACTGGGAACATTACTCAAGCCCCAACACCCTAGCCCAAAGGTTCCTAGAATTCATAAACTCAAATGCAATGGAACAACTGGTCACCATTCCCACAAGAGGAGACAATATACTAGACCTGATCATCACAAACATGGGGACAAAATGCTCCACACGGAGTATATCCCTCTTTGGTAAGATCAGACCATAAATTAATCTCACTGGAAATCCACATCCCGCCCCCACCCCCTGCACAAAAGACCACTGTGAAGAACTTCTCAAAAGCCAACTTCACACTTCTTAAGACTGAAATAGTATCCTTCAAGGCCCCTGGGCCAGTGGAAACCACAACCCACACTGCTGAATCCTTTGCAAATGCCTTCTACGGGCACCTTCAAGAATGCATGGATCATGCAATCCCAAATAAAACCAAGACCCATTCCCCCAAAGGCAGGCGCCCAGTCTGGTGGACCCCAGCCATAAACAAACTGTACAACAGGAGGAGGAAGCTACTACATGACAGAGCAAAATCCCTAAAAGGGAAGGCATCTCTGATCAGTACTAGCAAAAAACTACGATCACTCATAAAATCATCCAAGGCCAACTTTGAGAGAAAAAAAAGACACAAAAGACAATCACAAGGCCTTCTTTAGCTATGTTAGAAACCTGGGTGGAAACTCCCAGATATGCTCAGAGTTAGTCCAAAATGATACACAATACACTGAACCCACTGATATTGCCAACATTCTGGCAGACAGGTTCAGTGCAAATTTCTCCTCCCCCTCCCCAAAGGAGAAATAACTATCCCAGCAGAGTGTAGCCTCCCTAACATCTCAGATGCCCAGGTGAGAGCGCCCTCTCTAAAGCTAAAAACAGCATCAATGGGACCAGACGGTGTCCCGGGCTGTGTGCTACATGAACTCCAAGAGGAACTAAACCCACACATAAGGCTGCTGTTTAATCTTAGCCTTACTACAGGATAAAGAGTGGCATCGGCGAGAGTGGTACCACTCCACAAAGACGGTGCTTCTACGGACCCAGGAAATTTCCGTCCCATAAGCGTGATGAGCCTGGTCTGCAAAGCTATGGAGAGGATCATTATGGAACTCATAAACAAAGACATTGGGGACCTACAGACATTGGATCCTACCCAATTTGGCTTTGTCAAAGGCAGATCCTGCCTTTTGAACTTGATCGACTTTTGAAACAGTCACTAAGGCCATTGATGAGGGTAAGGCAGTTCACAAAGCCTACCTTGACCTTGCAAAAGCCTTTGACACAATACCCCACTCCGGCATCATAGACAAACTCACCAGCTTAAATGTAAACCCATATGTCACAAGATGGGTTGCAAACTGGCTCAAGGACAGAACCCACAGGGTCAGAGTTGCTGGAGCTATGTCAGACTCTAAGCCAGTCACAAGCAGTGTCCCACAGGGCTCAGTCCTGGGACCCCTTTTGTTCGGCATTTATTTTTCCGAGGTACAGGCAAACATAGGAGGATTGTGGCTGACAAAGTTCGCAGATGACTGCAAACTGGGCGCCATAATTGATACTCCAGCGGACACAAACATCCTTCAGAGAGGCCAAATAGAAATGGATAATTGGTGCCAGAGCCATGGCCTTAAGCTGAATGCCAAAAAATGTATAGTCATACCCTTTGGGAAAAACAAGGTACCCACAAATTACCACATAGGTGGTAATCCATTAAAGAGGTAATCAGGGACCTTGGGACCCAGGTTGACAGTAACCTCTCATTTGACATTCACATTGCCAAAGTGGTTAGGAAGACCTTCTATATTGCCCACCTTATCATGAAGGGTTTCACATCTAGATCAAGAGAGGTCATTGTGCCCCTGTACTCTTCTCTTATCAGGCCAATGATTGAGTACAATGCCCCATTTGGGATGTATCTTAACCGTCACCTGCAGCAGTTGGAAAGACCCCAAAAGTTCCTCACCAAGAGGATAAAGGGTCTTAAACATATGTCATATGCTGCCCGCCTGAAAAAACTCCAGCTCTATTCAGTCGCATACCGCCTACTCAGAGGTGATCTGTGCCTGTCGTACAAGGCCATGTCCAATCCAGAATTAATGGACATGCTCCACCTCAGTAAATCCAAATCCACCAGAGCCACGAGAGCAAGAGACTTAAACCTCAACACAGAAATAAATAGGACGTGCTGGAGGGACAGATTCATAACCCAGAGGCTCCCTACACTCTGGAACAGAATCCCAATCCATGTTAGGCAGAGCCCCTCACTGACTCTATTCAAGAGAAATCTTGACGAGTGGATGGGAGATCGTAAGTTGGGGTCATCTCTGTGTCACTACTAGACAGAGGCACAGTAAACTAAACCCTAAAAGGGCGTAGTATTCTCATCCTAAGGGGTGGTGAAAGCACACACACTCTGGCTAGGCTTATAAATGCCCTAGGGCAGATAGCCTAGTACGAACCTATGAACCTATGAACCTAAAAGTTCAAGTTTGAAGTATAAATACACGTTTTCTTGCTGTGTTTATTTTTTATTTGTCCTCTTCAGCTGAGCAGTTGTTTTATAAATGTTTGTCACATTGCATAAATTCGGTCATCTGACAAATAACATAAGCAGCTTAATTGTCAGTGATTGATTATCTCATAAAAGACAATTGCTTATCACAGTGTTGTATGCATTGTAATAGCTGTGTTGCTTACATAGAACCACACAGGTTGATGAGTCTGTAACTTGGCAAATGCTCATACTGCTAAGAAGGAACATGAGCCTAGGTAAGGTGTTAGAATGTCAAATAATAGCAATGAATGAAGGAAGTGGTATTGTAAAATGATAATGAACTCATGTATAACACTAGTGTATATGTGTTTAAATTATAAGAATTTATTTATTTTTTTGCTTATTCATCTCTTTACCTATTTATCTTTTGTTGGCCAGATTTTTTTTACTAGACAATTGCCTTCTTTTCAGGTGAAAGCTGAGGTGATAATTGCACTGAATTTTGGAAGTTTGTCCAGACTGTAGATAAAAGTGTGTGATATACCTTTAAGAAGCTTTCCAGTAAGTCAACAGGGCATATAAGTACTGAGCATGTGCAAGCTAGAGTGCCATTTTGAGTGAGCAGCCAGAGTGTGAGCATGCAAGTATGAAGTCAGTCAGTTATAGGTTCATCGGTAGGTACTAGGCTATCGGCCCTAGGGCTCATACAAGCCTAGCCAAAAAATGTACCCTGGCTTTCGCCACCCAAGAAAATTATTTTCCTGTGCCCCTATTGAGCAGAGCCACAGAAGTGATCCCTGGGGTGAATTTCCCATTTCCCATCCAATCATCAAGATTTTTCTTGAAGAGTGCTAATGAGGAGCTCTGTTTGACATAGGTAGGTAGTCTGTTCCAGAGTATGGGAAGTCTCTGGGACAGGAATCTATCCCTCCAGCATGTTCTGTTTATTGTGGTGACAAGGTTAAGGTCCCTAGAGCGTGTAGCTTGGAGGGATTGGGATTTCTTTAAGTGGAGCATGTCCAACAGCTCTGGGTTTGACATAGCTTTGTATGTTAGGCAGAGATCGCCCCTGAGTAGGCGATATGCAATGGAGTATTGCTGTAGTTTTTTGAGACGGTCTGCATAGGACATCTGTTTGAGGCCAGTAATCATCTTTGTGAGGTATTTCTGTGGTCTTTCCAGTTGTTGTAGATGTCTTGTGAGGTACATACCAAAAGGGGCATTGTACTCTATAATGGGTCTAATGAGTGATGAGTAGAGGGGAACAGTGACCTCTTTTTTTCTGGATGAGAATCCTTTTGTGATGAGATGAGCCATGTAGAAGGATTTCCTGACCACTGTGGCAATGTGATTATCAAAGGAGAGACTACTGTCCACCTGTGTCCCAAGGTCTCTTATCACATTTTTGGCATTAAGTAGACTACCAGCTATGTGGTAGTTCATGGGTACAGAGTTTTTACCAAAGGGGATGACAATACACTTTTTGGCATTGAGCTTCAGGACATGGCTTTGACACCAGGTATCTGTCTCAGTGAGGCCCTTTTGTAGTTTGTCCACATCGTTAGGAGTTTTGATTATGGCTCCTAGTTTGCAGTCATCTGCAAACTTTGTTAGCCAAAGACCTTCTGTGTTGGCCTGCACTTCAGAGAAGTAGATACCAAACAGGAGAGGACCCAGGACTGAACCCTGTGGTACTCCACTTGTCACTGGTCTGATGTCAGATTTGGAATTTGCTACTTTCACAGTGTGGGTTCTGTCCGTGAGCCAGTTGGCAGTTAGTCTGTTTAAGTTTAATGTTCCTGCCATCCATCCTGATGTATCTGTATACAATAAACTACTTAAATGAACACCCAAGCCTCAATGTCTTCTTAAACCTCAAGAAAGTTCTGGAAATAGCATGTGAAGTGAAACTTAAGTTGAATTCTCAGAACTGAAATTCAAGCTACAAGAAGTTACTTATATTGGTCACTTGTTTACCAGATCACGTTTATGATGAAATCCTTCCAAGCAGACAGCAATTCTCGAAATGCCAGTTCTAAACAATGTCCGAGTCCTGGAACACTTTCTTGGCATGGTCAACAATCTAGGCAAGTTCATTCCAGATTTAAGCCAACTTTTAGCACTGTTCAGGGAGTTGACACACAAGGATGTAATTTGGTCATGGGCAGAACAGCACTGAAGAGTATTTGATGTCATTTTCTGTTGAAACAGAAAATTGCAAACCCATCAACTCTCAGTTATGAGGTTTGCAAGCCAGTTACTTTTTCCTGTGATGCTTCTAAGTTTGGTCTAGGTGCAGTCATTCTTCAAGAGGGTAGACCAGTGGCCTATGCATCTAAATGTCTTACCCAGACTGATATGCAATATGCCCAGATTGAGAAAGAGCTTTTAGCAATTGTGTTTGCATGTTCAAAGTTCCATGATTATATTTATGGTCAGCCTATCCAGATCGGAAAACAGACCACCAACCTGTAGTCAATATTTTGCGAAAGCCTATGCATATAGCTCCAGCTAGATTGTAAAGCATGATGCTCAAATTGTACAAGTACAATTTCAATCTTGTCTATACAAAAGGCAAACTTCTTTATCTTGCTGATAATTTATCTAGATCATCCAGAAAAAAAAACACAAGACAGCATAACGATGAACAATTTGATTTTGAGGCCATGGAAGTGAGAAATGTTTCTTCCACAAGTCTTGATGAGTTCAGAACTCACACAGCTTCAGATCCACTTATCCCAAAGTTAAACCTCTTTATCAGTTGAGGATGACCTTCAAAGCAATCTTGTTTACCAGTAGAAGTGCAACCTCGTTTTCCATACAGAGATGAGATTTTGTCAGACAAAGTTATCATCATGAAAGGTTCTAAGGTGATTGTTCCAAAGTCCTTGCAACAACAGTATATTAACATCTTGCACTGTGGTCACCCAGGAACTAATTCTACCAAAAGAAGGGCGAGAGGTCTAGTATTTTGGCCTTCTATGTCAAGAGATATTGAGAAAGTACTTTCATCTTGTTCAGTAAATAATAGTACAAAGCCACATCAACAGAAAGAACCACTTCAGTTAAGCCAGATTCCATGAACAACCTTGGTTGACAGTAGCTACAGATATCTTTTGAGTGGAATGGTCAACATTACATGGTATTAGTAGACTCTTATTCAAATTGGTTTGAGATTGACCTACTTCCCAACCTTACTTCCAGTACTATCATTACTAAGTTGAAGTGACATTATTCTGTCCATGGAAGTTCACACAGAGTTATTTTTGACAATGGTGCACAATTTACTAGTCAGCAGTTCAAGAAATATGCAGACGAGTGGGACTTTGTTCATATTACGAGTAGTCCTGAATACCTTCAGTCAAACGTCTTGGCTGAATGTGCAGTTCAAAATGCAAAACAGCTGTTAGAGAAATCCAGACAAGACAATGCTGATGTTTTTCTGTTGTTGTTGTATCTTTCAGTTTTTCCCGGTTAGGGGTCGCCACAGCAGAACTCTGGTCCGCTAATGATTTGGAGTAGAATTTTACGTACCGAGTTGCCAGCCCTGATGTACAACCTTCAACAAAGGTACACCCATTCATGTATGTCACCACACACAAGACCCTTTAGCTGAGAATCAAACAGGACAACATCTTATTGTGAGGCGACAAAGCTACCGCAGCACCACCAATCTCAGAAACATTCCTCATGATAATCATCTTGGCTCACCTTCCCAGAGACTTATATTGAGACAAACCAGAATCACGCTACCAATAAACTGTAATTTATTGGTTCAATGGTGTTTATATCATGTTATCGAAAGATGAAAATAGTGAATGCTATTTCATTGAACCTAAAATATATAAACCACATAATATCAAACATTCAAAACAGCAAATTTTTTCCTTGGGGAAAAAATTCGCTATTCCAAAACACATACACACAACACAAGCAAACCTAAAAAACATCAATACACACACATACACGTATAATGCTACAACTAGCCCTACACTAAACTATACATACACTACTATCTTTCCACTTACTTTAACCCAAACCCTAACCTTAAGGTCTGTCTCTATCGCACACTCACCTAACCCGCTCCCTAACCTTAACTCACTTAACCAGCCCCTAAACCTAATTCAACTAACCCGCACACCAACCCTAACTCACCTAACCCGTGCCCTAGTCCTAACAACCACACAATCGCACACTTACCTGAACCCGACCCGTAACTCTCCACCACAGCACTTAAAATAACAAAGCCACACAACTGGCCAACCAAATTCTTTCCCTAGAAAAGAATTTGGTGTTCTGCAGCTTTGCTATTTTTAGCGTTCGATTAAAACGGGTCGATATTAGAACATTTGAAGTTTTAAAACTTCGATGTTCTGATATGGACCCGTTCAATATGCTAAGAACATAAAAGCAGTAAAAGCCAACTGCTGAAAAAGTGTTTGTCCCAGAAGTCTTACTATGATAAAACCAGCAAACTGCTCAGTTCATTGAAAAAAGGAGAGATAATGAGGATGCAGGCATCAAAAAGTTTTGATTACATCGGATTTGTGAAAAGTTTGTGTGAAGAGCCGAGATCGTACATTGTGGAATCACAGGAAATGGAACTCAAACAAAATTGGAAGCATTTATTACCAGTGTCTGAATCAGTGTTACAGCATCTTGCCAGTGACAAAGACTCTATGTCTCAGAGTGACTTGTCCAATGTTCCTGTCTGTCAGAAATCTCCCTTCATGAGAAAATCCCTGAGAGTCCTCAAGCAGAACATTCTCCAGTGACTGCTCCTGTTGCTAAAGCCAGTTCTAACATGTCACAAGATCAGGTCGCATCTCGAAACCTACTTCCAGATACACAGCAACCTGGACATGACTGTTGTTTTTCTTTATTAGTGTCTGTATATGTCTGCCTATTTAAATGTCATTGTTTATATGAGACATCTCAGTAAAGAGGGAGGATGTAGCTCAAAGTGCATGATATACCTTTAAGAAGCTTTGTGGGGAGTCAGCAGTGCATATAAGTACTGAGCATGTGCAAGCTAGAGTGCCATTTTGAGTGAGCAGCCAGAGTGTGAGCATGCAAGTATGCAGTCAGTCAGTTAATTTGATAGTTCTTTTAAGTTTAATACTCCTGCCATCCATCCTGATGTATTTGTATATAATAAACTACTTAAACGAACACCCAAGCCTCAACGTCTACTTAATGCACATAAGAAAAGTGGCACAGACCATCAGGGAAATTACTTCTTTGGTGGGAGTGTGGCTTCCTCTTCTAGTAACATGGACTGGAGTATTGATGCAGAAGATGATTTGCTGTCAGTTATGCTGGAGAATCATGTATATTAAGAATCTGGTTGTACTGTAAATATCACTTTGTAAGAAGATGGGTTGGAAACTCATTTATTAAATGTCCTTATTAATGAAAATAAGTCAACAGATGATGTAGTTTTACCATTTACTGGAGCTGCTAATTGATACATCCCTCTTGAGGAGGAAGTGAGATCAGTACTACAGGAAGTTGATCTGGATGTTATAAATACAGCTAAACTGCATACTGTATTTGTGAAATAGGAGAAAGATAGTTGTGAGACTTCTGATTGAACTACAATGCAAAAACGTATGCAGAAATGTTAAGAATGAAAATGTCTGAGACTTCCTTGGGACTGCTTGAGGTATGATGTTACAACACTTACCTGTACTTCATATTTTAACTTAAACAGATAATCCATTATACAGATATTCATATGGGATACAGTTATTGCTCCTTGGGATCTCTGCCTTCTGATGTCAAAGAACCGATTCATGTTGGAAAGTAACAATTTTATGAATTGATTTTTGAATCTACAGAATTGGCAGAACATTTCTTCATTTTGTATGATAACTATTTTTGTAACCTCTCAAAAGATTGTGTAGTACACATTTAAATGTTAAGAAAAATGTGTTCTACAATTTAGAACTTATGTGGTCTCAGCTATTGAGATGTAACATTATTTTACTAACACTTGTAGTGGTACTAATTTAAAAAAAACAACTTGATGTTGAAATTTATGGACTGGTGCTTGGACTGTGTACGTTTTTTCTGAATGTGGCGGATACTAAGTTTGCCTATCTTCATGTTAATGTTTTTATTAATGGTAAAAGAGCTATGACTAAGTATTTTGGGCAACCAAAAATGTTTGTGCAGCTAAAACAATGTTTAATCAAGGACTATCATAATTGAAAAATGTGATCAGTGGAGTGAACTTGGTCACTATGTGAAAAAAAAAAATACTATGCAGGAAATGTGGTCAGGAGGATCCCTACTACTTTGATTGCAATAGTGTGAATGATTTATCTGATCCTGTTAAACCTACTATCACTTTACCATCTGTGACTGATCATATTTTACATAGAGACATTGAGCATCATATTGAATCTGTGTGTACTGATAGCAAAGAGTGTGATGAAGCCTAAAGATATACAACATAAAGAGTAACATGTACACAATACTGAGGAGAGTGGCAAAGGTTATAATAATAAATGTGATGGTCATTTAACCATCAGTAAGAGAGAGTACAAGAGAATAATTAAAATGAAACAGGAAAAAAAGTTTCTAAACATGTAAATTATAAAGCTTCCGTCCCTTAGCATCGACAGTATACAGCATGAATTACATAATGTGTTAATATCTGAGTAATGTAAAACTAGGCATGGATATTATTTCTCTTCTAGATATTTGGTATTTAACAAACCTACACAGTCCACAAGCAAAAACTTTATTTTCTTATTCAATCTTATAGAGTTTTGGGAAAGATGTATGCTCTAGAGGATTGCACTGCTGAAGTGATACCCTGACCCTATGTGCAAAAATGTGAAAAAGGTGGTTGTAGATAAATTGATGTGTTCTGGAATAGCTATATTATTGCAAAATATGTATGTAGTTATACAATATCTCTTCCTGGCACATGTCTTATTCCTAATGTACATTTGTAGCTAAACACTTGTTGACTGATATTTCTGTATGCATATACTAATATTAAAGATATGAGTTGCCTTTTTGGACAACTTGTTGCATTGTATTAACCCATATGAACAGAATTATTTTTGGAAATGTTAATTGTAATCCATGCAAATATGCTTGGAAAATAGTCTCCATTTGTAGAAGATGTGTATATTATGACAGATTATTCTTAGGAAAAAATCAGTTTTATTAAACAAATATACATTGCACATGAATTGGTTATGCTGTTTGATCTTTTCTGGCATTTTTTTATACCATTGGACATTTGGTCAAAAGTAAGAGCAACAAGGATTATATGCATATAGAAGAGAATGTTGAAGAACTGAATTATTATGTTATGCATACTAAATATTACACTCCCAAATGAATGTCTAGGGATTCTGAACACATGCATTAGTTACCCAGTAAGAAACTGATATTTCAAACAGATGAAGCATCTGCACACGATCTTGAAAAGCACCTATATGAACATGTTAAAGGTAAAACATATTCTTCAGTATAATGGAAAAACACATTTTTATATGGTAGGATGGAATCGGTATCTTTTTTCTATGCAAATTTGTTAAATACTAAGAAAAATGGAATTGACCATATTAAAAATGTTATAAACCAAAGCAATTGTCCGTGAAGGAGTACAGCAGACCAAATAAGCAGGAACACACTCAAATAATATAAAAAGTTAATCCACAGTATTGTAACAAACACAATACTCAGAAAGATGCAGTTCATGGACAATTGCTTTGGTTTATATTATATATACTCTTTCCGTGGACAGTGGAGTATTCATCTACATAAGGCAACCTTTGGTACTAATATTAAAAATGTTAATAATGTGCTGTTTATTTTATATGAAGGATTGTAGACTTTTTTTGATATGTATGTTTATACTATATATTCATTCAGTCATCGGCATCTGTCTATTGCAATGAATGTTAAATAGTGTAGTATCACTAAAGCAAAAAATATGGTAAAAGCAAGAGCAGGACTTGGTAATTCATTCACATAAAACAACAGTTCTCCAGATACAGTTAAAATAAGCTATAAAAGCATTATACATCTTTTGACACTGAACAGACAGCTATATTTCTAAAAATGCTAAATGAATGGTTGGCATTGGGTGTTATAAATAATGCTGTTTGCAGAGGAGCACTACGGCTTATAGACAAAATGCATGCTACAGATGATATTAATAACTGGAGATCACAGACTCTTAACAATATCAATTATAACATTTAAAAAAAAACAGTACAAAAATAGGACTTGTATATTATGTGAAGCTACAGATATGTATATTTATGGATATAGAGGTAAACTTATTAAGTTTGCTCTGCTATTATTCAAGAAAGTGATCGACTCTACACTAAGACAAAAAACAAACTTTAAAATTCTGGTTTGTGATATTGTTAAGCATATGGAATATCTGTCATGATGTGTTATGGGATGTTTTGAATAATTTTGGTTTTCACCCCAAGCTTGTGTCAGTTATACAAACTATAAATGATAATACTTATATTAAGATATTACTGTATAGGTGGTTAAGTAATGAAACAGAAATGTCCTTTTATCAGTATCCTGTTTGCTTTGACTAGTTATGCCATTATTTCAGACAGCTTCCCTTGCTCTCCTTCCCCAATGTGGGACAACCCCACCACCATCCCCACACAAAATTATATATAGTAACTCCATGCTTACATCACAATGAAGAAAAGTGGAAAAAACACAAGTAACACCATTGGCTTGCTCAAAACAATATATTTTGGAGAAACTCACAGTAACATTAAATCCTTGCACTAAAGCCACTCCACAACCAGTACAGTAATCGCCTGTAACGCTAACTTTTGAAACTACCATGATCTCTTACAGGAAGTATTATGGTATCATTTTTACCTTGTTTATAGCATATGCAGATCATAGGATCAAATAAACTTACTAGGCTATTGGCCCTGAGGCCCTTACAAGCCTAGCCTAGCATTTAGCCCATGTTCCAACAAGTCAGTATCTGATGCCGCTGTCCAGCATGGACACAGGTGGAATCCCAGTGGTGGATTTTCTTTTCCCCATCCAGTTATCCAGGTTGCACTTAAAATGAGTTAATGAGGTACCCTACTTGAAGTGGAGAGGGAGTCTATTCCACAGAATGGGGAGCCACTGAGACACAAATCTGTCCCACTAACAAGATGGACTGATATCACAGAGCAGGTTGAGGCTGCGCATATGGGTTACTCAAGTGGAGCTTGACTTGTGGATATTCAGCAGTCCCATCAGGTGGTGTCTGAGATTGCTTTGTATGTCAGGCAGAGGTCACCACTGAGGAGTTTGCATGAGACTGAGTAGAGGGACAGGGCTTTTATCCCATCTGTGTAGGATAGATGTTTGAGACCCTGGATTCTCCTGGTGACTAACCCCTGTGGTTTCTCCAGCTGCTTCATGTGCTTTGTGAGTTGCATGCTGAAAGGGGCACTGTACTCAATAATGGGTCTTATAAGGGAAGAATACAGGGATGTTATGACTTCCTTGTCTCTGGATGAGATACCCTTACTAATGAGGTGGGCCATGTAGGAAGCTTTCTGTACAACATAGGAAATATGGTGGTCAAAATGCAGTTTGTTATCAACCTGGGTGCCCACGTCCCTCATGACTGATTGCGTGCTTAAGACTTTGTTATTAATGTGATCATTTTTGGGGATGTCACTCTCCCCAAAGGGGATGATGCTCCATTTTTTGGCATTCAGTTTGAGGCTATGTTTCTGCACCAGTCATTGGTTTGGGTGAGACCCTATTGGAGGATATCCACATCACTAGGGGAATTGATGACAGCACCCATCTTGCAGTCATCTACAAACTTGGTCAGCCACAGTCAACTTGTTTTGGACTGCACGTCAGAAAAGTATATCCCAAACAACAGAGGGCCCAGGACCGATTTCTGCGGTACACCGCTCATTACAGGTCTACTGCTTGAGGTGACTTCCCCTATTTTTACAAGGTGGGTTCTATCAGTGAGCCAGTTTGCTACTCATCTGGTAACATACTGATTAATGTCTAGTTGAGAGACTTTATCTATTATACCCTAGCAGGGAATAGTATTGAAGGCTTTGGCGAGGTCAGGGTAGGCAGTGTGCACCATCTTCCCCTCATCCATAGCTTTTGTGACTGTCTAAAAGAAGTCAACCAGCTGGTCCAAGGCATTTGCATTGATGAAATCAAGGAATCTCTGGTCATGAGTAGCTCTTTCAAACTATGGGTGGATAGTTAAAGTCACCCAGGATCAGGGTAAAAGGTTGAATCTTGATAGATTCAAAGAGGTCCAGATAGGTGGAGTGGGCATCTTCAGTCAAAGTTGTGGGGACTGTAGCTAGGTATGATTTGAATAGGGTCTTGGCAATGGATAACTTCACCTGGAGTATCTCCTGTGTGTCTTACTGTTTGACCAGCCTGGAAGTATGTATGTCTTTAATATATATTGCAACTTTACCTCCTTTTTCTTTGCTGCCCATGGTTTTGGGTCTGAATGTATGATAGGATGTGTAACCTGGGATGACTGGGATGCTCTCCACAACTTTGAATCAGGCCTCTGTGACTATACAAATGTCAGCATTTTCCAGGATTAAGAATGCTTGCGATGAGTGCAGTTTCATATTTAGACTTCTAGCATTTAGCAGCATGACCTTTAATTTGCATTTTGATGAAATTTTCATGTTGGTAGTTTTGACTTCATGGCATTGCTTAAAAAAGGCACTACGGAGGAGGCAAGAGCATTTGCCATTAGCCTGAAGCCCAAGGAAGACAGATGGAGGCCATTTCTAGCAAAGCATTGTGGTCTGTTGATCATGTCTTCTTAGGCTGTCAGGTATTGGATCCCCTTGGAATGACATCAGAAACTAAGCCAATTGTTAAAGTCAATCATTTTCTGTTTGTATTGAGGCATCATTCTGGGTGACAGCAGAATGCTGCTTAAGGCTAGGAACATATCTGCTTGGGACACACATTCAGTGAGCTCAATCATGTCTCTCTTCATATAGTCCAGAGAGGTATGTGTCAAGTCATTCACACCAACTTGGACTATGACACAGTCATAACCGTACCTGTTGAGAGACTTGAGTGCGTGGGTGTTATGGCAGATTCTGGCACCTGACAAACAACTAACCATTACTTTCTTCTTATCCAGCCTGGTGAGTGGCACATCTGTGTGTTTCACAATGGAGTCTCCTATATGTTGGGTTTTATTTTTAGGCGTTAATGACTGTGAGACACAGGTGTGTGGACTATGTATGGTGTGTTGTGTGGTGAGCAGTGGAGTTCACGTGTGTTTTTGCCTTGGAGGTCTGTTTTGTTTGGGTATGTTTTTGTTGAGGACCTCCACATTTGTGTGTGTGTGTGTGTGTGTGTGTGTGTGTGTGTGTGTGTGTGTGTGTGTGTGTGTGTGTGTGTGTGTGTGTGTGTGTGTGTGTGTGTGTGTGTGTGTGTGTGTGTGTGTGTGTGTGTGTGTGTACACGTTGTGTACATGTGGGTGGTTTTTGATGTGTGATGTTTGTGTTGACAACCTTCTCAGTGTCAGATATACAGTCTTGTGAGGGAAAGAGCATAGACTCTAGGTTCTTAATGTAATTGCATCTCTCTCAAATTGCGTTCCTAGGTGGTAGTAGTAGATGGTTGTCCATGTACATGAGGCAGTTGCTACACTGTGTCAGGATGCCCATCTTGACCGGAATGGCAGGAGAAACCATGGAGAACTGTCCATCCATATTTGTCAGAATCTGAGGGGGAGAGAGACCAGAGATAAAGCTAAGGGGATAAAGGGTGGAAGGTCAAGAGGATTATTACTAGGTGATCACACAAGTGCTAGTAAGGGAAATTTCTAGCTGGAATACCTCACAATGGGTTAAAAGCAGTGCAGCTGTGGTGCATGATGTACAAACAAGCTAAGCCAGCTTAAAAACAGGATTTAAATACCACAAACAATAGAAGATTCTAGTAACATAGAAATCTAGCCCAGAAATGTGCTAAAGATGAGGAACTACACTGTTGGGATATAGCTGTATCGAAGGGAAAAGTTGAAATTATCTATCAGGCTGTGGTGCACAATTGCATGGAAGTCCATGGTGCTTTGGAATGAGCAAACACGCAGAAACCCACTCAAGGGTTGGGGATTAAATGCCAGAAGGTTAAAACCAAAAACAACTTTTTCAAAAAAACTCATAAAATACAATGAGGTGCTTACTTCAAGCCCTAGAACAACCAGCCTTTACCAGGCAAGGACCAACCAGCACAATCCTCTCACTAGAGTGCAGAAGGGCCCTTTACAATCCAAGATGGCCTGGGAAATGTGCTCAAAACTAACAGCCACTACAAACAAGCAACCAGGCCCAGAAACAGCAACCCTGAGTCTGGACTATGCTACTGCTACTAGCTACACTCATTTAGGCAGAAAACACTACAGAAATGTTTACCATAGCAGAAAAACAACAGTGAGACACTAAATAAAAGTTAAAAATCAAAACAAACAAAAAAAAAAAACAAGGAGATTCTAGAGAATGCTTTTAACAACAAAAAAATCAGTTGTATGATGCACTTCTTGGCAGAAAAATTAGAACAAATAAACAGAAGTTTAACAAATGGAGAAAACTTCTATTTAATAACTTTCAAACAGTGAAAATGGCTAAAAAAGCTTTATAAACAGTAAAAACAGTAACTAAAATGATTTAACAGACCCAGGAAGGCAGACAGTTGTGGTACAACAGTACAGTTTGTTTATAGTAATAAAATACAGTAAAAAGCTGACAGCAGACAATGAAAAGTGCAATAAATGGTAAGAATAAGCAATAAATAGAAAAACAAGCAAGAAAACAGGTATCTTATGGTTTTTAGGAAGCTCAGAAGCATCTAGTCATATGAAATCTCAGTGCAGAGTTGTGGCTGTGCCCTTCCACCATTAAGCTCAGTATGAATTCAGCTCAGTATGAACAAGCAGAAGCCTATTAAGGGTGGGGGTTAAATACCAGAAGGTTAAAACCTAAAACAACTTTAAAAAAAGCTCAACAGAACCAATGAGGTACTTACTCCAAGCCCTAGGCCACCCAACTTTTATGAACCAGGGATCAATCAGCACAATCCTCTCACTAGAGTACAGAAGGGCCCTTTCTAATCCAAGATGGCCTGGAAAATGTGCACAGAACAAACAGCAACTTCAAACAAACAACCAGGCCCAGAAACAGCAGCCCTGAGTTTATACTATACTACAGCTACTAGCTACACTATGTTAGGTAATAAATACTACAGAAATGTTTATCAAAGCCGAAAAACAGCAGTGAGATACTGAATAAATGTTTTAAAGAAAAAAGAGCAAGGCTAATCTAGAGAATGCTTTTAACTACAAACAAGTCAGTTGTATGATACACTTCTTGGCAGGAAAATCAGAACAAAAATACAGATGCTTAACAAATGGAGAAAATTTCCAGTTAATACCTTTCAAACAGTGAAAATGGTTAAAAAGTTTTACAAACTGTGAAAACAGTAACTAAAATGATTTAACAGGCCCAGTAAGGTAGACAGTTGCAGTGCAACAGTGCAGTTTGTTTATAGTAATAAAATACAGTAAAAAATTTGACAGCAGACAATAAAAAGTACAATAAATGGTAATAATAAGCAATAAAGAGAAACATAAGCAAGAAAGTATGCACCTTATGGTTTTAGGAAGCTCAGAAGTCTTTAGTCATCTGAAATCCCAGCACAGAGTTCTGGCTGTGCCCCTCATCCATTCAGCTCACTATGAACAAGCATAACATTCTTATGATGGTTAAAGATGTCTTGGATGAAGAAATCAGTTCTGATAGTATAGAGAGAATTCTTGTTCTTAGGGTTAAGATCAAATTATCATAACAGTCTAGGTTTAGGATAGCATATTATACTGCATAATATTCTTTTTGGTATAGGGCAAACAATTTAATGGAATGACATTTGTAGATAAGAATCTTACAGATAAAATGCAGCTGAATGTTTTTTCTTCTCTTGTTAAAAATATATGGTCTGCTTTAATTTATCATATTCAAAAGTGTATCATATCCATAAATATATTTTAGGGAAAATTAAGCTATATGTGTAGAGTATTTGTTTACTAAGAAATTTGAAACGTTATTACTACAACTGTTTTATATGTTATTTGGAGTTCTAAATCGAACCCTATTAAAAGTTGTTGTTGTTGCTGTGATAGGCTTTATGGGGACATTACTACAACTGTTTTAGATGTTATTTGAGGTTCTAAACTGAACCGTATTAAAATATATATTTTTGGTTGTGATAGGGGTAATTGGGGATAAAGTTAAAAAAAGCATCCATTTTTATCATCTTTCATCTTTAATGTGCAGGAGCCCGGTGACAATTTTTTCAGTGTTATGAGGCCTAAGAGAGGTGAAGATATGTCCAGTCAGTGTAGTAGTTTATTCTAAGCACATAGTCTTGAGAAAAAAAAGGCAAAATGATTGCAGTTTATGGTAGATAATAAATGTATGTAAGTGGCACATTTGTTGAATATGTGTCTTAATGAAGTAATGAAGCATAACTTATAGAGATCATATCCAGCAGCACCTATGGCACTTGCTCAAAACTCATAGCAAGCACTTATAAACTCTAGCACAAGACCCTCCTGCACTGTACAGAAAGACAAGGCTCTCTATTTGACCTTACCAGCCATCCAGTAAAACAGTTCACTGTACCTATCAAGGCATGTCCAAAGTATAGTTTAAGATGTACTCTCCAGTCCAACTGGTGAATCTGAGCATTTTGAGGCAATGTTATAACTGCCTCATGTACACAGACAACCCTCTCCTCCTACCACCAAACACTAATACATGCGAGAGATGCAACTATACAGCCAAACTGGAGGCTAAGCTCTCTCAACCCAAGACTGGATCAGACAGTCAAGAGGAGAAGGGAAATAATTGCATCACACCATCAGTCTCACATAGACCCATTAAAGCAGCACCAGCAAAAAACACACATAAATACATGAAAACATACACGGAGGTTCTAAATAAAAATCTGCAAAACCAACAGAGACCTCCAAAGCAAGCACCCAAGCAACCACCACCCCCCCAACACAAACCATGAAACACATACTTCACAAAACCAGTGTGCCATGCAATCACAGCACTTAAGGCAAAATAACATTCCCAACATACTAGTAATAGGTGACTCTATAGTCAGGCACACTGACGTCCCACTCACTAGGCTGAATAAGGAGAAGGTTGCTGTTAGCTGCCTGTCGGGTGCCAAGATCCGTCACATAACACATGCACTCATGTCACTCCAGAACAAGTACAAATATGACTCTGTCATTGCCCATGTTGGTGTGAATGACCTGAGCCATACCTCCCTGCACTACATGAAAAGAGACATGGAAGAGCTCTCTGATCATGTAGCTCAGGCCGGTATGACCCTGACCTTTAGTAGCATCTTGACCTCACCAAGAATGATACCACTGTATAAAGAAAAAATTCTCGATTTCAACAATTGGCTAAGTTTCTGGTGTCATTCAAAGGGGATCCAGTGTCTGTCCACCTGGGATGACATGCTCAACAAGCCACGCTGCTTCACTAGAGATGGCTTGCACCTGTCACCCTTAGGCTTTTGAATACTGGCCAAGGCTCTTGCCACCCCCATAGTGCCTTTTTTAGGCAAGGCTCAAAAGATAAACCCACCACCGTAAAAGTAATAAAAAACTGAGGGTAATGCTACTCAATGCCAGAAATCTTAAACTCAAAATGCATGCACTCGGGGCACTACTCAGTATGGAGAAAATCAATATATGTGCAGTAACAGAAACCTAGTTTAAAGCTCCAGAGAGTACCCCAGCATTACCAGGCTACAACTCATACCATACATTTAAGCCACAGAACCCGAACTGAAATACAAAAGGCGGGGGCATAATCAATATTCATCAAGGATACCCACACCTCCAGGTTAGTTTCACAGCACGATGCTTCAGAGATAATCCACGTGCAACTAACAATGGGCAAAACTGCAGTTTAAATTGTAGCTTGCAACAGGTCACCCACCATGTCCCAGGACCCCCATTCCGCATTTCTGGAAATACTGGGAAACATAAAGGTCCTACCAAACACCCTAATATTGGGTGATTTCAATTAACCAAACATTAACTGGGAGAACTATTCAAGTACTAACTCCCTTGCCCAACATTTCCTAGACTTTATAAACTCAAATGCCCTGGTTCAATTGGTTAACACTCCCACCAGAGGTGACAACAAATTGGACCTGGTCATCACCAACATGGGCGACCGGTGTTCCACACCTGTGGTCAACCCCTTGCTGGTTAGATCTGACCATAAACAAATCTTTTTGGATATTCACATTCTGTCCCCCACCCCGGACAAGGAAACTACAGTGAAAAACTTTTCAAAAGCAAACTTCACATTACTTAAGACTGAGGTGGAAAGTTTCAAAGCCCCCATGCTGAAGGATAACGCTGTCCAAGCTGCAAAATCCTTTACTAATGCATTCTATGGGCACCTACAAGAATGCATGGATCATGCCATCCCAAGCAAAACCAAAACTCACTCCTCCAAGAAAAGGAAGCCAGTCTGGTGGACTCCTGCCATAAACAAGCTGTACATTAGAAGGAGTTAACTAGTACAGAAAAGAGTAAAATGTCAAGAAGGGAAGACATCCCAGATCAGTATCAGCAAGACACTAAGATCCCTCATAAAATCATCCAAGGCGAGCTTCGAAAGAAAAATTGCCAAGGACTCCAAAGATAACCACCAGGCATTCTTTATCTATGTCTAGAATCTAAGTGGAAATGCTTAGATCTGCTCGGAGTTACTGCAGAATTGCACAAAATACACTGAACCAACCTATATCGACAATGTCCTGGCAGACAGGTTCAGCGCAAACTTCACCCCTCTCTCACCCCCAAAATGGCCCATAACCATACTGGAAGAATGTAGAGTCCCTGAAATCACAGACACTCAGGTAAAAACAGCCCTCTCCAAATCCAAAAACATAGCATCAATGGGACCGGACAGTGTCCCAGTCTGCATCCTACATGAGCTCAAAGACGAACTAACCCCTCACCTAAACCCACTATTCAAACTCAGCCTCTCCACAGGCTACGTAACCATAGAGTGATGCACAGCAGCAGTTGTTCCGCTCCACAAAGGTGGAGCCACAACAGACCCCGGGAACTTTCGCCCTATAAGCCTGACTAGCTTGGTCTGCAAGGCTATGGAGTGCATCATCATGGAAGTCATTAACAGAGACATTGGGAACCTCCAAACACTAGACCCTACCCAGTTCGGCATTGTTAAGGGCAGATCATGCCTCCTAAACCTGGCGGACGTTTTTGAGACAGTTACCAAGGCTATTGACGAAAGAAAGGTGGTACACACAGCCTACCTAGACCTAGACTTTGATGGACATGCTCCACCTAAAAAAAACCTTATCCCCTCGAGCCACACACTCTAGGGATCTAAGCCTCACCACAACAATAAATAGGACGTGCTGGAGTGATAGATTCCTCTCCCAGAGACTTCCAGTGCTTTGGAAAAAGATTCCAGTCTACATTAGGCAGAGTTCCTCGCTAACACTCTTCAAAAGAAACCTTGACGAGTTGATGGGAAACAGAAAGTTTACCTCAGGGATCACTTCAGTGGCTCTGCTGGACAGAGGCAAAGGGAACTAATCTAAGGGGGCAGTAAAAGCCAACACATTCTGGCTAGGCTTATAAATGCCTTCGGGCAAATAGCCTAGTATCTACCTATGAACCTATGAACCAGAGGGATGTTGCAAGGAGGGACTTTGATGCAGTATGGAGATGATGTTTGGTATTATGAATTAAAATTAAGAGTAGCAGAATAATAAGCAGGTATGATATATGCAATAAAAGTATTAGGCTGTTTTTTTTTTTTTTTTGTTAAAGATGTGAGAACATTTAATCATTTTGGCTTGGAAACACTTTGCAAAACAACTGTTGTGTCTTTGTACTACTAGCACATTTGTAAATAAATACATAGAAAGACTTTGCAGCCCATGAAGCCAACACATATTCCCAAACCTAGTAATGAGGATAAAATGGAAAGTGCCAAATCAACTTAGAACTAGTAAATTAAGTGAGAATGTGTTAAAACAGTTTTTTTTCAGAATAGAGAAAAATGTGCATGGCACTAAATTAGATTTGAGTTTCTGTTCATGTATTTAATAATGCTGTTTATCATTTCTCAAGCTTTATTATAATTAATAGGAAAAAAAATACTGAGGTCAACCAAAAACATGTTTTCATTGGGGGGATTCAATGAATCTGATGCAAAAATGAAGTATAAAGAGATATGTACAGTGCAAGGAATTTGGACATTCAGTAAAATCCTATACATTGAATTTTAGAAAACGTGGGGATAAGGGGTATGTGTTGCCCATTGTTGAAAGATGATATAAATGAGAAAGAAAATAAAAACAAAATTTGTCCTTACGATAGTAAAATGGGAGATGTAAGGAAAGAAAGTGATGCTGATAATAAAATAGAGAAAAAATTATTTATTATTTATAGGTGAAGGACTACTGCGCACTGAAATAGGATTGGACAAAAAGACAGTGATGTTGAATTAGAACCTGGCAGCAATATGAAAATAAATGTTGATCAGACTTTTGTATTACGAATTGAAAACAAATTTAAATTGTTGACATTTGAGGACCAGGAAAATAGAGGTCTGGAAACAAGATCTAATGGAGAAAAACAGAAGTATATATATTACAGTCTGAAGTACAGAAAGAGAAAATTTTAAAATAGTTTTGCAGTATGGAAACAAAGAGGAAAAACACATAACATTAATATTGTTGCAGTAAATATGAATAGTATAAAAACTGACATAAGGAAAATATGATGTATAAAAGTGGAACAAAAATAGAGGCTCATATCTCTTTTGGACATGAATTTCTCAGATAAGAAGAAAACAGAGCATCTGTAGCTTATGGGTAAAGAGATAGCATGGGTTTTGGAAAATGCTCCAGAATTACTATATTTTTAAAAAACGAAGACGTAAATGTGTTAGATGAGAGAGTTGTATTAATGGGCAGAATGTTAAGCTGTAAGTGTTAAACTGGAGTCTATAAGAATAACAGTAGTATAGCACATACACTGCAGTGAGGAAAAAAAACATTTATTTCAAGAGCTGGAAAAGTGTATTATGATAAATATGACTATAGAATCTGAGGAGGATTCTAATTGTAATTTAAGGGAGTATAAATTAAATGTAACACAATATATAAAACTCTACAGCAAAATGATAAGACATGAAAATTAAAATACAAGAAGAAAGGAAGTGGCTTGTAATATATAAGCGGATGTCTAAAGCAAAAATATATTATATCTTAGTACAGGGAGATATGAAAGTCATATGGTCAGGAAGAAAAGAGTCATATTTTACAGAACATGTAGCTATAACGGT
>NC_056736.1:481320000-481525000 GCF_019279795.1 Protopterus annectens | reverse complement strand
TTTACCCATGAATATTAAAACATACATTTACACGCACATAAACATTCACACAAACACACACAGATACATATTATTATCAGATTCTAGCCTTTTTAGAATATTTTCATATGTATGCATTTTCAGAAATTTATAGTAACATAAATGTGTAATTCTGTTCTTCAAATGATAAAATGATGAAGTAAGCACCACCTCAACTATCTGACATATGAGAAGCAACGTCTACAATGTACAATTTAGTTTCTATGAGAGAGATTTCTCTTCACACTCACACTATAGCAACACTGGAAATAATTATGTTAGAAATAGTTGTGTAGGTTGTACAGCCTATTCCATGTGATGGTAGTGGGGGGTAACTGTACATAAGAATATTTAATGAAGGTTTGATAATTCCAATGTAGCTAATAAGATGACGTACAGGATAACTGTGTATAACTGTGACCCTCATATTTTACATGCTGGCATCCACTCCCTTCAGAGAACTGTATTACTTTCTTTTTAGGTCCCTTGGACTTCAAAGAATCAACCTCATTTGGTTTTATGCTGCTTAATAAATAATGTAACAGAGAGATAGTTGCATAGTTGTGTTTAATCTCCCTCACTTATTAAATATAAAAAGCTAACTAAACTTTTTTTTTATTTTATTTTTATATGTCTGTTTGTCCTCTCATCCTCTATTGGCTAACTGATTTGTTCCAGCCTTCCTTGTCATTAGAAGATACATGGGAATGTTGGCTTCCAACTTTACATCAAAGTATGATACTTTGATCTAAAGTTGACTGTACACAGAACACTGACCATCAATAATAATGACTGTATAAAACACAAGAAGAGCAACAACAAAAAATAAGGTGACTCAATGAAGCTGAGCAGGCAGTTTCTCAAACCTTGGCATCAGGGGTTACACACCACAGAAATGCACACATAAATAAATCATTTCTGTATGGCCAACATGTACAAGACATAGAACTGCAAAGATTGCTAAGGTAAACAGCAATTAACACTACAAAAATAAATAATGAAATAGTGATCATCATACTGAATGTGAGGGGACTGCACTTACTATTAAAAAATACATTTCTATAGCCAGCCTTTGGCCACTGACCTTGCTTTTCGTAGGCAACACTGAGAACCTCTATGTTACTGAGCAGATGATTGTGGATGCCGGCGGTTATATTCTTCACCCTTATCACTGTTTCTGCATGTATGGAGCACCTTTCATTGATTAAACTTATTTTCTATTGTTGTGCTTATCAGTGTTTTACACAGTGTGCATTATTAATGTTTGGTGCTCTGTTTACAAATAACTTGAGATCAAATTAATATGCCTTGGTCTAAAGTAAGGTAGCCAAGAACATTAGTTGACAGATGAAACTCACAAGCATCATTCTGTGGAAGGTAGGAAGTTTTGCATATTTCGTAACCCCCTTTCCTCATGGTAGACTGAGTGCATTTGTGTGACCCTGTGATTATGAATATAAACACAGATACTCATGTATAATCCATATGGTATGCACCAACACATGTATGTGTTTTGCTTGAGAGTGAATGCATTTGTCTTTGTGTATGTGTATATATATATGTATATATATATATATATATATATATATATATATATATATATATATATATATATATAGATATAGATATGTACGCTGAGAGAATGGCATTTCATTTTCAAATATATGCTTTCTGAAACAATGTCTGTCATTCTGAATGTCACTCAGTAAGCACGTGTTCATCAGTCCTTTTCCAACTTGCAAATTATTTACTCTAAAACTAGCAGGTACTGCTTTTATGCATGTAATGGCATAACCACCAGTTCAGATATTTTTATTTGAGTAAATATTTCACTTTTATATGTGTTTTGGCAATCACAGTGGAAAAATCAATTTCAGCTGCCCTCAGAGAATGAGGGATAATGTTAATAAGAATTTTATGCATGTTAATTTGCCTACACAGATAGCAGATTGACTTCATTTATAATAGTATTAAAGAGAATTACAGTTTTAGGAAGAAGGTAAACACATTTCATACTTTTTTTCCTTTCATATTAGTGCACAGCTTTATAAAATGCCAGCCTACTCTGTTTGTATGAGGTCTATAATGACACATGCAGATAAAGAACATATGGACATACACAGATAACATATACACATACTCAGATATCTGCCTGTCTTCTCTGTACCTTTATACATATATAATCATATGTACATATATACAAACACACACATTTATGTATGTATGATATATATCAACATGCACACACAAACAAGAGTACAAATGTGCACACTCTTGTTTTTTCTTTTTGACTTAAATCATATAATGGACATTTGATTATATACAAATTGCAATAAAAATATCTTTGAATTTTTAAAGATATCTGATCATAGAAAATTAACAGGACAGAAAGATGTTCTTGCTAATGGCATTATCATATCTTTAGATCACATTTCTGCAGCTTCAGTAGATAAGATGACAGATATAGACTCCTGCTATAACTTTAAGTGTAGCAATGGAAGCTACAGCTCAAGAAATAAAATAATATTCCTGACACCTGATAAGGTCTGTCAGAACAGCAGAAAGTGAAAAATAATACAGTGGCTACCAGATACGCTTGGGATGCCTTTTTACTGACAAAAGCACTTTAGCTCCTTTACTAAGGATGCAGTGCATGCATTTCTCAGCTACTTCTGGCTGTAGCACTGAATATTTTTGTTCTGTACATTTTTGACTTTACAGTATAGGTAAGACAAGATAAAAGGAAAGCAGGACAGATGCCTTATCATTTATTTTATCTGAAGTTCTGCTTAGAACTTAATATAAAAAAATAATGTACTTCCTGGAGCAAACATGCTTAGAAGAGCAAACTTTTTTTCCTGAACTGGCATGCTGAGACAGAAATTCACATAGTGATGAATCAGAGATTTGCCTTGCCTCTGTCTTTCTGTTCTTTTCAGCACATCCTTTTTGCCTTCCTTTACAAAGCACTTTTTTCAAGTGCCTGTGTCACCTGTTCTTTAGTAGATTACTCCTCTGCCTTAACCGACTTGTAGGACAGGCACACACTCACTAGTGCCTTATGCATGTTCACAACATCAGATTACTTGCATTGCTGTTTTCCTGTTTTAATTCTACATGCTTACAGATATGTTCATTGAAACAGAGACTGAGGCTGAGACAAACAGAAAGAAAACTAGACTGCATGGATCAGGTGCTAAACATTTGAATAATTGTTCAAGGTGCACACTCCAGCGCAGCTGCATTGGGGTATTTTTAACAGATAAGTGACCATGAGACAGACTTTGCATGGGTAGGGAATGCCCACGACATACGCTTCTGACAGGTGGAACTAGTCAACATTATTAAAATGGTTAGTTCTAGTTACATAAATGAGGTAATCCAAGATGGCAGAGCAATTCAGAAATATATAAAATGTTCAAGGTGCTGCTGCAAAAGTAGCGTTGCTGAACATAGCTAAATCCCTAATTTTCATGCTGTGGAGCTGTGAAAATACGTTAGGGTTTTCCATATCATTATTGAATGTGTATGACCAAGGAGCTGTTATAGCTGCTGTGAGCCATTATATCTGCATATCGTTGCCCTCAGCGCAGTGTCAGCTACATATGGTACACTTGCAAAGTCTACCAATGGTTTATGAGAGATGACTTTCCCCAGGAATATCTTTCTGAAAATACATATGGCTTGGGGACCTGGTTAACGGCACTATTCAGAAATCCTCAGAATGAAACAGATCAGGGATATAACTATATCCTATCACAGACCGCAGTCATTGTGGAGTGTGCATTTTGACTGCTGAAAACATGTTTCTCTATCTGGAAGTACCAGGTAATGCCAAACATTGTGACCACATATTCAGGCATGTTCTCAGTATGTGCACTGTTATGCAATATAATATTTAGCAGTGTGTGTGTGTGTGTGTGTGTGTGTGTGTGTGTGTGTGTGTGTGTGTGTGTGTGTGTGTGTGTGTGTTTAGTGGGGGCAGTTCAGCAGGAACCCAGCATCAGGGGATAAACATGATACACGCAGGTCGGAGCAGTATGCCATGGCACTGTCAAAGTCCCAGTAAGTGGAGCACAGTTTTGGCCCATAAAATAGTATATATATATATATATATATATATATATATATATATATATATGACTCAAGTAAAGACTGTGCACATCCATGCATAGGTTGGCCACACTGTCCATCAGACATAGGCAAATCAAGTATAAAAGCACATTTACCATCATTTGTAAGTTCATATTTAAGTACTAGGCTAGCTATCCCTTTGGGACATTTTACTGCAGCCAACTTTCTTCAAAGGTGAGAATCAAACCCTTTGCCTTCTGTCTGTGAGGTATACACCTTAACCATTATTGCAGCTACCAACTTTGCCTGTGTCAAGTGTATAGCTGTGGTAGGAAGCACAAGTGGGCCACGTCTTTTACAAGAAAGTGTGTGTGTGCTAAAAACAATGAGTAGTAAGACTGTACTTATGTGCAAGGGCTGTGTGTGTATGGTGGGTGATTTACAGTAAAAGGCTTTGTGAAGGGCCAGCATCACTGGATGTTTGAGTTTAAGAAGCATTATTTGTAGTAGACATGTGAGTTTGTGTGCATGAGCATGCATGCATGTGTGTGTGTCTGTGTGTGTGTGTGTGTGTGTGTGTGTGTGTGTGTGTGTGTGTGTGTGTGTGTGTGTGTGTGTGTGTGTGTGTGACTCCTGGAACACAACCTCAGCAATAGTTGTACCACCACTACAACATGATATACTGGACAGGCCAAGGGAATACATAATAGAGCGCATGACATCCGTTTCACACACCTACTCATGAGACCCACCTCTTCCAGGAGTTTTGTGGGTTGTACCATGGCCTTGGCAAGACAGTGGAGTACTCCAGGATGGTGAACAATGTCCAGTACCAGGCATGCCACTGCTGTGACTGCCATGACCTCAGGGATATCCTCTTCTGGCCATAGGCATGCCTTTATAACAGAAGTGCTAATACTGTGTGACTGTGCTCTTGCCTATCTACAGCCACTATGGCCAACATTCTTGGAAATAGTGGTAGAATGCCTTAATGGATGGTCCTGATGTATGGCATGAGAGTACTGCCTTAATGGATGGTCTTGATGTATGGCATGAGAGTACATGTTTGTATGTGATTCTATCAAGACTACAACACATATGGGGCATGCACTTCTGATGGGCATCCAACAACCAAGCATTAGGCATACTAACTCTAAAATGACTGTGGTGGTACTAGTCTTTGCAACCACGATGGCCTTGCACATTCGTTAGGTCTTGGCCATTGATACAGCTACATCTAGGCCAGGGCAGTAGCTGCATCTATAATGAGAACCAGTACCTACACCCCCTGTGTGCTTGCCCTTGCATTGTAGGAGATATCACACTATTCTGGCTTTCAGTGGCCCACATAACCTGTTTCATGCTTATGTGTAGTGTGACTCTTGGGATATTGCAGGCACAGTGGCCTGAATAGGGGATCTTGTGGTCTTGCTGATGATTCCATGCTGGGTGATGAAATTAAACCTATATTTTTTTGTCTGTAACTGATAGAGCTGCCTTCTCTTTTACATACTCCATTTTGTTTGCTGTTTTAAGAAATCTGCTTGGCCTGGTGTTTGTGTTCTATGTGGCAGGTAGACACTTAAATTATCTAGGTTGCACATTTCACATGCTTTTTCATTAGTTAATTATCTCTTGAGAAAAACTTAAATACACAGTGCGTTTTTTACCCTTTGTCTTTTACTGAAAAGATTTCAAGCCTGCATAAACTAAAGCACTGCTGGCAATTCCCTGCTAATGTTTCACATACCCTTTGTTGATGTGCTTTTTAAACCTGAGTATTTTAAGCTGCCCACCCCTACTGTAAAATGAGCCTAATAAGCCCCTCCCTTTATACACTGTTGTTGATAATATTGAATTACTTATTTGTCTTTCCTTGTGCTTGTACTGAAAAAGTGCATTTTGCCTCACATTAACTGTTCTATTGATTTGCTTAATCTGAATTCACTTTCTAGCTTGCTGTTAAATAAAGTAGTATATTCATACACTCTAGCAAGCACTTGTTTTTACATAAAGAGATCAGAGGATTTTCCGTCTAGTGCACTGACAGGTAGCCTGGTCTGTTTAGGTTGGGAAACACTTGAAATTTCTGCATCAAGAAAATAAGTTTATGTTGTATCTCTATTGCACTTTTTAACTTGCACTGTATCTGATCAGTGTTTTTTTCTGCTTCTTTACTGTTGTGACTGCTTATATTCTACACTTGTCTTCAACTGTATTTTCTGCATAGATAGCACAGTCTGTATTCAGACTTGTTGAATATAGCCTGTTTGTGTTACACTTGCGCAATAAACCAACCATCTTCTATTAAGAAAAGCTCACTTGCACCCTTTTGGCAAAAGAGTGTGGATCCAGCCTTATCTGAGCTGGGGATTGCTGGAGGAAGGTTCATCATTGTGTACTTTCCTATTGGTAGAGTAGCTTAAAACTGTTTAATTTCACCTGTATTTAAGCCTTGAGTTTGCTTGTCACTGTGCCTCACCCAGTGGGGGTTAGTGGTGCTGTATATAAATGCAAATGGCTTGAAACACAATTTTACACTAGACAACTATCAGTGAAAACTTCACAAGTGTCTCTGTTGCACTAAAGGCAAACTAATTGTGCACTGGGCAGTGTTACCACACCTATCCTCCACAACCCTCAATTTAACAACCAGTGATAGTTGTATCACAAAAACTGGTCAATCTAGTCCACTCCTTTCTCTAAAAGCTTGATACTCCTTGTGCAAAAACTGGTCAGTCTAGCCCATTCCTTTCCCTACTAGCCCATACTGTAAAAACCTGCTATAATGACAGAAAATATCACATCATTTCTCTAGCCAGCTTGATTGTCATCAGAATACCGAGGCTATTAAGTAATAGCTTCATGTAGCTGACAACCATTTACTCCTACAGCCAGCAAACACCCTATGTAAGATATGTAAGTACACTATGAAATTGGAATCACTTCTCTCATGTAACAAAAAAACAGATACCAAACAAGTTGTCAGTACAAATTCTTCACTTCTCATGCAAACTAAAGACACAAAACAAAGACCCACATATGTGGAGGAACTCACTGGAAGTCTACCAGAAATTCAGAGACTTCCCAAATGTAAACAAAACGCATACACTGTTATGCAAATACAAACCACAACACATAATAATGCATACAAATGTGTCTCAACAAATAAGCCCCTAAAGCAAAACACCTATCAACCAAATGTCCTGTCATAGGAAACTCCTTAGTGAGACACACAGATGTTCCCCTCACCACACTGTACAAGGAGAAGGTCATGGCCATCTGACTGTAAGGTACCAGAATCCATCAGATCACTCATGCCCTCAAGTCACTCAACACCAAGTACCCTTATGACTCGATCATAGTTCATGTTGGGGTGAATGACTTGAAACGTGCCTCCCTGGACTATATGAAGAGAGAAATGACTAAACTCAAAGACTATGTGTCCAAGATAGGTATGACCTAACCCTAAGGAGCATTCTACCTTCTCCAAGGATGATGCCACAATATAAACAAAAAATGACTGACTTTAACAATTGGCTTAGCTTCTGATATCAGTCAAGGGGGATCCAGTATCTGTCAGCTTGGGATGACGTGGTCTACAGGCCACATTGCTTTGCCAGAAATGGTCTGCACTTGTCTCCTCTATGCTTTCATATACTGGCAAATGTGCTTGTCCTCTACATAGTGCCTTTTTTAGGCAATGTCAAAAGAACAAAATTTCTGATGTAATAAAATCCACCAGAGGCAAACTCAAGGTTCTGCTGCTTAATGCTAGAAATCTAAACATGAAGCTGCACTCCCTGGAAGCACTCCTCACCTTGTAAGATGGTGACATCTGTGTAGTCACTAAGACATGGTTTAAGGCCATGGAGAGCAACCTGCCTGTGCAAGGCTCCAATGCCTTCTACACATTCAGACCTCAAAATGAGCATGAATGAACCAAATGTAGAGGGGTCAAAAAGTATGACTCTTTCAAACTTATCCATGTCCAATTAACTCTAGCCAAAATACCCTACCACATCATTGCTAGCTATAGGTCCCTCACCATGAACCAAGAAAAGCACACTGCCTACCTGGAATTACTACAATCACTCTTCATACAGCTCAACGCCTTAGTTATGGGTGATTAAAACTATCCTTCAATCAAATGGGTAACATATATGAGTCCAAACCCACTTGCTCAGAGGTTCCTGGACTTTCCTAATTCAAATGCTGTGGAGCAGATAGTCTGCACCTGCACAATGGCCTCAAATGTCCTAGACATAGTACTCACCAACATGGGGAGTCACTGCACTCCACCCTGTGTGATGACTTCCCTTGTAAGGTTGGACCATAAAACTGTCTTGTTCAAAGTAACTGTTGGATCTGACACCCCCACAAGAGCAAAAAACCTGAAGAACTTTTCCAAATATAATTTCAGACTACTAAGTGATGGCATAAGATCATAGGATCATAGGAGGTTACACTCTGGGGCCCTTAAAATAGCCAAGAGTTTACCCCCCAAAAGAAACCTCAGTCTGCACCTGTTGCCCCTGTCAAAGAGGGACACAGGTGGAACCCCTGGGACAAGTTTCTGTTTCCTATCCACTCATCAATGTCACGCGTGAAGAGAGTCAGTAAGGTACTCTGACGTGTATGGGATGTCTATTTCAGAGATGGGGCAGCCTCTGGGATACATACCTGTCTCTCTATCAGGTTTTATTGGTGTCACATATTAGATTTAGGCCTTTTGGGTGGGTAAGACACCTATGCAGATGTGTACTCAGATGCCCTATACAAACACTTAAGCAGCTCTATAGACTTGCCTGTACCTGAACTGATCAAAATCAGGTCCTACCAAAAAAACAAGCCTCCCTGCTGGACCTAAAGTATAAATCGGTTATATAATAAGAGGACGCAACTGATGTCTGAGAATAAGACGGAACTTCCTCAGCAGTGGAACAATTTCTGCTTCAGCTTGAACAAGCAAATCAGAAATCTTGTGAAATCCTCTAAAGCTAAGTATGAAGCTAAAATAGCATCCCTAGCTAAGGATAATCATAATGCATTCTCTAATTATGTTTGAAATCTAAAATGGAATGCCTAGGTCTGTGTAGAACTCATACTGTACTAGAGGAAATTTCCAACCTGCTAGCTGACAAATTTGGTGCAAACTTCACCCCCCCCCCCCCCCCACTGGCCCCACTGAACATACCCCAAAGCATACTGGACTCCAATCCTCTGCCTAGTATCTCTAGGGATCAGGCCTTATCTGTGCTTTCCAAGGCCAAAAACACAACCTCAGTAGGATTAGGGAATATTCCAGGATGCTTATTAAGCAATCTAACACAGGACCTAGCAGACCCTCTAAGCACTCTTTTCAACCATAGTCTGAGGACTAGCTTTGTTCCAGCAGAGTGGAGAACAGCAACAGTAATCCCCTTGCACAAAGAGCGGCCATCAACAGACCCTGGGAACTATAAAACCATAAATCTAACGGCTCATCTACAAGGCCATAAAAAGAATCATTATGGACCTTACTGACAAGGGCATAGGTGACCTTCAAATGTAGACCCAACCCAATTTGTCTTCATAAAGGGTAGATCATGCTTATTAAACCTGGTGGACTTCTTACATCACTAGATGGGTAGCCAGTTGGATCACTGACAGAACACATACTGTCAAAGTTGGTGACTCCACCTCTACCAGAAGACCTGTCACCAGTGGTGTACTACTGATTCTGTATTGGGACCTTTACTGTTTGGAATCTACTTCTCAGAAGTCCAGGCTAAATTAGATGGCTTTTGGCTTACCAAGTTTGGTGATGACTGCAAATTGTGTGCAGATGTTGAGTCACCAACAATGCTAACATACTGCAAGAAGGACTAACACAGACAAATGACTGCTGCCAAAGCCATGGTCTGAAACTAAACACAAAAAGTGCATTATTATTATTATCTTTGGTAAGTAGAATTCCCCACTAAATACAGTATCGACAACACCCCTCTAAGCTCAAACTCAGTGGTGTGAGACCTAGGAACACAAGTAGATAGCAACATGAACTTCAACCACCAAATTTCTTCTGTGGTAAGGAAAGCATTCTACTTTGCACACCTTATAAGTAAGGGCATTGCATTCCGGTCTAAGGATATTATGACCCCATTGTATTCAACCCTCATCAAACCATTAATATACAATGTTCCCTTTTGCATGTACCAAAACAGACACCTGCAGCAACCAAGAGAGCACAGAGGGTCCTCATCAAGAAAATACAGGTTCTCCAAACCATGACAGATGTGAATAAATTAAAAGTCCTGTTCCCAGCCCTGCCCTGATGGATATATTTCACATTCAGAAATTTAATGGCATATGAGTCACTCTCTCTAGGGATCTTTATCTAGCCTCTGAAATTAACTGAGCATGCTGGAGAGACAAATATATCTCCCTGAGACTGATGCTCCTCTGGAACAAACATCCAATTCATGTGAAGCAGAGCTTCTCAATGACCCTATTCAAGAGCAACCTGGAAAAATGGATGGGAGACCACAAATTCACCCCATGGGTGGCACCCATGTCCCACATGGACAGGGGAGTCTGTGTTCACCATAGATTAGCTCTGCAAAATATGTTAACATAATTAGGACAGATGGGGCAACTTGGGATTAACATGGCTAGGCTTGTAAGGACTCTAAGGCTGCTAACCTAATAACCTCCTGTGAACCTATGAGCTATGAATATTCCCTGTGTCCAGCACACCTATAACCTTGCCAGTTCATCACTTTCATCATCATCTTTATTATCAGAGCTAGGTGATCCTCTGTCATCAGGTGATAAGACTTCTACAGAGGTTCTGCCTGATATTCACCTTTAAGCACAGCCAATCAGAAATTCTAGTATAAGCATACTATCCTCCTTACATATAGTTACAGTGCAAATGTGATTTTACAATGTTGGCCAACAGTATGGTTAAATATATTATCTCATACAGTGCTCTTACATACCGTATCCTCGATGTCTTTAACGTACCAAAAACACACATATAGTTAATCAGATAGCCAGTGAGTGCTTAGAAAATGGAAACACTTCTTATGTAAAAAGAGATATCACAATACCCCCCCCCCCCGGGTATCTCATATTAATATCCAAGGATCATGTTGTTGTTTTGCTCTGTGTTCTAACACCACAATGCAGCGATGGATGGATGTTACATTTCTCTTACAGAGGCCAAGTGCTCTTCTGTCTTCTTCAGAGGTTGCTCAACCTATGGCCCACCTCTCATCAACCTACCCTCCAGGGCAAAGCAGACAGTGCTTTTTTTTTTGGCCACACAGGGTATCTGATTTCAGTGGCCCTACAGCAGACCTGCTCAGAAATGTGGCCATTGCTTCCAACAGCATTGATGTGCACTACATGATACCTCCATGCACAGTTTCACAAGGCCCAGTAGGCAGCAGCCTGCCTGAGTTAACCATGGAGACAGAGGTCTGCAGTAATATTTTGTTCTCAGCATCTGCAGGCACGATCTTTACAGTTTTCTTTCAATTGGTGACGTGGGTGTTAAATTGTTAATCCTTGCCAGGCAATAGACAGTGGATATGTGTCAACATGATGTAATACACTGAGAGTAGAAACTCATTGCCTCACTATACTCCTAATTACCTTTACATGTCATTGACCTTATATCTCTGAAACTTACTGAATCTGGATCTACTCTTCCCATTGTGTCAGCTGTACGGTTCATAGACACCATGTCAATCTCCTTTCCCAGATAAGAAAGAAAATAGATAAATAATAAAAAAAAATACACAAGAATAACACATGGGAACTGAACATGCTACCAAAAGTATCCCTCTGTCAGGGATGAAATTACCTTATATGAACTATAAACTTGCAATTATACACCCATTAAGATGTGTTGCTCCATGTCCTATCTTAAGGGTGGCCTGCTGTAGGTATTATCTGACATGCTTAATTGATGCTGGGTGCATCTCCCATTATTTGGATTATCCATGCCCCACTTGGACTTTAACTTCTTTTTTTCTTTTTCCGTTATGTTTGGGAGATCTCAAACCTTCAGTCAAAAATAATGTATCATGGAATTTTGAACATTTCTAGTGTTATAACTAAACCTGCACATAAATGTTAAGATAGAAATACACCTACATTCAATAAGCTGTACTGCACAGCCCCTAACAAGCATCTGTAACCTTAATCAAACAATCAGCTGCATGATATATCCTTTAAAGACATAAGGCTCACTGTGGTCCCTTCCCATTTATTTCATGCAAATTTGGAGGTCTAGTTGTGAAGAATATGTAATGAGGGTTCAATTAATTTCTGTATTTGAATTGATCAATTTGTGTGAGGCAGTTACTGTCAAAACTTCACATCTACTTTTACACTGCATCAGACACATGCACCTAGGCACCTGGGGCAGCATAATAAAGAAGATATTCATCTTAATGCTCTGGGAGGTAGATCTAATTCAAGCTGTTATGTAATGAAAATGGAGTCGCTGTACTACATGCTGTAATAATAGCTTATAAGCCAAAGTGTTCAGCACAGAGATTGTTGCATAATGGGTAAGGTCTTTGTCTTCTGTGTACAAGTTACAAGGTTTAATGCTGACTTCTGGCCATTGATGGTATGGAGTTTGCATGTTATTCCCTTTATTTGTGTGGGATACTACCCACACCGAAGAATGGATACTCTAGATGGTGCCTATCAGGGCAAGAGTAGTATAGACCAACTGCTTTGGGCATCAGCTGTGGAGAACAGTATCCTCAGACTGTGTGCCATGTCAGAGCTAGTCAACCAACAGCATAAAACATGGTTCTAGATGTGGTTTAAAGCTTGGCTTGAGATGATTGTCATTGCTGAAGTGGCACCCTGACCCCATGTGGAAAATGGGAAAAGAGGTTGAGGATGGATGTTTTGGTTATGGTGACTATTGTCACCATAGTCAAATACCAATTAGGTATTTGCTGGTGATAAGTAGGTTAAGGACCTAGCCTACTCTGACCTACATGAGGGACCTATGCTAATGGTTCTTGATGGGGTGTATGTGCCCCTGTTTGCCAATATATCCTACCATAATGTCCAGCAGCTTTGGGTCAGCCACTGTCCAGTTACCCAGGATGGGGTTACCTGGGGTACAAGTGAAAGCTGGATGTAAAACCAATTAACCTGCCAAACTTGAATTAAGCATTAACACACTCAATATAAGGTTCACTTACAGGATGGAGCTTGGAAGTGGATAATATGATGGTAAGAAGGGCTTCTGTAAAATGGAGCAAGATGAAGGGGCTCTGCAGCAAAACCACTTGGCTTGGGATCTACAGTCTATGCTCAGCAGGGCACAGACTAGAAATGGTGTGGGAAATGGGGTGAGGGACAGGCTTTGGAAGACAGTGTGGGATGTCATCAGAATTAGTGACAGACTCATGATTACCAGGCTGTAAAATAAGAACAGGGCACTATTTGTAATCTCAGACTCTGCCCCACAGCAGGGTTGTAACAGTGAGGAAAAGAGTGCATTATGACAGCAGTTGCAAGACCTACCAGATAAATCAGGACAGTATGAACTGGTGGTGATAATGGGTGAACTGAATGCACATACTGAGACAGATAGAACAGGATAAGAGAACTGCCTGGGTCCAAAAGGGGTGGGGCAACAGGAACAAAGAATGTGAGGCCATGCTAGACTTCTGTCTGGCAAATGGCTTAATGGTGTCCAACACATGGTTTAATAAGGGACACAGTCAGAAAATCACACGCAAGAGTGGTCAACATGCAACCCAGACTTCCTCCAAGTAAGTAAGGGGTACTAGGGTAGGACAATGTCATTCTCAGTGGAACAGTCAGCATAAACAATCAGCTGCAACCAGTGATCAGGGAAGGATCAAGGTCAACAGAGACTAGGCTGAAGACCTGGATGTTGACTGGAGAGAAAGTACAACAGTTTAAGGAATTACTCAAGGCTGTATCACCTCAGGAAGAAGAGGACAAATATGAAGCTGAAGAAGAATGTCAGCACCTGAATACAGCATGTGTAAGGAATATAGACCAGATGCGTGGCTGGGCCAGGTATAGAAATAATATGGAAATAATGTACATGTGGTAATGGAGACCAGTCACAGTATTGTCACAGAGATTTAATGCCACTGTAATGATGTGGCCATCATTACAATCTCATCAAACAATGCCATCCTAACCTCCCTGGCCAGTGGAAGTGTTAGGCTACAGCTGCAGCACCAGAGCTGTTCTGTAAGTAATTTGCCTGACCTATACATGCATATTACTTGTGTGTGGAATCCACTGACTCAAAAAGCAATAGCAAAGAATGTGCAGCTGCATCAGAGGGGGATTAAGCATCTTTCCAGGTACAGGGACAACACTATCTCCTTATTATACAACAGGTTAAAATACTGGCCCAACTTTGAACATTTATACATTTTGCAGGATGACATTGAGTATATTGAAAGCTGATAGTTACAGCTACCATTGCAATTCATGTTGACAATGCTGCTCTAAGATCCATAGTTCAAAAGGATCAGCACGTTGCTTGATGCTTTTAATACCTCCTTGCGTAGAGAGGTCAATGGAATAGTGAAAGTAGCTTAACACATTAATGTATTGGTTTCTAGATTGCATGTGCTAATTTATGTGGGCTTGGTTCCTATACCCAGTTGTGTATTGGCCCATCATTAGTAATTTGGAGAGGGTTTCTCTTGTAGTTTTGACTAAAGTGGCCATAGTACTGAGAGAAATTACAGATGAGCTCCATTGTTTACACTGTATGTGTACTTTTGTCTTTCTACTGCACCATTTCTCACAATCCTATTATATACTTTTGGATGGATTTTCTTGTTTTTTTACTATTTTTAATTTAAAAATTATACTCACCAACATCTGGAACTTTGCCAGCCACTCCAAGCACCAGCATATCCCAAGTCGAACTACAGCCTACCGAAGTCTCCTACCTAGCTTGAACAACACCAACAGGAGACACAGCTTCCTGGCCTGCACTGGATGTTGAAGCTGTTATTCCCACAAGTTGGAGCCATCATATGGAGTCTCATATATATGGGTGTATATTACTTCATCGAAATCCAACTTCAGCGAATGGCCTTTCATCAAACACAAATTAGCGAACTGCCATTCATCAAACATTCACATCTGTGAACATGTTTCCCATGGGAGTGAGTTAGTTGCTCAACATACCAAGTGACACACACTGCAGTATATCAAACCCACCAAACTGGGGGGGATATGTCACCCATACCCCCAAGACACCCCCAGCACCCCCCCCCCCGTACATATATATATACAAAGTCTGAGATCACACTACAGTGGGGAAAAGTCAAATTTCCATCAGTTATATACAATGCTTTGATAGCACCTGTGGGAACTAAAAAAACATAATGAATGCACAAGAGAGAGGACTGTGTTCAGGTCACCAATCATAATTAGTTTATTATGTGTTTGAGATTTGGAAAACAAGAAATTCACCTCAGTAGCAAAGCATCCATGTCAAGAGCACATAATAAAGGTTATGATTGGAGACCCATTTGTAATTCTTTAAGGTATATGGTTCCTCATCTGTTCCATGTACTACCAGTTACAGGAAAAAAGTGAGAGAAAGGTGAGGAACATGAAGTATTTTACTGGTTTTGAAAGCTAGTAAAGCACTTACTGAAGTCTGTCAAACAGACATCAATATACCTCTCACCTTCTTTTTTAAGAATTCTGAACAAATCTAAAATTTCAAGGTTACAAAGGAGCAAAATCAAGGACAAATTTAAAATAGTGCTCTAATTCACAAAAAAAAGGTTAACAGCATGACAGATTACCTTGACAGATTTTTCATAAAACATGCATTTTCTAAAAAATAAGAAAAATGAAATTCAAATATCTGCCATTAGTGTCAGTAGTGAAACACTCACCTTTGGTGCAGCAAACAGCATGTTCTATTCCCATCCTAGGTCACTCAATTGCTGACACTACAGTGCAGTATATGGGGTATGCTACACTCCTGAGTATGTGCAGCATATGGGGTACGCTGCACTCCTGAGTCTATGCCATCCTTATGTTGAGATTCTAAATTGAGTTCCCATCTGCTGGGACTGATGATAACTCAGGTGGATATAAAAGATCAAACAGCACTTCTTTAAAAGAGTAGAGGAAGTTCCCTGATGCCTTGGCCAGATTTTCCCTAGTAGTATAAATACTACTTCAGGTCTCCCCTTAATAAAGACAACTAGTATAATGGGACTAATCCAGTCAACAAAGCATAAATAAATAAATTGACTTACTGTAATCCTTAGTGATTCATCAGAAACCAAAAAAGTATGATATCATAAAATCATCTAAGGCTAGCTTCGAAAGAAAAATTGCACAAGACGCTAAAGATAATCACAAGGCTTTCTTTAGTTATGTCAGAAACCTGGGTGGAAACTCCCAGATATGCTCTGAGTTAGTGTAAAATGGCAAAAAAATACACTGAACCCACAGACATTGCCAACATCCTGGCAGACAGGTTCAGTGCAAACTCCCCCACCCCAAATGAGCAAATGACTATCCCAACAGAGTGTAGCCTCCCTGACATCACAGATGCACAGGTGAGAGCTGCCCTCTCCAAAGCAAAAAAACACAGCATCAATGGGACAGGACAGTGTCCTGGGCTGCGTTTTACATGAGCTCCAAGAGGAACTGAACCCTCACTTAAAATCACTGTTCAGTCTCAGCCTTACAACAGGATATGTACCCAAAGAATGGCATACAGCAACAGTGGTCCCACTCCATAAAGCTGGTGCCACAATGGACCATGGAAACTATCGCCCTATAAGCCTAACTAGCCTGGTCTGCAAAGCTATGGAGTGTATCATCATGGAACTCATAAACAAAGTCATTGGGAACCTCCAAACACTGGATCCTACCCAATTCGGCTTTGTTAAGGGCAGATCTTGCCTCTTGAACCTGGTCAATTTCTTTGAAACAGTCACCAAGGCCATAGACGAAGAGAAGGTAGTCCACACAGCCTACCTTAACCTTGCAAAAGCCTTCGACACAATACCCCACTCGGGCATCATAAATAAGCTCACCAGCTTAAATATCAACCCCTATGTCACAAGATGGGTTGCAAACTGGCTTAGGGATAGAACCCACATGGTCAGAATTGCAGGTGCCATGTCAGACTTTAAACCAGTTACAAGTGGCGTCCCACAAGGCTCAGTCCTGGGACCTCTCTTGTTCGGTATATATTTCTCTGAGGTACAGGCTAACACAGGAGGACTATGGCTGACAAAGTTTGCAGATGACTGCAAACTGGGGGCCATAATCAACTCGCCGTCTGACACAAGCATCCTCCAAAAAGGTCTCACAGAGATGGATAACTGGTGCCACAGCCATGGCCTAAAGCTAAATGCCAAAAAATGCATAGTCATCCCCTTTGGGAAAAACAAAGTGCCCA
Source organism: Protopterus annectens (assembly GCF_019279795.1). Taxonomy (NCBI): domain Eukaryota; kingdom Metazoa; phylum Chordata; order Ceratodontiformes; family Protopteridae; genus Protopterus; species Protopterus annectens. The sequence continues at coordinate 481,507,455 of NC_056736.1, read as the reverse complement.
CAAGTTACCACATAGGTGGTAATCCATTAAGTACGGAAGAAGTAATTAGGGATTTGGGGACCCAAGTAGATTGCAATCTCTCCTTTGACAATCACATCGCCAAAGTGGTTAGAAAGACATTCTATATAGCCCACCTTATCATGAAGGGGTTCACATCTAGATCAAGAGAGGTCATTGTGCCCCTCTACTCATCAGTCATCAGGCCCATAATTGAATACAATGCCCCATTTGGGATGTACCTTACCTGACACCTGCTACAACTAGAAAGACCCCAAAAGTACCTCACCAAGAGGATCAAGGGACTCAAACAAATGCCCTATGCAGTTAGGCTAAAGAAACTCCAGCTCTACTCAGTTGCTTACCGCCTACTCAGAGGCGAACTGTGCCAGACGTATAAAGCCATGTCCAACCCTGAATTAATGGACATGCTCCACCTCAAGAAATCCAAATCCATTAGAACTACACGCTCCAGTGACTTAAACCTCAGCACAGAAATAATTAGAACATGCTTGAGGGACAAATTCATATCCCAGAGGCTCCCCTCACTCTGGAACAAAATTCCAATCCATGTCAGACAGAGCCCCTCAATGACCCTCTTCAAGAAGAATCTTGACGTTTGGATGGGAGATCGTAAATTTACCCCTGGGATCTCTTCTGTGTCTCTGCTAGACAGAGACATGGTAAACTAATCTTCAATGGGCAATCTTCTGTGACCTACTATACAGAGGCATAGTAAACTAATCTAAGAAGGGTGGCAAAAGCCAGACACACTCTGGCTAGGCTTGTAAATACCCCAGGGCAGATATCCTAGTATCAACCTATGAACCTATGAACCTATGAGGGACTGAATAAAAATACACAGCATCAGGGACATTCGACATTATCAAGTACAGTTGAGCAGTGAAACAGGCAGAATCAAAATGCTCCTCTGACAAAAGGTAAAACAGCTTTCAAAAGGTGTCAGATATTTTCTTCCAGTCTGTTTATAATTGAGTCATAGTGATGTTCTAAATGCTTTTAAATGCCGCTTTTCCTTCTGTCACTGTTCTTTGCAAGCCCACACCGTCTGCTGTGAGTCCTTAGTGCAAGAAACAATCTTAACAATGCTTAGGGTGGCCTTAACAATCGTTTGTTAAGCACCCTTAAGTGCTCTTAAGATTTGGTGTCACCCTATGGCAGCACTTAACATGTTTATCTTTTCCCAATTTAAGAGCATAATAGTGACATTGCATGTGTTATAGCCATATAGAAATCAGGGTATATAACAGAATAGCTTACGAAAAGGATTTTGATTTTCAAAAATATATAAGAATGCAAATCTGTTTTTAAAATTCAGTTTCACTGTTCTAATGAATCCAATTATGCATATCTGTTTACATTGACAAAGGATACTGTATAAGACATTCGATACGTGATTTGCAAAATCCCTGGGGTCATATTCTATGTTTTTATAAATTAATTTAATTTTTTCCATTACTGAGTTTTGGAATTTTCTAAAGCAGTATGAATATATTCAAAAATAGTACTTGGAAATTATTTTTGTTAAACTTCATTTCTTTCCTTTTCCATCAGTTATAAAAAGAATCTACATAATATGCAAAAGTAGTAAAGGCATAGAATCATATTTGTATCTCCATGATTCCATTCACTTCATGAAGCTAAAATAAGAGAAAGAATACCAAAACATCAAAACAATTAGAACCTCATTTGAACAACACTCTCCCTTACCAATCCAGGTTAAAAAACATACTTTACACTTTTTTATGCCTGAATATTTAATACACCTTTCTGACCTCAGTATAAAAATATAAAGAGTGTAACTTATAGCAAATGAAGTATTGCTTATGGTTTAACCTACTTCTCCATTATACTATGGGAGAACTTTGACTAATGTATATTGTATTATGTGAACACACAAAAAGCACTGGAAGGCCAATGATAATATCCAAGGTAACGTGCTAATCTATGATTGTGGTTGATAACTTTCAGCTCATTCTGTCCACACTGTACTACTTGGAGACATATTGTTCTTCTGACTTTATTCTTAGCAGCTTAAAAATCACCAGCATAATAAACAAACTACATAAAAATAAATTACATTGCAATTAACAGCAGCAGCACCCCATAAACACATTTAAGTTCTGAGGTACATTATATTCAAAGAAAATAATGCTGGTGTTAACTTAGTCCAAAAGAGGCAAGGAAAAGTCATGCATTATCCAGATTCTGGCAAAGGAATGAAGGTGTAGCCAATAAAAATATACCTGTTCTCACAAGATGCAGAAATGTGCACTGTTCTGTTCTACTGTCATTTAAAAGGACATATGTATGTATTTATTTATTTATTTTACATTTGTTGACCGGGTTTGTCCGACTGAGCTGAAGAGCCCTTTTTCAGTGGAGGCCCGGGGAGAAAAGCTCCAACATATTATAAAATTGTCATTATAAATTAGCATTAAGCAGCAATGTTACAGGATTATTACAAGGCATTAAGTAGCAATACAATGTTATACAGTGTCAATAATCAGGAGTATAGCATAACTATTTCAAGATGTATAAAAAGAAATATGTCATTAAGATGAGTATAATTTTTGGGGTAAGTGGTTACAAAAACCCAGTTTTATCATGATGTAGTTGCATGAAGGCAAGACAATTACAATAGAATGTTTCTCTGAGGCAATTTGCTTAATAGATTTTAGAAGACAGTAGAAAGAGTAGTCAAGGAAGTTTAGAGAGAGCTGGTGAGAAGACTGAGTTAAGGGCAGAAAGTAGATTAAGGTATGAGAAGTAGAGGATGTTAAGGAGGGAGAGTGCAGTGGCAAGACCAGTGACTTTTAAAGTGTTCTTTGGTGGCTGTCTTAAATTGTTTAGCATGTGTAAGGGTCCTGATTTCTAGTGGGAGCCTATTCCAGGCAATAGTGAGGTGATAGCTGTACATGTCGCATCCAAACTTGTAGATTTGTAGTAGGTCTTGGTTAGAGCTTTGGAGAGGTCTGGAGGGAGAATAATGGGAGATGAGAGGGGATGATGCTGGGCAGTAGTTAAAAACACAAGTTAAAAGGACATATCTTTTCTATAATCCAGTCTGGGACTAAATACTTTAAGGATGTCCAGTTCTCTTTAAGTGACCTATACCAATGCAAAAATCCTGACAAGAACCAGGAGAAAAGCATCCTTGATTTAATATAGATAGAAATCTATTCTGCCAAACAACCATACAGATGCTTTGACTTCTCTATTTCATCAGCTACAGAAGAAGAAATGTAGGAATGTGTCTGTATACTCTCAGTGATAAGACTTGAAAATGATTAAAAGAAGATAATTTAGAAATGATCTAGCAAAAGATACTCTGAACTAAGACTGTGACTAGCAGTGCTATTATTCTGCTGAAGTCATAATACTGCAGCAGTGATTTTAATAAGTATAACATAGCTGGATGACTTTTATAATTATTATTATTATTATTACTATTATTATGAAGTATCTGCTGCTGTCCATTTCAGAACCTAATCCAGTGAATTTTCAATTAAAGAAGCTTATACTCATATCAGATTATAAAAATACTTCTAAAAAACAGTATTAGACAGGTAACCAAGGCAAAGAACAAGTCTGAATATAAGCAAAAGCCAATGTAAATTATCAAAAAGAAGCTATAAACAGCATCTGTTAGCACTGTTTACTTATGTAAATTCAAAATGTTTGGTATGCAAGGGTCAAGATAGCAGTGATGTAATGTAAAGCTGTATATCCAGATCAGAATTCTAATTGCATTTTTTCATTTTTTGGTTTTAAATATGTATTAATCTTCGGCTACTTCATGTAGAGTGTCCTCTACACAAAATAATACCCCACATTGTAAGGGGTCATGACTGACCTGCACAGTTTCTCAATAAATTCTCATGTTAGGACATATTATACTAAACAAAGAGTCAACACCACCATTTGAATTCTGATGTGCAGTGAATAATTGCTAAGAAAATCCGGACAGCATTGCACACCTTCCTCCTATCCAAATGTATATTTTAAGAGAGAGGGATAGATAATACTATGAATATCTTTATATTAAACTGTATTTTCCTGTTGCAAAGTCATATGCAATTCTGTATTCTGTTGTGTTATACTGTTGAGTGCATGCATGCATTAAACTGTATTTTGCTGTTCCAAAGTCATATTCAATTCTGTATTCTGTTTTGTTGTACTGTTGAGTGCATGCATACATGCTTGTTTTTCTCAAAACTATATTTACATAATACAAATGTCATTTTTATTCAGTTCAGAAAAGCATGGATTGTTATACTGTGGGAACTCTGTTTACAGCAATTAACATCTCTTTGTTTCTTAGACAGAATTTAATTCATTGAACCCTCTTAATATATAGACAGATATATGTGTGTGTGTGGGGGGGGGGGGGTTCTCTCCACTGCATTCAAGGATAACTAGAAATGTTGTAGTACGATGCCATGGAGAAGGTATATGACATGTAAAGCAGATGTGATTGTATCCCTAATGTAGGGGCTAAGTGCTACATATCAGGTACAAGGAAATTGTCTCACTGCAAAATGTTGTTTTGCCTTTTGTGTTCTTGGGAGTGTCTTTCTTTTAACTACGATCTCCAACAGCATTAGATCTTTTTGGCTGAATTAACGGCATGTTGATTATGTGAGCAGCAAAACATGAATGAACCCATGGCATCTGCCTAGCTATCTGTCTGTCTATCTATATCACATTAAGTGCTGAGGAACTTGTTGAGTGCAGGAGATTGCCCCCTGTAAAAAGTATTGCTTCTGTTGTATCAGACTCTTGAAATTCGTACTGAAACTCAATTCTCTGAGTATGATATAGTGATATCTCATTGTTAGTTTACTATATTAGATTCAACTATTATGTGTCCTGAGGAAAGGAGAGTTATAGTTTATTATCAGCAGACGAAAGATAGTGAAGATATTTCTACCTAATATGTTCTCCCAAAGGCAACAAATACACATTGTAGAATAAAGAACCCCTGTGTGATTTTGAACATAACAGGTTTTGGGGATGAAGCCCTTTCTTCTTATTTAGAATCCACTAATTATGTCTGACAGTGTAGACAGTGTAGACAGTGTAGAAGGCAAACCATTTTAGACTGGTACCAGTAAACCCTTTCTAAGTAAAAAATAGTTCAAGAGCATTATTATGGTAAATCATATAAACTGCTGAGGCTAGATCAGAGAAGACAAACACAGAACAATGCTGCTAACACTTCACATTACAAGGGTGATCATATGTCCCTAAGTCGATTCTCCCTCTAGAAAATAAAAACAAAGAGTAAAGACAGATAGGTCATCATCCAACAGAAGCAAACTACACAGTACACCTGCAGAAATACTCTGTTACTGTTCCCCAGGAAAACCAATGGTCTGGATAAAATAAGGAATGGAGTGAGGTACATGTAATATAACACACACACACACACACACACATACATATCAGATTACTGTCACATCACTTGTACAGAATTTGTAGATATGACTTAATGCATACATGGACCATATATAAAGCAACTTAGGCCTGTACATGCCTCTCTTGGCAGGACCCTTTACTTTACTGCACATGTAATGCTGAAAGTCACTAGCATGCAAGAATACATAATTAACTTAACTACTTCCCCTTTCTGCACACTACAAACTAAGTCTGACTCTCTGCTATCATCTTAAATGTTCTACATTGCAGCAATGCCTTTGTTTGTAGGGTCATGCTACCACACGACATACTATCCAGTTGTAGGATACTTAGATCTGCCCTTATACCATTAAGGTGTAGAATAGACAGAGCTGCATGACTGTATACACTTAGCATAACAGATCACATTGCAGTGCTAAGCTGCTTGTGTCAGTACTGAACATCTAAGCACCTTAATAGCATTTTTCAATGTCATCAGCTTTCTGTGCTCTCATTAAAAAATAGCAAGATTAGAAGTGGACACCACTTTATGTCCATCTTAAGCAGGGTCATTTCCAGTAGCATACTGTCACCAACAAATTGATTGGAACAGTACTCCAGTGATACCAGAAAAGAAGGAAAAACTCAGGCTAAAGAAGATCACCTCAATGTCTGAGGAAGCTGGAGAGAAACAGATTACCTGAAGCGAAAACTTTAGTAGATCTTTAAGTACATGCCAGATACAGAGTTCCTGCTAAGGAGGACTAGACAATAGATTTTTCAGAAGAATTTGCCTCAGCAATTCTTGCAGTTATGCAGTATGTAACAATAAACATCACATCTAGTAGTAAATAAACTATCACTACAGTGCTGCTCAGTGAAATCAGAATGAATAAATATATTAAAGAGTATATTTTGAATTGAATTTATCTGACTAAGCTTCTATGTCTTCTTTAAGCAGGTATTTAGGATGAAAAAGAAGTATATAATATATAGATATGGTCTACAGCCTGTTGAGTCAGATATTGTAAATATTAGTTGGTTCTGTGGCAAATACAGATGGAGCATTAACTGCATCCCAGAACACCCAGGATCATGTAGGGTATAGGCACTAGATAAATTGAAGAGGGATAATGGAACTGAGTTGGTGAGTCATGTTAACCAATCCTGGTGAGAGGGATGCAACTAGACCAACTGCAGGACTGGCAATTAAACTAAGCAGGAAACTAAGTGGAATAATTAAGACCAACAAGGCCAGTTTGAGGTCAAGATATCCTTACAAGCAAACGACAACCACAAGGCTTTCAACTGCTATGTCAGTAACCTCAAACGCAGCACAATGAAGTGAGCCAACTGGTAGTCAGTGCAGTCATTTTCACTTTGCAACACTGACATAGCAAATTTACTGGCTGACAAATTTAACTCAAACTTTAGCCCCAATCCCCTCCTCCCTCCTCCATGAAAAACCAACTAGTATACCCCCCTCGACCTTTTGCAGGGAGCAGGTCCTGGTGGTGCTCAGTAAAGGCAATAACTCAGCCTCAATGAGCCACAACAATATTCCAAGATGCCCCTAAATAGCTTGAAACATGATATATCAGTACGACTTGTGGCAGTTTTTAACTATAGCTTCAAAACAGATTTTATAGAATGAGAATGGAGGACTGCAATAGCTATCCCACTTCACAATGGGTGAGCATCAACTGACACCAGAAACTATATCCCATTAGTCTGACTAATCTAATATTCAAAGTCATGGAATGAATTATTATGGAAATGATCGACAAATTCATAGGTAAACGTCAGACAAAGGATGGTCATGCCTACTATCCCTGCTGGACTTCTCTGAGAAGGTCAGCAAGGCAATGGATGAGGGGAAAATGGTGCATTCCACCTACCTAGACCTGGATAAGTCATTTAATATAATATCCAACTCAGCTATAGTTGACAAAGTTAGCAAACTGGGCATAAACCCCAAATATAACTCACTGGATTGACAGGTGGTTAATAGACAGGACACAGGAAGTCAAGAGTGGTGAGACCACCTCCATTAAGAGACCGATCATCAGGGGGGTACTTCAGTGCTCCATGCTGGGACCACTCCTATTTGGCATCTACATCTCAGTGGTAAAAGCCAATTCTAAGGACCTTTAGCTGACCAAGTTCCCAGATGACTGCAAATCTGGGAGCTATCATAGATTCCACCCATGACACAAGAATCTTACAAGAGGGTCTAACAGAGACAAATGAACAGCACCAATATCACACCTTAAAGCTCAATGATAAGAAATGTACTATAGTGCCTATTAGGGAAAACAGCTGCCCAAGCTAATTACTCCATTTATAAGACACCTTTAAGAGTTGAGCCGGTGACCAGAGATCTGGGAACATATGTAGACAGTAATCTAGCCTTTGTCTAACACATTGCCAAAGAAGTAAGAAAATAATTTTATGTTGCCCAACTTATAAATAAAATTATGGCATCCAGGTCTAAGAAAGTCACAGCACCACTTTATGTGGCTGTTTTCAAACTAACCATCGAGTATAATGCTCCCTTCAGCCTGTAGATGACCAGACATATGCGACAGTTGGAATTCCATTAAATGTTCCTTACTTGCCCTATACAGATTACCTTAAAGCCTTGTCTCTATACTCCATCTACTACATGTTATTGATAGGTGATCTATGCCAGGTATATAAGGCACACTCAGATCCAGTTGTGATGGAACTTTCGCACATCTCCAAAATGAAGCACACCAGAATCACAACATCCAAGGACTGGAATTTTGCATGCAATGTAAACAGGACATGTTGGTGAGACAGATATGTGTCTCAGAGGATCTTCGTGCTCTGGAATAGTCTCCTTATTCATCTGAAGGAGAATTCATCCCTACCTCTAACCCAATTTAAATGCAATTTTCACCAAAGGATGGGAAATTAGAAATTAACCCCAAGTCCAGCTCATATGTCTCTAACAGATAGAGTTAGACAGTAACTATGCCCAAGCTAATATACCCTCCACACACACACACACACACACACACACACACACACACACACACACACACACACACACACACACACATAATCTTTAGAAACTTCTTAACTGTCATACCACCTCCTAATAAATGCCCATGGTAGACAGGGACAAAATTAGGTTGGATTGCTCAGCTAGGCCTATAAATGCCCTGGTGATATTTAGTCTATGAACCTATAAACTGAAGACTGGGTACCTTGTGGGTTTACCAGCAAGTGTTAGGCCATGGTGGTAATACACTAGCAAAGTATTGCACACTGCAGCAACAGTCATGTAGACACAGTAGCACACATGGGCAGGAGGCCTACATTGAATTACAAACCAATTAATGAAACATTAATTTTAGGGGGCATGGTTTAAATAGAAAAACATATGTAATAGCTGTATATCTAATGGCCTCCTATCATAAATTCTTACCCTGCTGGGATTTAATTAGGCTAGTGGTCATGGGAGGACAAGTGGATGTCAGGCAGTAGAGGAACAAACAATACTTACAAATTGTCAGAAAAAGCATCACTTTCTGAGAAAAGCTGTGGCAGAGTTTATATTCTGCAGTTTCATTAGGTTATGTGACAAGATTAGGAAGATATATTTTCTAATGACAGAGACAAAACACTCAGAATGTGATTCTGCTTATTTGTCCACCGTATGTATCAGGTATTAACTGTCTGGTTTCTCAGTGCCTACTACTTGCAAATTAAATGCCACAGTGATTATATATTACCATCGGGAAAACAAAGCGACATCTAAATGCGTAATCTCCTTGTTTTTCTTGTTAGTTTTTCCTCAGGATTTGTACATTTCTGTGATACTGGTATTACATTTTAAACAAATAAGTCCGCTTGCATAAATCTTATTTCATGGATTAGAATATTTTACCATTGAAATATATAAAACATCAACAAGCTTTAAAGTGAAAGCTCACTATTTTATTTTTAGTATATATTTGATTGTGTTTTATTTTATTATTTTCTGAGGAGAAAACACTTTTTTGTGTGTATTTTAATTCATTATTTTCTTTTGAAGAGAACTAGGGATACAGAAAAGTGAAATTAAGCAATGTGCTATAAATGATTAATGAAACAAACCGTTTCCTATGTGGTGCTAAGAATGTACATACTGAAACATTTTAAAGATGAAATGGTGTTAGGCTGCATCAGACATACAGGTCGTCTGGAACATATTGTATGCATACAGTTCCTCTCCAGCAACTTTTTGAAACAATCATGCTGTTAAGAACAGAGCTAAGTAACTTTACTAATGCCATCTTGAAATTGCTGACAGTGCCATCTGAAACCTTGGTGACCAGATAAGTGTAAAATGTAGAGTTTTGAGGCATTTATGGAAAGGTTCCAAGAGTTTATTGTAAAATGCAATACTGGTGTGGGTGCTGTCCATATTGTTAAACTAAGATTAGTGACAATTAGTACTATCAGCATAGCAAACGCTAAAACAACTCTGAGATATGTTTCTCATGCAGCTTAACTAGCAAACATTTCAAATGTGTGTGTGTGTGTGTGTGTGTGTGTGTGTGTGTGTGTGTGTGTGTGTGTGTGTGTGTGTGTGTGTGTGTGTGTGTGACAACACCCACTGAGACTGAGACATTCATATTTTGCAAGTCAACAGATATGGCTGAAACATCAGGTATGCACAGCACTTGAAATATAATGAAGAACCCATTTAGGCAATTTAGCTACTACACAAAAATGATGGTAGGGTTGGGAGGGTGGCCTAATCATTAAGGTGTTTGCCTTACAAACACAAGGTGCAGGGTTTGAGTCTCACAAGGGATAATTGGCTAGCTTAAATGCAAAATGTCGCGGCATTAATTAGCTTAGTACTAATCTATGAACCTCTGTCTGTGAACCTGTATAGACAACACACACAGAAACACAAGAAGAAGAATTATTCAGTGATTGTTTGTGCGTTATTGTCAGAAGTAGCAGTATCAGCAGAAATGTGGAGAAAGACAGCAAGAGGGAAACAGTAACATATGAACAGATTGGAAATAACATTATAGCTTAATGACATTTCAAAAAGATCTGTTTCATAAAATTAACATAGCAATACTATTGATTTACTTTAGATGCAATTATTTCTAATTTATCCGGTTACATTTTCATGTAAGAATCAGTTTTTTTCCATATTGACTTGGTATATCAAGTGATTTGCTCCTATGCGATTAGTTAAATAAGTACTCTGAAATGTGTTCATATTGTCTAATGACACAATACAGTTCCTCCCGTAATGACTTGCTCAGTTCCATATATTGTTACTTACTGATTTCTCCTACAGAATAATCTGTCTTATCGATCTATCAACCTACCAACCTTCTATAAAATCAATCAATAATCAATCAACTATCTGTCCATGTATCTATCTATCTATCTATCTATCTATCTATCTATCTATCTATCTATCTATCTACCTTGGCTGTCTATGTATAAGTTCAACCTGCCCATTATATTTGTCAGTCTATCTATATATTTATGATTAAAGAATACTCCATCGTGTTGCACAAACAGTGAAACACAATAGACAGATGTACATAGAAAACATACTTAGCAAAAAACAAAAGCATCAGAAGTCCAACCTATCAAATGAAGGCTCCTACAACGCAAAATTACAACCCGAGAGAGATTCAATTATATAGACAAATTGGAAGCCAAGCTGCATTCTGCATGAACTACAAAACAAACTGGCACCTCACCTAAGTACCATGTTCAACCATAGCCTCACGTAAGGCTTTCTGCTTATGGAATGGCACACAGTGACAGTTATCTCACCACCACAAAGGGGGTGCCACCTCAGACCCTGGGAACTACTGCCCCATTAGCCTGACGAGCCTGGTCTGCAAGGCCATGGAATGCATCATCCTAGAGCTTATAAATAAAGACATAGGTAACCTCTAAACTTTGGACCCCACTCTGTTTTGGTTTGTAAAAGGTAGATCATGCCTACTAAACCTGACTGACTTCTTTGAAGCAGTCAACAAAGCCGTAGACAAGGGTAAGGTGGTGCACATAGCCTGTCTTGACCTCGCCAAGGCTTTCAGCACCATCCCCCATTCTGGCATTATAGATAAACTCACTGGACTAGGCATAAAACCCTATGTCACAAGATGGGTGGACAACTGGCTCACTGCCAGAACCCACACAGTGACAGTAGCCAAATCCAAATTCAACTTCAGACCAGTGACAAGTGGAGTACTACAGGGTTCAGTCCAAGGCCCACTCCTGTTTGGTATCTACTTCTCTGAAGTCCAGTCTAATACAGCTGGTCTCTGGCTAATGAAATTCACTGATGACTGCAAACTAGGAGCCATAATCGATTCACCTAAGGATTTGGACATTCTACAAAGAGGCCTCACTGAGACTGATGCTTGGTGTCAAAGTCATGGCCTTAAGCTCAATGCCAAGAAGTGCATTGTCATTCCCTTTGGGAAAAATACTGTACCCATGAACTACCACATAGGTGGTAGCCTACTAAACACCAAAAGTGTGATAAGGGACCTTGGGACATAGGTGGATAGTAGTCTCGCTTTTGATAATCACGTCACCACAGCAGTCAGGAAATCCTTCTATGTGGCACACCTCATCACAAAGGGGTTCTCCTCCAGAAAAAGAGAGGTCATCCTTCTTCTCTACTCATCCCTTATTAGACCCATCATAGAGTACAACACCCCATTTGGCATGTACCTTGGAAGACATCTGCAACAGCTGGAAAGGCCACAGAAATACCTCAGTAAGAGGATTACTAGCCTCAAACAGATGCCATATGCTGGCTGTCTCAAAACACTCCAGTTCTACTCCATCGCATATCGCTTACTCTGAGGCAACCTCTGCCTAATGTACAAAGCCATGTCTAACCCAGACCTGATGGAATTCCTACACTTAATGAAATCCCAATCTCTCTAAGCCACATGCTCCAGGGACCTAAACTTTGTCACCACAATAAACAGAACAGAGCGATAGATTCCTGTCCCAGAGATTTCCCTTGCTCTGGAATACGCTGCCCATTCATGTCAAGCAAAGCTCCTCATTAGCCCTCTTTAAGAGAAATCCTGACAATTGGATGGGAAATAGGAAATTCACCCCGGGGATCACTGCAGTGGCTCTGCTAGACAGGGGCACAGGAAAATAATTTTCTTGGGTGGTGAAAACCAGGAAACCTCATTTGGCTAAGCTTGTATAAGCCCTAGGGCCCATACCCTAGTACTTACTTATGAACCTATGACCCTATAACTACCTTCTACCCTTATTTCTACCCTTTTGTATGCATCTCCTATTTACACTAATCTATTACAAAAAGAAATCAACCAAAATACTACATCTTACCACATATTTGCCGCCCACCACACCACACCACAAATTCTCACCATTCACAACTACAACAACTACAACTGCTACTCTGCTGGGAATAATAATAAAAACAACAAACTCAAAAACAAAACAACACAAAAATTCTAACCAACCTTCTAAAACTCCAAACTCTTAAACTCTGACTCACTCTATATCTGAAACAAACAACACGCTTCCTCTAACAAATTACTTGTTAATATTAAAAAAATGAACTCTCACTGCACTGCCTTTTTTTTTTCTAACTCAGTAGGTAAAGTATGGAATAATCTTCCATCTGATCTGTCCTTGCATACTCTCCTCTCTCTTTAAAAACAACTTTAACAAATTCTGGCTTTGCTCTTGTACCAACCCAGACTAGCCTGTTGATCTTCTTCTTCAACTGATATATACCCCTATTTATTGTAATCTTATTAATGTATTTTATTGTATCTAACCTGAGGAGTTTTTCTCCCTCGGCTGAACTGAAAATGGACATTAATCCAGCTGGCCCGGTCAACAAATGTAAAATAAATAAAATAAAATAAATAAATAAAATAACAATAAGTTCATTTGTAGTTTGCTTGAAGACTGATAGTGATAGGGAATGAATTTATAGCTGGTGTTAGAGGCAGGGGCACAATTAGGGTTAGAGTTAGATCACATTGCTTAGGATGAGCAGAGGGCTTCAACCACTTGTACCACCTAACTAAAGATTTCTAAGCCTAACTCTAAACCTACTACAGCCACTAAGCCTAGCCCGGTATTTTACTTTACAAAACCCCTTTCCTTAATTCTACCACTAAATAAGGCACTCCCACACAACAGCACATATGCACAATGATAAACCGTTACCCTTCCTTATTCCTTACTCTAATCCTAACACACAAACAATAATACACATGTCCCCACCCATAATACTTGTTTGTAACCGGTGGAAGTGTCAACATTAAAACCTAATCAGACTATCCTTGACAACAAAGATTCACTCTTTCTCATTTCAACATACAAATCATTAGACAGAGGAATGTTTTTGGTGCCCTTCCACAGCACAGCACTCCGTTGAATGGATTGCTCTTTGACAGAATACAATGCAATTCTGTATTTATCTATGTATTAGTATAGCATCAAACCCTAAAACAGAGAGTCATAAACTTGTTTTATTAATGTCATCAGATAAGCACTATGTTTTAAAAATGAATAAAATCATAGCACAACAGAAACAGTATTAAGCATATGCCAACAAGTCCTTGAGCAAAGCTATTAGAGTGATTTAAGTGAAAAAGTGGTAATGGTATAAGCAAAAAATTATCTTTACATCCAGTTGTTATGTATGTAATCAGAACTTGTTTCAGTGTCATTTCCTCAGCATACATAACACTTGTCAGTGTAGAATGAAAGCCATGCCTTAGATCTGAAAACATTAGTGAAGTATTTATATTAAGCAGTCATTGATAGCAATGCAACATTTTCTTCAGGAGGTGCACAAATGTATTTACAGTAAGCCCTCTGTTTCAAATTATTAACATCTTAAATCTTGAAAAAGCAGGAGGGAAAGTATTTATTAATTCATAAAAGTACCAGCTACAGGATGTAGCCTAAAATAACTTTTATATTTACTCACAATTTATTTTCTGAGTAAAAGAACTTGTCATCTGACCATTTGCAGCCATGACTCAGGCAAAATAAGTTCTTAAATAAGTATACCAGTTATCATGAAAATTGCAGACAATTTCCAACTTCTACTAGATATGTACTCTTGTGTAGATTTTTTTGACATCATTTAGAAAATATTGCAACTTTTTTTACTCTTTCACAGTCCCTACACTGTCTTACATTGTACATATTATCTGCAAAGTTTGTATTGTGGTATTGGGATACCTTTTCTATTACTGTACATCGGCAATACAATATATGCATTTGCTTAAAAATTAACAGTCTAATACTTTAAATTTGATTGTGTATAAATGCTAATTAATCAAGACTTGGTGAATATTGGCAAACATCATAAGATGAAGATGAATAGTAAACCCAAAGTACATAGAACTACTATATTAACTTAAAATGGCACTCACTGTGAGTACAAAATTTAACTAATAAGAAAAAAAAATGTAGCAATAGACATTTATGACTGACAAAACAAGATTCTACTTACACAAACCATTATGAAGAGAACTGAAGAAAAAAGATCTTAGCTTAAAGCATTAGTTAAGTAAGTGCTAATTTTGTAAAAGGAAGAGTTCTTGTGATTACTTCAGGCTGGCAGGGCAGCTTTAGGAAAAATGTTATACTCATAAAAGGACCCAGGACTGCAGATTATTGAGTGTATCAAAAACTGGGCATTATCTCTATAGCACCAGCATTTATATAGGTCAAACTGATGATTTTTGACTCAAAACTAAACCTATCTTAGTCCATTTCAAATTTGATGTAGTACAGAATCTGTAAATTTTAAAATATTAGACTACCTCTTAGAAATACTAGCATATTTTTTAAAGAGTGACACAAACCTAACACTGGCACACCTGTATTAGTTTTGTTAAGTGTTAAATGGCCCATGCCATAATTCAAATGTCATATATTTCAGACATCTACCTACATTTAAGAGTCAAAATTAATAAGCTAACTGACATAGGCATCATCCTCTTTGTAGTTCATTGAACTGTTAATCAGCTATAAACTGAAAATAAACAGCCATCCCAGAAAATAAGACTGTTAACTAATGGCATCCCTCAAGGTTATATCATAGACTCTTCTCTTTGGAATCTACGCCTCTGAGGTATAAGCAAACGCTATTAAACTTTGGTTAACTAATTTGCGCATAGCTCAAGGTAAGAATAATTTTAAACCACCTAATAAGATTCAACAATATTTCAACAAAGCTCTGATTACACTAATAAATCATACTGTTTTCATGGTCTTAATCTAAATGGAAGGAAATTAAGTATAGTTACCTTTAAAATAAGGTATGCTGCTGCATAGTATCACAGGAGTGATACCATGATCAAGGATTTAGGAACTTGCACAGACAATGAGTAGGCCTTTAGTCAACATAACACGAGTATAGTGGGAAAACCCTTCTATCTCTCTCAATGAGCAGGCCTTAAGTCAATATAACACTAGTATAGTGGGAAAATCCTTCTATCTCTCTCAATGAGCAGGCCTTAAGTCAACATAACACGAGTATAATGGGAAAACCCTTAGGTTCATAGGTTCATACTAGGCTATCTGCCCTAGGGCATTTACAAGCCTAGCCAGAGTGTGTTTGGCTTTTGCCACCCATTTTAAATGAATTTTGCTATGCCCTTTTTCGAGGTTAGTATACTGTGCCTCTGTCTAACAGTGACACAGAAGTGATACCTGGAGTAAATCTACGATCTCCCATCCACTCATCAAGATTCCTCTTGAAGAGAGTCAATGAGGGACTCTGCCTAACCTGGACTGGGATTTTATTCCAGAGTGAAGGGAGCCTCTGGGTTATGAATCTGTCCCTCTAGCATGTCATATTTATTTCAGTGCTGAGGTTCAAGTCTCTCGAGCACGTAGCTCGATGGGATTTGGATTTTCTGAGGTGCAGCATGTCCATTAATTCTGGGTTGGACATGGCTTTATACGTCAGGCACAGATTGCCTCTGAGCAGGCGGTATGCCACTGAGTAGAGCTGGAGTTTCTTTAACCAGGCAGCATATGGCAGCTGTTTGAGCCCTTTGATCCTCTTGGTGAGGTACTTTTGGGGTCTTTCTAGTTGCTGCAGGTGTCTGGTAAGGTACATCCCAAAAGGGGCATTGTACTCAATTATGGGCCTGATGAGGGATGAGTAACGAGGCACAATGACCTCCGCTGATCTAGATGTGAATCCCTTCATGATTAGGTGGACTATATAAAATGTTTTTCTAACCACTTTGGCCATGTGTTTGTCGAATGAGAGATTGCTATCAACTTGGGTCCCCAGGTCCCTGATTACTTCTTCCATACTTAAGGGATTACCATCTATGTGGTAATTTGTGGGCACTTTGTTTTTGCCGAAGGGGATGACTATACACTCTTTGGCGTTTAGCTTGTGGCCATGGCTCTGGCACCAGTTGTCTGTTTCTATGAGGCCCTTTTGTAGGATGCTTGTGTCGGCTGGAGAGTCGATTATGGCGCCCAGTTTTCAGTCATCTGCGAACATGGTCAGCCACAGGTCTTCTGTGTTGGCCTGTACCTCCGAGAAATATATACTGAACAAGAGAGGTCCCAGGACTGAGCCTTGTGGGACGCCACTTGTAACTGGTTTGGAGTCTGACATGGCTCCAGCAATTCTAACCATGTGGGTTCTGTCCTTGAGCCAGTTTGCAACCCATCTAGTGACATAGGGGTTTATATTTAAGCTGGTGAGCTTATCTATAATGCCAGAGTGAGGTATTGTATCAAAGGCTTTTGTGAGGTCCAGGTAGGCTGTGTGGACCACCTTCCCCTTGTCAATAGCCTTGGTGACTGTTTCAAAGAAATCAACCAGGTTTAAGAGGCAGGCTCTGCCCTTAACAAAGCCGAACTGGGTAGGACCCAGTGTCTGTAGGTCCCCAATATCTTTATTTATGAGGTCCATGATGATCCTTTCCATAGCTTTGCAGACCAAGCTAGTCAGGCTTATGGGGCAATAGTTTCCAGGATCCGTTGAGGCACCACCTTTGTGGAGAGGGACCACTGTTGCTGTACGCCACTCTTTGGGTACATATCCTGTAGTAAGGCTGAGATTGAACAGTAGTTTTATGTTTGGGTTTAGTTCTTCTTGGACTTCATGTAGGACGCAGCTGGGGACACTGTCTGGTCCCATTGATGCTGTGTTTTTTGCTTTGGAGAGGGCGGCTCTTACCTTAGCATCTGAGATGTCAGGGGGGCAGCACTCTGCTGGGATAGATATTTGCCCTTTTGGTGGGGAAGAGGGGGAGAAGTTTGCGCTGAACCTGTCAGCTAGGATGTTGGCAATGTCTGTGGGTCCGGTGTATTTTTTGTCATTTTGGACTAATTCTGAGCATATCTGGGAATTCCCACCCAGGTTCCTAACATAACTAAAGAAAGCCTTGTGATTATCCTTAGTGTCCTGTGCAATTTTTCTCTCGAAGCTGGCCTTAGACGATTTTATTAGTGCCCATAGTTTTTTGCTAATACTGATCAGAGATGCCTTCCCTTTTTGGGATTTTGCTCTATCATGTAGTAGCTTCCTCCTTCTATTGTATAGTTTGTTTATGGCTGGGGTCCACCAGACAAGACGCCTGCCTTTGGAGGATTGGATCTTGGTTTTGTTTGGGATTGTGTGATCCATGCATTCCTGAAGGTGTTCATAGAATGCGTTTATAAAGGATTCTCTGGTCTGGGCCGTTTTTTCCACAGGGCCGGGGGCTTTGAAGGATTCCACCTCGGTTTTGAGGAGTGTGAAATTTGCTTTAGAGAAGTTTTTCACTGTGGTTTTCTGGGCAGGGGTTCGGGTCGGGATGTGAATATCTAGTGAGATTAGTTTATGGTCTGTTCTTACCAGTGAGGGATACACTTCTGGTCTGGAGCATAGAGTCCCCATGTTGGTGATGATCAGGTCCAGTATGTTTTCCCCTCTTGTGGGAGTGGTAACAAGTTGTTCCATAGCATTTGAGTTTATAAATTCTAGGAACCTATGGGCTAGGGTGTTGGAGCTAGAGTAATGCTCCCAGTCTATGTTTAGGTAGTTGAAGTCGCCCAATATAATGGTGTTTGGTGAGACCTTCATATTTTCCAGCATTCTCAGGAAGGCTGAATGGGGTTCCTGGGTTTGGGAGGGTGGTCCGTAGCAGGCTATAAACTGGAAGGCGGTTTTACCCACTGTTGCACATGGATAGTCTCTGATGCTTCGTGCTGTACCACCAACCTGGAGGTGTGGGTATCTTTGACGAATATTGATAGTCCCCCTCCTTTTGTGGTTCAGTCCAAGTTTTGAGGCCGAAAAACATGGTATGAGGTATAACCTGGTAGTGCTGGGGTGCTCTCGGGAGCCTTGAACCAGGTTTCTGTTACTGCACAGATATCGATGTTCTCCATGCTAAGGAGAGTTTTGAGTGCGTGCATCTTGAGGATTAGACTTCTGGCATTGAGTAGCATTACTCTTAATTTCTTATCCCTTGTGATACCTATGGAGGTGGGTTAGTCTTTTGAGCCTTGCCTAAAAAAGGCACTATGGGGGTGGCAAGAGCCTTTGCCAATATCCGAAAGCCCAGGGGTGACAGGTGCAAGCCGTCCCTAGGGAAACATCGTGGCTTATCGAGCATGTCATCCCAGGCTGACAGGCATTGGATCCCCTTTGAATGACACCAATACTTAAGCCAATTGTTGAAATTGATCATCTTGTCTTCATATTGTGGCATCATTCTTGGTGAGAGTAAGATGCTACTCAAGGTCAGGGTCATACCGGCCTGGGCTACATGCTCAGAGAGCTCCTCTATGTCTCTTTTCATGTAGTCCAGGGAGGTACATATCAGGTCATTCACACCAGCATGGACAATGACTGAGTCATATTTGTACTTGCCTTGGAGTGACCTGAGTGCTTGTGTTATGTGGCAGATCCTAGCGCCCGACAGGCAGCTCACCGTGACCTTCTCCTTGTTCAGCCTGGTGAGCGGGACGTCAGTATGCCTGATGATAGAGTCACCTATTACAAGTGCATCAGGTATGTTGTTTAGCCTTAAGGGCTGTGACTGCTCGGCATACTGGCTTTGTGAGCTATGTGTTGCACATGTTTTGTTTTGGGTGTCTGCTTTGGAGGTCTCTGTTGCTTAGGCAGATTTTTATTTAGAGCCTTCGAGTATGTTTTTCTGTGTTTATGTGTTTGATTTGCTGTCGTGGTAGGTCTATGTGAGACTGGAATTGTAGTGAGCGTGGTTTCCTTCTCCTCCTGACTGGTTATACCAGTACTGAGTTGAGAGAGCTTAGCCTCCAGTTTAGCTATATGGCTGCATCTCTCACATGTGTTGGAATTTGTTGGGAGGAGGAGAGGGTTGTCTGTGTACATGAGGCAATTGTAACATTGCCTCAAGATTTCCATATTCACCCGCTGGACTGGAGAGGAGATTGACAACTGACCTTTGGACATGCTAGAATAGTATTGGGAATTCCTATATAATTGAAAAAAGGGCCAATGGGGAACAAGGTACTCAAGGGGAGTTTGTGAGGGTGTAGTGCTTTTAATTTTTTAGTGCTGACTTATATAATTGCTTTAGTGAGCAAGTGTCAGGCTTTAGAGTAGGAATAGGGTGTTTATTATGAGAACTAGATCAGTTCTAAGGGAAAAAGTGAAGAGCAGACTTTGTGGAGCTGAGAATGGTTTAAACCCAATTAAGCGGCATTGCCCGATGCTGCGCTATGTGCAAAATCACGCAAAGCCGTGCTAAAGCGGGTTTTATACAGGGGGGACTTGAAAGAGCTAGAAATTGGCCCAAAACAGCCAATAGACTACCAGATTCTTGTGCTGGGAACACTCCTCCAGGGATAGATAGGCTGCTCTAAGCTCCCCACTGCCACTGGTGAACAAAGAAGCCTCCCTTTATCCAAGAAAGGAAATGGGCAACACAGGAACTTTCCAAAAGTCTAGAATACAGCAAAGCCTGTATTTGGACTACTCTAGGTCAGGAAAGACGAAAAACAAGGATCATTTTTTTTGTTTTTTTTTTTTTTTTTGCAACAAACTTTAAATTTCAAGTGCAAAAGCATGCTAAAGCTGGCTTTAAAGCAGGGGGTTAGAAGAGATAGGAAATGGCCCAAAATGGCCAATAAGCTACAGGTCACTGGGCTGGAACCACTCCTCAAGGGACAGATAGGCTGCTCAGAGCTTCCCACTCTCACTGGTGAACAAAGAAGCGTCCCCCTATCCAAATAAGGATATGGGCAACACAGGAACTATGACACAGCCCATAGATCAGCAATATCTGAAGACTGGACTATTCTAGTTCAGTAAAGGTGGGAAACAAGGATTTTTTTTTTTTTTACAGAGTAGCAGAAATTAGGTACAGAAACACATTAAATGTTTTAATTCAGCTAGCACACTTGAGTGTGTAGCCTACCAGTTAAACTAAGCAAAAGCAAACTTTAAAAGTGCAAAAAAACTCAGAAATACAGGCAGGAATGAAATAAAACAACTTTGCAGAGCTTATTTAGTTAAAGAAACAGAGAAGTCTATATATACAGAAAAGCAGCTAAAACACACAAACACTTCAGATGCAGTGCAACCTAAAGCACTTGAGTTGTAGCAATATTAAGGCAATTACAGTTATAATAAATGCTCTAAAATATACTCTATACATATATATATATTTTTTCCCTTTTTTTTGAAAGGGAAAAAGGAGAAACAGAAGTCCTTATCAAATGTTCTCTCTGTATTAAGTAGAATGAGCTAATGACACTAGACTGGGATGAGTGTCACAGATCAGATCCACAGTAGGGGCGGGCAACCGCAAAGCCACCAAGTATAAGAGCAAGACACCAACTGGGAGGGAAGGGACAGACAGTAAGCACTACAGAAAACAAATGAAAGTTTTTAAACAGATAAAGATTTGTAAAGATACAGAATGCTTTTAACTGCAGACAAATCAGTTACTTGTGCAGATTTGTTAATAGCAATAAAATACACTCAAAGACTAAAAAGCAGACAATAAAAGTGCTATATATTAATTGTTAGAAGCAATAATCTGTATAAATAATCGAAAAAAAGCAGGATACTTATATATCTCAGCTAACTGTTGCGGTCAACAACTCTCATCCACTCTCTCTCAATGAGCAGGCCTTAAGTCAACATAACATGAGTATAGTGGGAAAACCCTTCTATCTCTCTCAATGAGCAGGCCTTAAGTCAACATAACACGAGTATAGTGGGAACATCCTTCTCTCTCATCTCAACTGTCATGTGCCCTCATGCAGGTCCCAATTAATTCTAGTTCCTCTTTACTCTAACCTCCTTCACCAAATATCAGACCACAATGCATTTTGCACATATAGCTTTAAGCTATTATCTCACTTACAAATTCCATAGCAATTTATATCAAAAATAATTCAGGATTTAAAAAGACTGTTCTTATCTGGATAGACAAAAACCCTGTCCTCACTTTTGTTTGTGTAGCCTACAAACTCCTGAGAAATGAGCTATGCCATGTCATCTGAGCTGTATCAATCCCTGCTCTCTACAATGTCCTTTTCCTCAAAAAACTGTATTCAGTTAACTCCTGTTCTATAAAGTATCAAGAACTCCCAAATAAGTGATACATTTTTCAGTCAATAACCCCTTTGCCTTAGACAGTATAAAACACTAGCAATATTCAAACTTCAGTTCGATAAATGGATGTGATTCCATAACTTAATCACACAAATCTCTGGTTACAAACCTCTAACTGTACCAACATGAATAGTGTCTCAACTCAGTTATCTCTACCTATTTTCTTCTTTTCATTTTCTTACTTTTTTTCTAGTTGTCCCCAATTTCCTTCCCATCTAGCATAGTCTGAACTGAAAATATTCTGCATATATATCTCAAATTTATTTACTTCTCACCATCACCTTCTGAATTGTTAGCATATCTTCAGTTGTTCTTCTATGGCATTGTTGGCTAAGCCTAAAATGGTTGTCAAACTGATGGCTTAGTATAAGAGGTTCAACATACCAAGTTGCCTACACTACACTATGTTCTTGCAAATGAAAGCACAGCTACTGCATTATTAATTTACTGACTATAGTAAACTTCATGGTGTCCTGAAAATCAAAGATATCCGTCTTACTGTGACTGTACAATCATTAAGAAAAGGAAAAGCTTACCTAAATGGATATACTGACAGTGCACAAGAAGACACTGCACTAGCAATCAGTTCTTATACCATCCAAATATTGAGGAGTTGAACAGCAATGAGAGCTGCACTCAAAACTTTGCATACAAAAATTTGCACACCTCTAATTACTGTGTCCTGGTTCTAGCCATTTCATACAAGTATTAGTCATTTAATTACCTTTGTCCCAGCATTGTTCATATTATGTGGAAACTGCAACCTCCCAAAATGTGCATACCTATGAGTCAGCATTGACTCTGCCATCATGTGGCTTTAGTGCAATAGTGTTTTATTACGGTGAGTTTCTTCATTGTATAATGTATAGTGGAAGCCAACAGTACATTATTTGAGGTATTTTTCCCCCTTTTCTTCAATGTTGTGTGATTGTGGAGTTAGTAAATATAATTTTCAAGATTTCCGAGGATTAGTGGTCTTGCCCCCAACATCTGCAGGTGCATAGGCATTTGTCCCCCTCCCCCTGCAAAAAAAATGTGTCTTTTATGGTTTTGGGGCTCACCATTTTTCAGTATATAATTTGCAATGAATGTTGAGCCAAAAAACAGTGCTTCGTCTATGCTTAAGTGAACCACCAAAATGTAGTGATTATTGTTAAGATGCCTGTACTGAACATTGTACTTCAACAGTCTTTCTAGACCCCATTCAGTAAGCTACCACATGCAATTATTTGTCAACAATAATAATCTCAACCCAGTGCAAGTTACATATGTCATTCTAATAATAACTATTTGGTTGCAAAGTATGCATGTCCCAAGTGACAATACTGAGTGAGCCACTCCTTGCAGGTGTAAAATGTAACCATTAGTCATCCATGTCTGCTCTGCTTTGAAAGTAATACTTCTCAAGAGAATGTGTATTTAAGCCGTATATGATCTGCATTAAAGGTATAATTAGACAAAATCTCACTCTACACTAAATTGCATTTAAGCATGATGGGCTTGGCTGATTATTATGCTGTAATCACAAGACACTGCAAATGCCATAAACATTGCGCCTTTTCATCTTTGTTAATATAAACAAGTAAATAAAGTGTACTGATATAAAAGCTCTCTTTGGATCAGTCAAGACATCTTAATAACAAATAAAAATACAATACAAAGTAGCACTCATCTAATTAGTGAAGAGGTAATATTTTGTTAGAGGACAGACAGACTTCAGGCTCTTTGATAACATTATTATAATGATGAGCCCTCCCCCTCAATAAAATGACAAAACAACATCAAGTTGCACCTGAGAAGCATAAAATGGTATTCAGTTGCAGTGTATAAAATTCAGGAGTAGTTATAGTGAACTCATGGTTTATATCTGGAATACTTACATTCTCAAAGAGATAATTGCAAACATTGTCTTACAGATAGTCAATGAAACCTAAGAAGCATTTTTTTTCATCTTAGTAACACTGGGTTTATCTTCTTCACTCTTGCAGAAGACTATGTTTCTCCTCTCTCAATTTGTGTCTCTACCATACTGCAGGCCGATGGATTTTTCCACTAATTAAAAAGTCACTGAATATATTTTGTGTGCATTTTAATCACCATGAATATCAACAGACTATCTCTATAGGGGTAACTTGTAACAGAAAAAAACTTAAATCTGTCAGTCTATGATAGTTTTTCTTTTACATTTCTGACTAAGTCATGTGTGTTTTAATCAAGGTTTGTTAATTTGTACTTTTAACATAACACATAAGTAAAAGATTAGCATATAACTTATATACTCCCTTTCTTTGAAAATATGAAATTTATTTTTTTCTGTCGGCTAGTTTGATCCAATATTGGGATTAGAGAGCAGGGGCTTGCTGTATATAGATATCATGGTTACTAATAAAATTGGCCTGATAAAATAATAAAGGAGTTGGCATCACTATGCTGTTGCAGAGGATGACAGCTAAATTGCATTAATTTGATTTCCTTGTACTATGCCATGGAGGTGTGATTCTTGAACAAGGATATTACAAATATAATCTGCATAGAAAGAGATGACCACAGTGAGTAGAAATGTAATATGTAAATTGTGCATCTGCTTCATGCTGTGTACTGGGCATAGCACACTTACTTTGCTACTATTAACCTACATTTCATCGTTTTCATTGTAAATTCAGAAATCTACAAGCAATCTTCTAAATCTCAAACCCCCTCATCTAAAAATTTCATTTTAGAACCTCTCCCTCCCTGCCTCTCTCACCTTTTGCACCATGCCTCTCTATCCCTCTCCTGATACACAGTTCTTACATTTTCCCATTACTCAGACCACACTTTAACACTTATACAGCATTTCATAACAAAAGCCGTTACTCTCCATCACTCCATTTTCCCTTTTTTCAAGTATCATTACCTTAGCCACTGTTTTCTCTCATCCTTCTTTTCTAAACCCCTTACCTTTCTCCATAATCCACCTCTCGTTAACTCCTCCCACTATAATCACATGACACCCTAAATTGTACTACACAAAACTCTTTTCTGTCACTGTCCTCCTCCTTCATTCTCATCTGTTTTACAATTATCCTCAACCCACAAGGCTGTTGCCCATCATACAGCTTATATATGCTGCTACTTATTTGAACAAATTATAGTATAGTTGATAATTATGTATCGAAGTGTGATTTGTATGTAACTGTTATCTCTGAAAGTGTGAACGCATGTGTTTTACTTTCAGTCTTTGTTAAATAATGATGTAAATAGATTCTGTAAACTTTATGTGGAGCTTTTCTCCCTGGACCTCTGCTGAAAATGGGATTTTTCCCTGTTGCACTTTCCCAGTCAAGAAATACAAATACATAAATAAATCTGAGGAGGCCAGGAGAAGGACAAAATGTCCATTGACTGCCTGATGAAAATGTGTGAGGTGAAAGTAAAAGCTTTGGGGAGCAGTAATGAGGTCCAATCATCTCTGACACAACTGAAGGTTAGGCTAGAGATGCAAATTACGTCCAGGAAGGGGCTGGATGCTAAGAGACATTGACTGACTGGTTGGGTTCATGTGTATATGTACAGTCATCAAATTATCATCCTAGAAGAAGATATGTTGTTGACACATGAACTATATACAACATTTCACAAACATGCTCAACCTGACAATTTATTTAGCCGTTATATTCATAATCAATTATTTCCCCTGAATTCATCCACTTACATATATTTCACAGACAATTCAGTGTTACTTTTCCATTTCCATGTTGGCTATAATGCTCAACTCAGAAAGGATTGAGAAATCCCACATTACAAAAGATAAATTATGGTTCAGCAGGCATGAGATACCATTAAGTCTAAATTCCAGTATTTGGCATGATAACACAACACTATATATCTAGCTATTACAGAACCACATACTTTAAAAAGTTATCAGGTTCATAGACCCTTCATAGCCATAGCCTAGGTGACAAGGGCAAGCAACATATTTTGTTGAGAAATATATATATGTTGAGAAACCCTATTTCTCAGAAAAAAAATCCATTATTATATATATATATACACACACACACACACACACACACACACACACACACACACACACATATATGGGGGACAAAAATATCATGCAAAACTGCACATTGACAGTGAACAAAGGTCAGGATAAACCCTAGATATGAAAGACGCAGACCTCAACACTAAACTTCCATTTGGCTGATCTTCTGAAAAGGATGATAAACTTGAAAAGATCATTTATTTTCTTTCAGTGCATAGCAATTTGGGACTTTTTCATTATTTGAGATGAGTCCTTCATGTTGGCGCCTTGAATAATTGTTATGCCTCCAGCAATTGTTTTTCAGCACGTCAGTGGTATATTATCACACTTTTTTATAACTCTACACTTTCTCACTCCCCTGTGATCTTAGCTTCGACAGCTGATGATACTTCTCTTTTACTCTCTCTCTCTATCTCATTCTCTCTCTGGAGTAATATTGCCGGAATATTAGATGCTGTGAAAAGCAGCATTATAGTCCACATGGAAAAGTAACACTGAATGGAAGATAAAGACAGAACATAGCATTTTAAAGAATCAAAGGAAAGGTTCTTCCTAGCCAGAGGGAGCCATGTAGAAGGCTAATAAACTAAGTGTGAATAATCTTTTTACAAAAAAAAAAATATATATATATATATATATATATATATATATATATATATATATACGGTAAATATACATCTGTTATAGAAGATGAACTGTTTTCAGTAGCAGGTGCAACAACAATTAATTTTAGAAAAATTACTTCATATCAAAACAGAATTGCCAATATATATTGCTAAAAACAATAAAAAGGTATTTAACTTAATTTTAGAGTTTCATTTTGTTCAAGATGGACTCTGGTATTTTACAAGTGCTTATAGATAAGTATTGCAGTACAAAATGTCATAAACCTCTAGGATTAACATAGTTATAAGCTGTTATATCTTCACTGATGTCTTTATACTGCATCAGACTAAACAGCCCATGTTTGTTGCACGCCCTTTTATTAAATCTGAGTTTTCAGTGTTGCATTCTTAGCAAGAATTTATTGTAACCCCAGGCTGGCCACAGTGATACAGTGTTGTCATAAAAAAAAATATTTGGTTTTATAATTACTCTTATGATCACAATAAGGCTTATTTATTCACACACAGTTGCCCATGTGTGCACACTCACACACACACATGCACACACACACACAGACACACAGACACACACACACAGACACACACACTTGTGCATATGGATCAAAATAATATTCAACACATTCCGCAGCATAATGGTATAGAAGGATATAGAACTATGTTCCAGCTGACCCAGGTTCAATCATCCTTGGGGGAACCGCACAAACTTTTGGACACATCATTGTCAATCATGGGTGAGTCTGCGGACATGAAAAGGGACATGGTCATAAGGAAAATTAGCTGGGGGGGGGTCTTGTCTGAGCCACTGTGTAGGAAGGACAATACACCAGCATGCCCACATTGCACGTCTTCTCCAAGACATTCACAAAGTACATGAGGATCGTGAGGATAGAGAGTGAGAAGGGTACGTCATAAAAGCAAAATGTTTTTAGCAGCAATATGATGGCACACTAGTGAGCTTGTTTTGCTCACTAATTATGGAGACAGGGATGGGTAGACCCAGTACCTGAGGCTAGGCGTGGGTGGCAACTGATGGTTAATTTTTGTAACCAAAAATATATAACCTGGATAATGATAATAATAGTAATAACATAGGATATTAGAAAAGATCTAGAAATATCAAAAACAGTTTGGTTCAAATATCACTGTCTGAATATGTGTGCTGTTGGTGCTAACTGAAGAAACTGCACCAATTTGGAGATTTGCATGGTGCATCCACCAACCTTATTTGCCCTTGAAATCATTATCCTTTATGATTACATAGACCTGTACAACTGTCAGCTTCTTAAGGACTGGACAAAACTGTTACTCTTCAAAATTAATTCACAATCATCACTGAGAGAGAAAATGCCTCAGGAAAGTAAATAAATGCTTTTATTCCACCAATACAATCAAATGAAGTAAGCGTTCTTTTTTAACAATATCACAAACAAAGTCTGATAAAGTCTATATCCATTTATGAGATTTTTTACATATTCCTTTCAAAGATGATATCAAGTCTGCCTCATTTAATAACATTTAGAAAACGAAAGCTCTTCCATCCCTCTCCATCTCTTATTTTCCCCACCATGATTGCCCTATTTGGATTGGAAGACCCCTACCCCTCTTCTTATTCATCGTTATATATATATATATATATATATATATATATATATATATATATATAAAAGGGAATACAACTAACAACATCTACTGAAAGGGCCTAAATCTATATAAAATATTAACAGAATCTGTTAGCAAGATTGATATCACTTCTGAGATCCATTAAGTGTGGAATAAATTCCCACTGCATTTCCAAGTATCTCCTTAACTCTCTGAAAAACAAATATTGACAAAAGGAGGAGGATGACTATAGATTCACCAGTGGGCTAACTTCTTTTGCCATCTTTGATGGAGGGAAAAACTGAAGAGAACTTGCAGCAGCTAGGATCTTAAATGTTTACTGGCTCAATAGCTCAGTCAGCACCTCTGAACCTATATGATCACATATAATTCTAAGATAGTCCTAGGAGAGGTGATAGTTAGATGCAATACGAGCTTCAGTTTTAGATATAGGCATGAGCTCAGCCAGATTTTTCAGGAAACAGTCCCCAGCCATTGAAGGACAACAGTTTTTCTTAAAATGATGAACATGCTGAAGGATGCTATGATGAAGTGCTGCAGGCATGCAGTCTGGACTGGCTGGGAGATGTACACCTATAAAGACATATGTGATACCTGAACTTAACAAGTCAAGTTAATATTGCAATCTCATGAACTTCAGTTCTGTGGTCAGGTCCTAAGCCTATCTGTGACAATAGAGGGAAAAAACTTCTTTCACTTAGCTATGTATGATTCCCTTGTGGCAAGCTCTGTAGCCTCCTTAAGAGTGGTAATCCTGTCTTCAGAGAAATGGCACAGTAACAGAAATGAATAAATAATCAAGGCGGTGAGCCATAGTGTTCTTACATTGGGGTGTACCAGGGCTCCTTTGTACTGAGTTTATCCTGGTGTTCTGAAGATCCTTTTTGGTGCTATGTGGAACTTTGTGTGGAATGTATGCTTTTAGACAAATATGCAAATAATAGTAGTCCGAACAATTGTCATCTGTAGTGAAACATAATTTTTGTTAGCGGTGTTCTAAAATGAATTATCATTTGACACAAAGACACTATAACACAGACATGATGTAATTAATTTTATTTGACCAACATAGGCTTTACAAATACTCAAGCTTCATGGCTTGTAAAATGCAATGTTTAAGGGAAGTACATCATTTATTTTCAGTTAGCTAAAAAAAAAAAAAAAAAACACTTGAAAATAAAAGTGTAGAAAAAATGTGTAGCTCAGATATTTTAGTATGACTTTACACATCAGAGAGATACAGTGTGTGTGCTTGTGTGTGTGTGCGTGTGTGTGTGTGTGTGTGCGTGTGTGTGAATGACTGTGGTACTGAAAATGCAGAAGACCAGGCCATGCTGTGCTATAAAAATCAAAAATTTCCCTGTAACATTATAGTCAATGTTCATTTAGCAGACAAGATAACAGCTCAAGAGACTGCTTTGTTACTTCATGAGAAAATTAATCACAATACAAGAGGTATTTTATTTATTTATTTATTTTACATTTGTTAACTGGGAAAGTCCGACTTGGAACAAGCCAATTTTCAGTGGAGGCCAGGGGAGAAATGCTCCAGACACATGTCTTTGCAACATAGTATAGGTATATAGTGAGATTAGTTAAATCCAAGGAAGGGAAAATAAATCAAGTAAACTTTGTAACACTGATGTTTTAATTAAAACAAAATAGAAAATTGCCATAACATCCAGTTTACAGAGAAGTGATTTGTTATGAGAATTCCAGGGTTAAAATATATGGATGCTGTGTGCAGTTAGTACATTGCACGGACTGTGGCTTAGCTGATCAAAAGAAAGCGGGAAACTGAGAGAAAGAGAAAATAAAAAAATATGTTGTCATGTAAGCCAAAGGTTCTAACAGATACCTCTGAATGACTGTATTACTGAACAAAGTTTTGTTATACTGGTACTAAACAGGGTTTTGTTATACTGGTACTAAACAGGGTTTTAGTTATACTGCTACTAAATAGGGTTTTGTTATACTGGTACAATTTTCTGAGCATTAAGGCCATACTGATTGTGAAGCATATAGTTGCTGACTAACATGTTACCTTATGTGAAAATAACTAATCTCTTGTCATGAATAAAATACAGATACCAAAATACAAATCACTGTAATCTTAAGAGTTACTGTTGAATTTCAGAGATAGTTAGCAGTCTGGACTTGTAGTAAATTCATCAAATAATTGTGCATAACCAGAATATGAAACATTTATTATTCTTCAGTGCTCCTTATATTAGAGTCCCCTGTTAAGTTAATCAAAGGGAACTATTTTATGTGCCATAGAGACTCAAAAATATTATCCAGGTTGAAACCACTGGCAGCCAGAATGAACTGTAACTGTCATGTCGGTATGGAATGGTCAGACTGGAAAGTATGCTGTCGAAGGCTTGTTAGTCATTTGATTGCAAATGTATGTCTCTAGGCATGCATCATAGTTTTGAATTTCTGTCATGTCTCTCCCATATAACCTATTTCTGGATATTTCCTCCATTTGATTCAACAGACTACATTTCAGAAGTGAATGCAAATGGACTGTGAACTTTGAGACTTTTGCTTTGTGAAATTATGTTGGAAGCTGTACAAATCATTTGGCATGTGTTGCATCTTGAATGGTTTCAAGGTTTTATGCCATTCTGGACAATGTTCTGGGTTAGCGTGTTTCTAACTAGAAGATTCTTTATAGATTTGTTGGTTATTTAAATGACAGCAATATGAGTGCTTGAAAATGTTTCTCATCTTGTCATCCTCACTGAGCATTGGCTGGAGCTTCCTTAAAATTTTGCTAAGTGTTCTTACATCTAAATGATATGGTGTCACTAGTGGTGTCCCAGGGTTCCACTCTTGTTACTGTAGCAGCCGATCCTATGATAGCCATATTCTTCTATCTACTGCCCTATCAAACTTCCTAGCAGTGTGGCGTTCAGCAAGCATCTCTTCTTTCATTTGTGTCAGCTGTGTGCTTCTTCCTGCCTCACTGAACAAATGTGTTGATATTGAAGTGCATGATTAAAAATTGTCTTGTTTGTGTGGCTGAGATGATTACTGATTTTGTACAGATACATCTGTCTATCAGTTGGTTTCCTCTAGACAAGTCTCTTTAATATCCCATTGCATACAGTAGCCTTATTATCAAGGAAGGTTACATTTCATGTCCAGTAGACCAACAAAAGTTTAATAGATATGTGGATGCTATGGAGGTCTTGGTGGAATTCCTTGATGAAGGGTCATTGCTACATGCCCAGATTATAAATAAATTGTCAATAAAATGGACATAAGTGATGGTCTGTGTGTGTTGTGTTGTAGAAACTGCAATGAAGAGGCTTGCATATTTTAGAGCCATTTGATGACCATTGCAGTACCCATAATCTGACCACAATGTTTTGCTTTTAAGTTAAAGTTATGTGTCAGAATAAATTCTGTAAGCTGACATATGTCATATGTGACACTCGTATTTCTCTATTGTACTATCAAAGTTAATCTGCAATATTATTATTATTCACCACCCTGTGTGCTGCATCCACTGTCATGCCCATGCTTGGTAGAGTGTCTATCTATCTGACTTCTTGGTTGAAGAGCAATAATTGTGTCATCAGAGTCCCATCAGTCACCTCCCCAATCATCTATGTCATCAGTCTAACTTACAACCTGGTCAGAATTAGCTGAAAATCAATGGTTCTAAAGGCCAGATCTGTCACTGGATTATTCTCTGGTTCCTTGAAGAATGCATCCTGTAGAACTCCCAAATCTGGAACAAATGCCAGGTGTTTATCGGTATTTAGATATATAAAAATATATTTTATGAGCATGAACACACCTTTTACTTCACATTTTAAATGGTCTTTCATCCTACAAAAACTTCCTAATGAGATTTGCTCTGTGGGTATAGCAGAGGATATGACATAATCAGTGTCCATGTCTGTGTCATAGTCTAGAGATTGTAGTTCAATTCCTCCCCTTCACTCTCTGTGAACTTATCATATTGTCTGAGGAGGATTCCCACTTCCTCTGGGCAGAGAATCAACAAACATAAATAGTTGATCTCCCCCTGATCTAAGGAGATCTATTCTTGGTTCATAGATTCTTAGATGCATACTATGCTAGCATTCACTATGGTCCTTATAAGCCTAACAGTACAACCCAAGTGTGAAGCACAAATTTGATTTATATAGGGGATGACTTACTGACTGCCTTTGTCCATCAGAGACATAGGTGCCAGACCAGGGAAAAATTTCCGATTAACCATCCATTAGTCCAAGTCATGCTTAAATACGGAGAGGGAGGAACTCTGCTTCACATGGATGGGTATCCTTTTCCAGAGAACAGGAATTCTCTGAAAAACATATCTGTCTCTCCAATATGTCCTATTTAGGGATCAGCCTTTGATTAGACTTGCAGGGGCAGATGGATTGGAAATGGGTAAGGACTCAACCATTTCTTGAGGGCCCCCACAACTGCAGGGAAATGGGTGCTGGTGCACCATGTCTGAGCTTCTGTGACCTTTTAAGTGGGGTAACCACCTTGAAGACCAAAGAGTGAAGAAAGAATTGCTCCTTCTCAATGTATCAAGTCTTGATGTCCTGCTTGACTCAAATAGTGAGCACACTATCTGCCTATTTTGAAATGACAAAGATTCCAGCCATAGATGACCACAGTGGGACTTCTATTACAAAATCAACATCTACAGCTCATAGGTCAGTCAGACATGCCATAATACACAGGCAAGATAGGCAACATGGCCTCCAAAGGAGCTTCAGCAGCGACCTATGACCCTTGAGATGTGTGGACCAAGAAGTGTAAAAAATGCATTACCAAGGCCAACTTTTAAAATACTTATAGGATTGTTGGACACTGTTGCCACTGCACCAGAGTTTCTGTCTTTTCCTTAATTTGCTTTGAAGGTATATCTGAGGTCTCATGTGAATGAGAAGACAGAATGGCAGTATGTTTCAGGATCTCAAGACTCTTTTGATATAATGTTCCCCTCCCATCATTGTGCTCTAGGCCTAGAAGAAAATACACAAACAATGGAAATCTTTGTGCAAGATCTGCCTATCACAAGAGCACATGCCTTCTTCATTAGGAGCAGCCATGCCCAAACTATCTTACTTGGTGCATGGCCCTATGAAAGTGACACAGAATTAAGTGTAAAACATATGATTTCCTCACAAACCTAAGAAAGAAAACCACCTGCACATTCTTCACTCATCTTCTGATAACTTAAACTGCTGGCATGTATTTAGTACTTAACTCAACATTTTTTATGCCTTGGGATCTGCAGCTCTGTACTTGTGCAGCTACTACGCACACAATTAACTATTCTTTTCATATAAATGTAACCCACTACCTTGTTCTACCAACTCTCTTCTCTTTAAAATATTTATCCTCCCACCTACCAATCTACCACAAATAACACCCTGTTACTTAACCTGCAACCTTTTATACTTAACCTACAACTTTTGTCCCTACAACCCGACTTGCTCCTTGCCAGAATGTATATATTGTCTGACAGCTAACACAAAGAACTAAGGCTCTGAGCTATTAACTTACTGATTCGGTTCCCTATTAGAACCACAAAGGTCCAGTTAGGTGAATACAGAAACATTGACACGTATTCAGTGAACCGCGAAAACACCGATCGTCCTGAAGCACGAAATTTGAAATGTCAGATCGTTATAGTTGGCCCTTCTGCAGTATAGCTCCTTACGGTAAGTGTGCGATAGTTACGGACCTTAGGGTTAGGGTGCAGGTTAAGGTAAGTGCATAGATAGTAATGTATGCAAGGTTTAGTGTAGGGTTAGAAGTAGGGTTTTGTTTAGTGTATGTATGTGGTTTATTTATTTTGTTTGGGTAGGTAGTATGTAGCGGGTGGTGGGCTGGCCAACTATGACGATTCGAGATTTTGAATTTCGTGGTTTACGGCATTCGGTATTTTCACGGTTCATGCAATATGTGTTGCTGTTTTGTATTCACTGCAAAGGTCTTTCGTGTTTATAATATAGACCCACTGATTCTTATAGTCCTGAGTTTGATTCCTTCTACCTATATTTCTTTCTCTGAGTAAGTCTTTTAACCAAACCATGCTTCTGGGTCACACCTGAAAAGGGGCAGTATGTTCAGTGGATTCACCAAATCAAAATAGTTACAATAAACAATTCAACTTGTCCCGGTCCTCTTCAAGAAACACATTACTCCGAATGACATTTGACAACCTTTATTAAATTTCCAGAAACATAAATGTTACTCAATATTCATTCATTTCAACCAAACATGATACAGCTGAAATAGCATCCATGTAACATTATCTTAGGAAAGGACACCATAAACCTGCTCATCCTGATTAGTAAGCAGCATCCATACCTCCACTCACCTACTTATGAAGCAGCATACACGCTCACTTCTATTATCATATATCGGTATTTATCAAGCAGCGTAACCGCTCACTTTCATTACCATTTATTGCATTATACCATCAATCCAATAAGCAGCTTCACCCACTTGCTTATATACTTATCAAGCAGCATAACCACTCACTTTCATTACCATTTATTGCATTATACCACCAACTAAATAAGCAGCTTCCTCCGCTTAGTTATGTACTTGTCCATAGCTTGTTTTAGGCACCAGCAAACCCTGCGGTCGCTGGGGCTCCCCTGTTCCTTGGAGGCCCCCAACCACAGCAAGTTATCTTATCCTGATATTTTGTCACATCTGTAAAACCAACAAAAGCTAGTACAGCAGTCTCGCATACCTAATAAACTATGAGGGTAATAACTCTTATTTATATCTCCTTTAAAATTCAAAGATATTTCTGGTTGTAGTAATGGTGTTTTGTCAAGTAACAGGCATCAGAATGCCATTAAATATTTTACTACTGACATAGTGCTCCTGGCTTAGTTAAACCCTGCTTTTGGACATTTTCTCCACTAAAACTAACTACATAGCCAGCTTTTATTCCTTGCAAAACCATGGCTGCAGGGGTCCCCCTTAATCATCTTTGTCTGTGTGGGGGCCCCACAAAATCTGCTGCTGATTGGGGAAAATGAGGAATGAAAAATGCATTAATTTCCTAATTATGCTCTTTAACATGAACAGGGCTGTGATATGAGCCTGTTAGGATGAAGATGATAATGAGCATGAACAATATAAGCACTAGAGGGACCAGCAGCCCAGAGTGACTTACCTCAGCGCAAACTTTGGATTTTAAGAAGAGCTGATGCTTCCGATCATCAGGGATAGTTTCTCTTTCAGGTAGTTTTATAACCAATACCAGAACACCAGATACTATAACTCAATTTATTTGCTTAAGAATTCAGTACAATCCAAAAAATAATAGAATAAATGCTCAGAATCATAAATATGTTTAAATATTTCTCTAATTCACTTAAAAAGTTACTAAAATAACATATTTTGCATCAACATCTATTTTTTGACAATAAGTATAAAACTCGGATGTCTGGATTGATTGACTGTAATCCTGAATGATTTACCAGCAAATCAGATGAAGGATAAAGCAAAAGTATGAACAAAATCAGGGAAGGTCTGTGAAAGTAGGGACAGTGACAAGTATGCATTACTCCTCGATGAAATAAATCTTACTGCTTCTGCTATTTGGCGACTGCTAAACAGCAGTGACTAATCTGGTGTGGCAGTAGCAATGTTGCACAAGGCATTGCTGTTTGCTGAAATAAGTACATAACTAGTACTGCTGTGGCTTATGCATGTTAGTGTGTGTGTGTGTGTGTGTGTGTGTGTGTGTGTGTGTGTGTGTGTGTGTGTGTGTGTGTGTGTGTGTGTGTGTAAAACATCACTGATTTTTATCTGTGCATGCACCCAATAATGCCAGGACACAGACATTATTCTTCTGTGTATCAGTAAAAAATGTACCTAACAAGTAATTATATTTCGAAAGTAAGACATAACATATATCACAGAACATTCAGACACTTAGATATTCTTGGAGTCTGGTTGCCCCCACTCAACAGACTGTCTAAATGGATAATGGGGACTCCCTTTATCATCCTTGACTCTGTGGGGGCCCCCACCAAAGCTGTTGCTTGTTGGAGAAAAATGTTTCAATTTTCTGAATACGCTGTTTAACTGGAATGGTGCTGAGATATGACCCTTTTAGGATAAAGCTAATAATAGCCACTGTTTACAACCACACCCATTCTAAAACCAGCCCTGCTCAAATGTGTGTGTGTATATAAAGCTGCTACGGGTTATGAGGGGCTAGAGATTGTGTGAATATTACATCTTTAATTTTCATCACAGTCAAACCTTAGAGGTGCGCACATGAAGTCATTATAGCTTGTGTTTGAGCTGAGGGCAGTGTTTCTCACAGACCTCAGAGGTGTACAAAGAAGGTTACTATAGCTTGTGTAAGAGAGCTGCACTGTCTAGGAGCAACAAATTTGAATATTACTGAAATCATTCTCACAATCACGTACTAGGCACATATACATGTGGCTACCTTTGACAGCTGGGGTGAAGAACATGCTATGTATATGTATATCATCAGTCACTTGAAATATATGACAAAGGCAATTTAAATCTCTGCTTTCATCCCAGTCTAACACCAGAGGGATGCATAGGCAGTGACTTGTCTTTTTTAG
Organism: Protopterus annectens; assembly: GCF_019279795.1. Lineage (NCBI taxonomy): Eukaryota > Metazoa > Chordata > Ceratodontiformes > Protopteridae > Protopterus > Protopterus annectens. The sequence goes on along the minus strand of NC_056736.1, from coordinate 481,470,510 downwards.
AGGGTTAGGGAGGCAGGCAGTATTTCCAGATAAGACTTAAATATTCTCACAACTACTGGCTTGTTAGTTTACTGTAAGCTACGATTTTGTCAGCTTTGAAATTTAAGCCTTGGGCACAAATTATGCCTTGAAAGAAAAAAATAAGACTCAATTTTTTTTTTCTTCATAATTTTTATTTAGGCAACCATTGGAGTAAAATGTTGAGAAAATGCTCTAAAATGCATCCCAGACCATCTGTAAATCTGTGGCTTCTTGGGCCCTGACTTGAGTTATTTCCTAAATGGTTATTACTGGGCTGTCTTGTTCAGGAAAGGTGTGTTGAAGGATGCAAGGAAAACTAAAGTTGAACCACAACAGTGAATTTCTTTCCTTAATCATAATTTCTGTTCAAGCTATTATTGGATGAAAAGGTTGTGTAAAATGCACTTCAGAGGATATAGAAAGTTAAGGCTTCTTGAAAAAGCTTAGAGTAAGGCAAAATGTGAGAAAAGGAAGAAAAAAATAACGTGGATGGTATGGGGAGCCCAAAAGGAGAAGGACTCAGAGGTGAGGACTGGAGGGTGTGCATGTGTGTGTGTGGGGGGGGGTGTTGAAATGTAGGTCCAGTCATCATTTCACTTTAAGTCCAGACCTGTATATAGACTTGTTGCAATGTATCACTGTTGCAACTAAGTGCCAGTAACTCTAACTGCCCCTTTGTTAGACAGCTCAACATAGTGATAGTGTGATATATAGGCCTGTTGTAATGTAAAAGCTTGTAGCTGCAGGTCTGTCTGTGGATACTACTTCTAAAAGTTTGCAGCATGAAATAAAAGGTTGCTTAGGATGGATGGCATTGTTAGGATGATACTTATACTGGAAGTGCCTGGGGGCCCCCAACTTGACATTTGCTGGGGGCCCCCAGAATGCTAACACCGGCACAGTACTTGTCAAGCAGCATAACTGCTCACTTTCCTTTTCCAACTTATTGAATTGACCATCTAGCACCAGAGGGGGAACAGAAGAGGGAAAGCTTGCCCCCTTCTCTGCCCTATCCAAACTAAACATAACCACATCCCAACTAATAAAAAGAGGGAGGGAGGGTAGCAAGTTCACTCCAAAATGCGACTCCTAATCCAGTTACACTTGCCTAACATCATTTAAGCCCCTCCCTACCCCTACCTCACCTCCTCCCAAACCTCATCCATTCCTATTTAACCCTTTCCTACCCCTATCCTCCCAAATCCTGCAACTGTAACTAACTCCCCACCTTGAAGATGTCCCTGGACAAAATGGTCTGTTCCAAACCTCATTTCTTCCATCTCCATTTCCAAACTATACTAAGCATCTCATTGCCTTATTACTGTTGACTTTATATTTATACAGCTGAACATTTATTAGCCAATGCTTTGCTCTTCTGCTTTCTCTGCTCTACTGTTGTTTTACTTTTTATAATTCTATTGTAACTCTTGGGCTGTGGCTTAAATGTGACTACAATGGATCAGGCAACTACACTCATCATGAAACCTGAGGAAATAAATACATAAATAACTAAATAAGATTTCCCAGTGGGGTCCTTATCTGAGTTAAGGATCTAAAACGGAATGGGTAGATGTCAGCTTTATACAGTGACTGTCCAGACATCCTTAAGGGTTGGATATTAGCCTGGCTTGGAGGAGAAAGGGTTTTGAACCACAAATGTTGATCCAGTCATTGTACATTCTACGGCTGAAGTCCCAGTATTAAGGAATATTACAGTAATCTATACAATAGAATATTTTACATTATCTAAAGCTGTCGGTGAATGATTTTTAGTTATGTGCTGCATTTAACATAGATTTGTTTTAGTACTGAAGAACAGTTTATTGTTGGCCTTCTGCTGATTTCACATGGAAGGTACAAAATGATGCCTTAATATTCATGCAAACAATATAAATTAATATGTACACAAAAGATTTAAATATTCTTTCTCTACAGAAAGTGGTGCTGTACTGATTATTTAAAAAGATGTTCTTTAAATCGACATTGCCAGAGCCAATACTGATTGCAAGGAGAGGCACATTAATTAATTAATTATTTCCAGCACATTCTCTCAGGAAGCCAGCATTAATTGCTTAATATTTGGTATGCTTGATTAACTCTGTACATCAGTTTCTTCTCAAGAATTAAATGAGATAATCATTAGTTAAGTCAACTCAGTCAATCAGAACAGGGTGGTATAGTGCGCATTCCCAAATGTGCAGTTAAAAAAAAGGATTGATTTATATGCTTCACTCATGTCTACATAGCTTTGCATTCTGCAGTTCCACAGCTAAGGTTAACTCATTCAGTTCCTTCAGTCTGTGAATCAGTGAATCGTTCAGCCACTGACATCATTGCAGTCTTCTGCTTTTTTTAATTTGTGTTCATGAGCTAGTCAGCAAGAAAATAAAAGTAGTACCTTTCAGACAATAAAACGGTGATTGTTCTTAGATCACTTTGAGAAAAATAAACACCGTATAGGACAGAGATCAATGTAACTTCACTTTACTTATATTGTCTTACTCTCTAGATTTTTTTCTTACTCAAAGGTATTTTTTCATTGCCAATGCAGAATGTTAAGCAATATCCAACTGTTTCAAATGAGGAGGGTCTAGAAAATGCTAATTCTACATGCAGGCAATCTGTTGTTAAAAAGATATTATGAGACCATCACTACTAAGTCATTACATACGAGTGATGCCTCCAGGTGCATCTGCAGTTAACTCCTACTGACGCCTCTAGGTGTCGAATATTGTCTGTACATATTTGCATCAATAATTCCAAAACCATGCTATGTACAAGGATTTATAATATTTCATCTTAAAGCTTACGCAATGGAAAACTCAGCTGCATTAATATTTGACATCTGTCTAGTGCAGGTAAAGAGATATTGACTGTTCTTTTTATGATATTAGTTTATATCAATATGCTTTTCACATTTTTTCTAAATATCTCAACAACCATATAACACAGACCGAACTCCATAGCCTCATATAAAAGCTCTCAGCTAGATGAATAAAATGCTGCTGTATGTGTGTAACTTGCGTGGTTTCAGAAATATTGTAAGTTGTTCACAAATATTACAAACATAATAGTTACTGTCTTTATTGTGACTTATAAAATTCAGCTTAAGACATAGAACCTAAAGAATACTACAACTATAAAAAGTAGTTTGTGCTGAAGGGTTTTCATTTATACTGCTTTCATAACCCAGCTTGCTCCAGATATATGAGCATTTGTTTGAAATGTGAGGGCATAATTTGATTCAGTCAAAAGGCTTAGGCTCCGCCCATTGGAAGTTACAGTGCAAATTCCTGAGTTCCATTGGAGTAAATGTGCTCATGCAGTAAGACTCAGCTGCTAAAGCTCTGTACCATTCCTCAGATTTCTTATTTTCTTCTTCTCCTCCATGAAGCAATTGTCGATCACTTATTGCAAATGCAAGGGGATGTTCTTTCAGTTCCAATTAATAATACTTAGGATAGCCAGGTGGAAAACAAAAGAAAGCGTAAATAGTACTTTAGGATACAGTGAAGTATTTTTGCCGAATTTGGTGAAGTTTCAAGCATTATTTTATTTTTATTTATTTATTTATGTTTTATTTTTTGACTCAAGCAGGGAAAATTCAGACCAATGGAATCTCCTTAACAACTAAGTTACATTCAAGCCTTACTTCACAAGGCAACTGATATTTTATATCGAATAATCTGAGATCAGCAAACCAACAGCCAGTCATAGCACCACTGATTGGCAAATAAGTAATGAAGCGGGAAGGTTTATCCATGTCTCTAGTAGATAACATCATATTGATTATTTTAAACTTAGCAATACCCTTTCACCTAGTGTGGTCAACAGGTAATGCTAATTTATTAACTAAACTGCACTAATATCACTTAACAGGAACTTAATGAATTACTTGCTTGGTGCATTTGCAGTCAGGAGTCACCATTCATTTGTTTCTACTAGGTATGCCCGATTAACTCTACAGATCAATAACCACTTTAAGGGTTAGATTAAATTTTAATGCAGTTTTATTCAATGACACTAGGTAAACAGTGTATAATACAAGGGTCTATGTCAAATAAACGAATGCTTGAAATGTCGATCGTGACATTTCAAGTGTTTGAAGGTTGACTTTAATGGTGCCGTATGGTGTAGAATGGGAGAATTTCCCTTTTCTGCACTGAAGTGCGGTCTCAAAGTTGGTATATTTATGTAGGGGGGGGAGTGGAGTGTGCAGGGGGCTTGGCCCCCTGCTCGTACTGTTAAGGTATGTTTTTCTTTCTTTTTTTTTTTTTTTATTATATATTCGAACTTTCAAATATCGACCATATGGTCTCGAACATATGGTATTCGACATTTTGGAAGTTTGAATATATAACATAGACCCTAATACAATCCCATGTTTAAATAAATTCAGGAAGTACTGCATTCTAGCAGGTGTATAGCTGAAAATGTTAACACTTGCTTTTATCATTGATCTTATAAATGAAGTGAAGTTCTATACAGTGAACAATTTATTAACCAAATGACCAATTAAACTTCATTTAAATGACCACAACATTCATAGTTGAGTGACATTAAAGCCTGGTCTTCACCCTGCTATTCAACAAATATCCTAGCCAGAATAGTACACAAGTAAATGTTATATATTTTAAGCCCCAAAATTACTGTTGGACTAATCATATCTTGGATCCTGGGATGCATTTGATATGAGATTCCACCAAACGCACAGGCACTATGCATTAATGAAAGGAAATAGAATTCAGGATTTTGCTGTCATAGTGGGATGTTCTCAGCATGTGTTTACATAGATTTCAATCTGTGAAATGCACTTGCCTATCTTGGCACTCACAGCATGAGGCATAGTGCACTAGAAAGATATGAACCTCACAAGATCATTTCAATGATAAGCAATGTGTAGGCCCAGAAGATGAAATCTCTTATAAATAATACTTTTGTGTATATACTACTATGTAATTCACCTTAATGTTGTTTGTAGAATGTTTTTAATTTGAGAAATACGTACAATAATTTCTCAGATTGAAATCACAGGTCATGTTGAATCTTATGGGGTGCGATTTTGTTAATATCACTATTTTCCATATTAATTCTCTGACAGTTTTTTTTTATTTTGTCCACTAGCAATTATTCCTTTTTACTGAGATTTCTGCCTTCATGACACTTGTACCACTGTGAAGTTAGTATATATTGTTCAAGGAATGTGGAGGTCTTGCTGACCACCTCTTGGCATGCTGGAGGCATTCCCACCTGCTCATTTTTTTGTTTTTACATGTGAATAAGGTCACATGCAGCTGTTTCTTCCAGCAGTAACCTTGTTCACATATAACCCAACAGCTCAAGTATGAAGCAGAAGTTTTACAATATCTTAGTAGATACCAATGTAGTTGACCTTTTGAAATTTTGAGACTCTTCAGTGTGAGTGCTAATATTCCAGAAGATAACAGCAAAGTGAAAAACATGTTGTTGCAATTAAAACATTTTTTTTTTGCAGAGAAACAGGCACAACCACACCTCCAGATATGGTGGGCTTAATTTCCCACATTCCTTCTACTTATATATCATATATATATACATATATGGGTCTACTGGAGATGGTCGACAAGCCATTTGATCGACTTTTATGTGGTCGACAATTCATTTGGTCGACAGGCAGATTTGCCCCCCCCTCCCCAATGTTGTGCAACCCTGGAGTTGATATATATAGTTATGGGGGGTGTGGGGGGCACAGCCCCCCACATTGGGGGGTGTGGGGGGCGAAGCCCCCCACATAAAACTGCTTGTCAACCAAATGAACTGTTGACCAAATGAAAGTTGAACATTTGGCCTGTCGACCATGTGATAGGGATCCATATATATATATATATATATATATATATATATATATATATATATATATATATATATATATATATCTACAAAGTCTGAGACCACTCTACCTTGGAGAAGAGGGAAGACTTCAAGATACTGCAAGTTTGTAGTTAGTATATACATTTTTATGTTATCACACTTTAGTTCTCACTTTTCCGACAATTGTCCTTACCATGCCTGAACATACAACAGAAATGCCATTGTAGTAACCCCATCAGCACATGCAAATGCTGTTGCATTCACTTCATCAGTCAAAGGACAGTGGCAACAATATATTTCTGTCATAGTAAATTCCAGACTTAAGGTCAGATGCAGAATCTGTCAGACAAATCAGCAAATCCAAATATAAAATAATGGCAAAATCAAGCAAACTGAATTGATCAAATAAAATAATATAAATTACTCATAAGGTTCAAAGAATGGATAATATGAAAAAAGAGAGGCCATACCATCTGATGGATACTATTTGCAGCCACCTTAGATAAACACTCACAGAAAACTATATATTTTTTTATGTCTTCCCTACAAACAGAGGCTTGTCAGCAAGATATTTTGCTGCTCGTTTTCACTGTTTCGATCTTTGAAATTGTATAGTTTCATAGTTTCATAGTATAGTACTAGGCTATCTGCCCTGGGGCATTTGTAAGCCTAGCCATAGTGATGTGGCTTTTGCCACCCCATGAAATGGTACAAAAATGTACAGAATAAAATTAGAATATTGTGCCTCTGTCTAGTAGTGACACAATGAAGGTCCCCTTATATAATAGAATTAGTTTACTGTGCCCCTGTCTAGCAGTGACACAGATGTAAACTTACGATCTCCCATCCACTCATCAAGATTTCTCTTGAAGAGAGTCAGTGAGGGGCTCTGCCTAATACAAACTGGGATCTTGTTCCAAAGCATGGGAAGCCTCTGGGTTATGAATCTATCCCTCCAGCATGTCCTATTCATACTTGTGCCGAGGTTTAAGTCTTTAGCTCTCGTGGTCCTGATGGATTTGGATTTTTGAGGTGGAGCATGTCCATCAGATCCTGATTGGACATGGCCTTGTACGCCAGGCAGAGATCACCTCTGAGCAGGCGGTATGCTACTGAATAGAGCTGAAGTTTCTTTAGTCTGGCAGAATAAGACATATGTTGGAGACCCTTGATCCTCTTGGTGAGGTACTTTTGTGGTCTCTCCAGCTGTTGCAAATGCCGGGTGAGGTACATACCAAATGGGGCATTGTACTCAATCATGGGTCTGATGAGAGAGGAGTATAGGGGTACAATGACATCCCTGGATCTGGATGTGAATCCCTTCATGATGAGGTGTGCAAGGTAGAATGTTTTTCTAACCACTTTGGCAACGTGGGTGTCAAATGAGAGGTCGCTGTCGACTTGGGTCCCTAGGTCTCTGATTACTTTTTCCGTACTCAGTGGGTTGCTGTCTATGTGATAATTTGTGGGTACTTTGTTTTTCCCAAAGGGGATGACTATACATTTTTTGGCATTTAGTTTAAGGCCGTGACTCCGGCACCAGTTGTCCGTTTCTGTGAGGCCTTTTTGTAGGATGTATGGGTCCGCTGGTGTATTGACTATGGCGCCTAGTTTGCAGTCATCTGTGAACTTTGTCAGCCACAACCCTCCCATGTTTGCTTTAACATCTGAGAAATAAATGCTGAACAATAGGGGTCCCAGGACAGATCCCTGTGGGACACCACTTGTGACTGGCTTTGAGTCTGACATTGCTCCAGCGATTTTAACTTTATGGGTTCTGTCCTTTAGCCAGTTTGCAACCCATCTAGTGACATAAGGGTTTACGTTTAAGCTGTTGAGCTTATCTATGATGCCTGAGTGGGGTATTGTGTCGAAGGCCTTAGCCAAGTCCAGGTAGGCTGTATGGACTGCTTTGCCCTCATCAATGGCTGTAGTGACTGTTTTGAAAAAGTCAACCAGGTTCAAAAGGCAGGATCTGCCCTTTACAAAGTCGAACTGGGTGGGGTTAAGTGTCTGTAGGTCCCCTATGTCTCTGTTTATGAGTTCCATAATGATTCTTTCCATAGCTTTGCAGACCAGGCTGGTTAAGCTTATGGGGTGGTAGTTCCCAGGGTCTGTAGAGGTACCCTCTTTGTGGAGTGGGACCACTGTTGCTGTACGCCAGTGTTCAGGTACATATCTTGAAGTAAGGCTAAGGTTAAATAGCATTTTTATGTGTGGGTTTAGCTCCTCTTGGTGTTCACGTAACACGCAACCCGGGATACCGTCAGGTCCCATTGATGCTGTGTTTTTAGCTTTGTTTAGGCTGTTCTCACTTGGACATCTGAGATGACAGGGAGATTACATTCAGCTGGGATAAGTATTTCTTCTTTTGGGGGTGAGGGAGGGGAGAAATTTGCACTGAACCTGTCAGCCAGAATGTTGGCAATATCTGTGGGTTCAGTGTATTTTTTGTTGTTGTGAACTAACTCCATATCTGAGGGTTTCCGCCCAGGTTTCTAACATAGCTGAAGAAGGCTTTGTGGTTATCTTTAGTGTCCTTAGCGATTTTTCTCTCAAAGTTGGCCTTGGATGTTTTTATGAGAGAACGTAGTTTTCTGCTAATGTTGATCAGAGATGTCTTCCCTTCATGGGATTTTGCTCTGACGTGCAGTAGCTTCCTTCTTTTGTTATACAATTTGTTAATAGCTGAGGTCCACCAGACAGGACGCTTACCTTTGGTGGAGATGGACTTGGATTTATTTGGGATTGCATGATCCATGCATTCTTGGAGATGTCCATAGAAAGCATTTGTGAAGGATTCGGCATTGTGGGATGTGGTATCCACTGGCACAGTGGGCTTAAAGGATACCATCTCAGTCTTAAGAAGAGTGAAGTTTGCTTTTGAGAAGTTTTTCACTGTGGTCTTTTGTGCTGGGGGTGGAGGTGGGATATGTATATCCAGGGTGATTAGTTTGTGGTCAGATCTCACTAGTGAAGGGTATACTTCTGGTGTGGAGCATTTTGTTCCCATGTTTGTGATGATCAGGTCTAGTATATTATCTCCCCTAGTGGGAGAGGTGACTAGTTGTTCCAGTGCATTTGAATTTATGAATTCCAGGAACCTTTGGGCTAGGCTATTAGGACTTGAATAATGTACCCAATCTATGTTTGGGTAGTTGAGGTCTCCCAGTATGATGGTATTTTGTGATACATTCATATCCTCCAATGTCTTCAGGAAGGCTGAGTGGGGTTCCTGAGATGATTGGGAGGGTGGTCTGTAACATGCTACCAGTTGTATAGCAGTTTTGCCTATGGTTAGTTGCACCTGTATGATCTCTGATGCTTCATGTGTTGCTACTAACATGGAGGTGTGGGTGTCCTTGATGAATATGGACACTCCCCCTCCCTTTGTGGTTCAGCCCGGGTTTTGGGGCCGAAAAGCATGATACGAGGTATAACTTGGTAGCACTGGGGTGCTCTCAGGAGCCTTGAACCAGGTTTCAGTTACTGCACAGACGTCAATGTTCTCCATGCTGAGGAGTGCATCAAGTGCCTGCATCTTGAGATTTAGACTTCTGGCGTTGAGCAGTATTACCCTTAATTTTTTTTCATTTTTGTTTTCTAAGGAGGTGGGTTTGTCTTTTGAGCCTTGCCTAAAAAAGGCACTATGGGGGTGGCAAGAGCCTTAGCCAATATCCGGAAGCCCAGTGGCGACAGGTGTAAGCCATCCCTTGCGAAGCAGCGTGGCTTGTCCAACATGTCATCCCAGGCAGACAGACATTGATCCTTAGAATGACACCAGTACTTGAGCCAATTATTAAAGCTGATCATCTTGTCTTTGTATTGTGGTATCATTCTTGGTGAGGGCAAGATGCTGCTCAGGGTCAGGGTCACACCAGCCTGGGCTACATAATCGGAGAGCTCCTCTATGTCTCTTTTCATGTAGTCCAGGGAGGTAATGCCTCAGGTCATTCACGTCAGCATGGACAATGACAGAGTCATATTTGTACTTGCTTTGGAGTGTCTTGAGTGCGTGTGTTATGTGGCGGATCCTAGCTCCCGATAGACAGCTCACAGTCACCCTCTCCTTATTCAGCCTGGTCAGCGGGACATCAGTGTGTCTGACTATAGAGTCACCTATTACTAGTGTATCAGGCATGGTGTTTGGCCTTAAGGGCTGTGATTGGTTGACATACTTTTATTATTGAAGTATGTGTTGCATGTGTTTTGTTTTGAGGTGGTGGATTTTTGGATGTCTGCTTTGGGAGCCTCTGTTGTTTTGGTAAGTTTTTTATTAGAGCCTCCGAGTATGTCTTTGTGTTTTTATGTGTTTGGTCTGCAGTTGTGGTAGGTCTATGTGGGACTGGGATTGTTGTGTGTGTGGTTACCATCTCCTCCTGTCTGGTCAAGCCAGCCCTGAGTTGAGAGAGTTCAGCCTTCAGTTTGGGTATATAGTTGCATCTCTCACATGTATTTGTGTTTGTTGGGAGGAGGAGAGGGTTGTCTGTGTACATGAGACAATTGTAGCATTGTCTCAAGATACCCAGATTGACCAGCTGAACTGGAGAGGACGCCAGTAATCTACCACTCGACATGCCAGAACAGTATAAGGGAGTGCTGTACCTTTAAGGGAAGTGGATATTCACAGGGGTGGTAGGTAGATGTAGTGCTTTACTTAGTATGAGAGTGCTTACTTAGTAGAGAAGTATTGAGAACAAGTGCTAGGCTTATAATATAGTGAGTAGTCTGATTATACTAAGAGTAGAGCTTCCTTAAGGGAAAATTTGAAGAGCAGACTTGGAGCCAGAAGAAGTTTAACCTTGTTTAACCAGTGCTGCTATGCTAGCATCGCAAAAGCCATGCAAACGTGGATTTTAAACAGGGAACTACAAAAGAGCTAGAAATGGTCCAAAACAACCAATTACTACAGCTTCTTGGCTGAGGTCACTTCCTACAGGGACAGGTAGGCTGCTCAAGGCTCCCCACTCCCACTGGTGAGCAAAGAAAATTCCTTCTATCCAAGTAAGGTAATGGACAACACAGGAACTACACCACTGCCCAGAATACAGCAATGCCTGTAAACTGGTCTAAACTAGTCGAGGAGAGGTGGGAAAACAAGGATTATTTTTTTGCTTTTTTGATAGAAACACACAGAAAATGCAGAAACAGTGATAAATCAGTTACACAGGCTAGCACACTTTAGTGGGTATAAATATGATACTTACTGGATGCATATAACAATTGCACTAACAATATGCTGCTGTGTTTGTATAAGCTCAGCAGGTCCTGCCCAGGTGTCCTGCAGAGACATACAACGCCAGAGAGGCAAAAGGAGAGACTTTGGAGTGTTTAATTACCATTTTTTTTGTTTTTTCTTGTTGCTTATTGCTATTTCCACCTAAACGCTCATTTTCTGGCATTTATTGCTTCTCAGAATGCTCATTTTACACTGAAATTGTATTTATTTGTGCCCGCACTTTAAAATTTGTTTTTTGTTGTAAATTGTATTTTTAACTGTTACTGATTAGTGCACTACAAAAGTGGTTTTGCATTTGTTCCTGCTGTGTTCTTGAAAAAAAAAAAATCTTGCTATTTTCCCACCTTACTAAGCTAGAAAAGTCCAGTTGCAGATACCTGCTATAACTGGACTGTGTTTAAGCTTCTGTTTGGCCATACCTTACTTGGGCAAAAAGGAAGTTTCTTTGTTCACCAGTGAGAGTGTGGAGCTCTGAATGGCCTACCTGCCCTTGGAGGAGTGGTTTCTGCCTAGAAACTGTAGTTTTATTGGCCATTTTGGGCTAGTTTCTATCTATTTAATCTTTCTGATATAAAAAACACATTTGCGCGTTTTTTGTGTTTGTATAAGCTCAGCAGATCCTGCCCAGGTGTCCTGCAGAGACCTACAATGCCAGAGTAACAAAAGGAGAGACTTTGGAGTGTTTAAGTGCCATTTCTTTGTTTTTTCTTCTTGTTGCTTATGCACTTCATGCACTCTTAGAAGTGCACTCATTCGATATCCTTTGTATTACAGAAACATGGCTAAAGCCTCCAACTCAGGACCAGGAAATTACCCCACCTGGATATAACATCCTGAGATGTGACTGCAATACCAACAAGGGTGGGGGTGTAGCCATTCTCTATAAATAAGAACTTCAACTGACTTCCTGCCATGTGTGCCTACCCTCAGATTCTAATGCTGAAACCCTTACTGCTAAACATCAAATCAACAACTGTAAATCTAATTACATAATCTGCTCCTATCTTCCCCATGGAAATAATATCAATACTCTTGAAAACATCCTCAGTTGCCTCAAAACTCACCTACCTCAGGAAACCATAGTGCTAGGTGATTTTAACATAGACTGGACTACCTACAGCTCCACTAATCCTATCACCCACATAAATCTATATGACTTTTCCCAAATAATAACCACTCCTACTAGAATCCATAAACCAAGCGGTAAGGAAACCACCCTCTACTGGATCCTTATAAACAGCCATCCTGACACATATAATCCAGGTACCCTTCCAGACGATATCAGTGACCACACTCTAACCTATCCTATATAATTAAACAAAAAACCCATAGCCCCAATTCAAATATTATCAAAACCTCACTCTCTAAAAACACTTTAATCCAGAAAGCTTCCAAAATGAACTTAAAGCAAGTGACTGGTCACCACTACATCATCTTCAACTTGATGAAGCAGTGTCCTACTTTAATACTAAATTCCTACAAATGTTTGAATACCATGCCCCATCTCACTCTACGCGATTAAGGACCAAAATTGTCCCATGGCTCACGAAAGAAACTAGACAAAAATCATCCTAGGTAATAAAATTTGGGCCAAATGGAGAGCCTCTAAAAACCTGTCAGACCACCTTTACTGTAAACAGTTAAGAAATACCACCAAAAATGAAATTCTGCTAGACAAAAAAAAAAAAAAAACTATTACCTTTATCTCCAACAAACCCACCAGCAAAAACCACAAAAGTTCTGGTCTGGCATTAACAAACTATTTCAACCAAGGCACTCTAAAACTCTAGCCCCATCAGGTATCACCCATAATAACTCTAAGCAAATTGCTGATGCCTTCAACAAATACTTTACTGAAGCCATTCAAACTCTAGCTAATACTCTACCCCCTGTGACTACCAGCCCGTTCACCACAAATATACCAGTTCCTTCTTTTCATATACAACCAGTACCTACGTCCCTCGTTTGCACTCTCCTTCAAAAACTAAAACCATGTACCCCCTCAGCTGACCTTCTACCAGCTGAATACCTGCAAATAGCAGCTAAAGACATTGCCTACCCCATTTCCATCCTTATAAATAGAAAGTACAATCCGTTCCACCTGGAAAGTCTCCCACATCATCCCTCTACATAAGGGTGGTACTTCTACTGAGATTTCTAACTTTCGACTAATTGTCTTACTCTCTCCAGTAGCAAAAATAATAGAAAAATGCATCCACCGACAACTACTTGACCACCATCTCCATAATAATTTACTTGCAAATTGTCAGCATGGTTTCAGGCCATTCCATAGTACAACCACTGTCCTTCTATCCTTTTCTGACTGTATAAACAAAGAATGATGCCTATTTTATATTCAATAATGATTTTCTGTGTATTAAAAGGGACCAGTACTGTCTTAGGGATGACAGCTCGCAGGTCCCTCTTCAGGAGTGGCTTGACTGTTCACCCTGTTGAATACTTGAAAGGTAAGGCCAGGTTATAGTGCCTTTTTAGGTAAGGTTTAGCTCCCCCATAAATAGCCAACGTAACCAAACCGGGAAAAGCTCTAAACCCATATGTTTTTAGCTCAAAATGCATGCTCACTCACTGTCTGGAGAACATTGAAAATTGGCGGGTAACAGTAACCTGGTTTAGGGGTGAGAGACCAGAAATTGCACTGAACTGTACCATACCTTTCGCCAAATCTGGGTTCAAAACTTTAGTTGTTGTATCCATATTCTGAAGGATCTCCTGGGTTTAAAATGTGAAGAGGCATCAGAGATCATCAAAGTGCAACTTACAATGGGCAAAACTGCAACCTTGTGCTTGCTACAGATCACCCACCATACCAGGTCCATTCCGCATTTCTGGGGACATGGAAATATGGGTTCTACAAGCTTCCTAATTTTGGGTATGATTTGAATACTGAACTTAACTAGAAGGACGCTTAACCTTTGCCCAATGTTTTAAAATTTTTTGCATGATCCCCTGTCAATGTCAACAAACCAAAAGGGAACAACATTTGGACCTGGTATCCACCTGGCAACCTCTCACTGGTTAGATCATACCATAGTCTAATCAAGGATATTCACATTCTGAACCCCAATAAATGGATCGTGAAATTTGGAAATAGAAAATCCAGGGTGTTTAAAGACTAGTGGAAAGGTTCACAGTAGGGTAATTGGAAATGGGTCATTTTGCTCAATGTTTGAAAGCTCTATATTATCTGCAGGGATGATGGATAGTGTTCCAAGTAAAACTGTTAATTTAGGATCATTCAAAAGGACTAGAGGTATTAGGTTAATCACTTGTTAACAGGGGTTTGGAGTTAAGAACTCCCATTTCTATTTATTTTGTGAAAAAACATTTCATAGCTTCCAAAATGTCATCCAGAGCTGCTACGTTTCCTGTGAAGGAAGGGTTTGGGTTTTCTTTAATTTATCTAGTTTTCTATATTTTGCCTATGTAGTTTGTTTTCTTTATTGTGTCTTGCTTCATTTGCTTAAATAGCATATTAGAACTTGAAATAGCCACACTCTCTCTGTTCTGAGTCAGGCAGGATTTTTGGGCCAAACCCATGATACTGGTATACCTGGTAGCTGGGGTGCTCTCAGGAGCCTTGAACCAGGTTTCAGTTACTGCACAGCGTCAATGTTCTCCATGCTGAGGAGTGCATCAAGTGCCTGCATCTTGAGATTTAGACTTCTGGCGTTGAGCAGTATTACCCTTAATTTTTTCATTTTTTTAAGGAGGTGGGTTTGTCTTTTGAGCCTTGCCTAAAAAGGCACTATGGGGTGAAGAGCCTTAGCCAATATCCGGAAGCCCAGTGGTGACAGGTGTAAGCCATCCCTTTGAAGCAGCGTGGCTTGTCCAACATGTCATCCCAGGCAGACAGACATTGGATCCCCTTAGAATGACACCAGTACTTGAGCCAATTATTAAAGCTGATCATCTTGTCTTTGTATTGTGGTATCATTCTTGGTGAGGGCAAGATGCTGCTCAGGGTCAGGGTCACACCAGCCTGGGCTACATAATCGGAGAGCTCCTCTATGTCTCTTTTCATGTAGTCCAGGGAGGTACGTCTCAGGTCATTCACGCCAGCATGGACAATGACAGAGTCATATTTGTACTTGCTTTGGAGTGTCTTGAGTGCGTGTGTTATGTGGCGGATCCTAGCTCCCGATAGACAGCTCACAGTCACCCTCTCCTTATTCAGCCTGGTCAGCGGGACATCAGTGTGTCTGACTATAGAGTCACCTATTACTAGTGTATCAGGCATGGTGTTTGGCCTTAAGGGCTGTGATTGGTTGACATACTTTATTATTGAAGTATGTGTTGCATGTGTTTTGTTTTGAGGTGGTGGATTTTTGGATGTCTGCTTTGGGAGCCTCTGTTGTTTTGGTAAGTTTTTTATTAGAGCCTCCGAGTATGTCTTTGTGTTTTTATGTGTTTGGTCTGCAGTTGTGGTAGGTCTATGTGGGACTGGGATTGTTGTGTGTGTGGTTACCATCTCCTCCTGTCTGGTCAAGCCAGCCCTGAGTTGAGAGAGTTCAGCCTTCAGTTTGGGTATATAGTTGCATCTCTCACATGTATTTGTGTTTGTTGGGAGGAGGAGAGGGTTGTCTGTGTACATGAGACAATTGTAGCATTGTCTCAAGATACCCAGATTGACCAGCTGAACTGGAGAGGACCAGTAATCTACCACTCGACATGCCAGAACAGTATAAGGGAGTGCTGTACCTTTAAGGAAGTAGATATTCACAGGGGTGGTAGGTAGATGTAGTGCTTTACTTAGTATGAGAGTGCTTACTTAGTAGAGAAGTATTGAGAACAAGTGCTAGGCTTATAATATAGTGAGTAGTCTGATTATACTAAGAGTAGAGCTTCCTTAAGGGAAAATTTGAAGAGCAGACTTGGAGCCAGAAGAAGTTTAACCTTGTTTAACCAGTGCTGCTATGCCAGCAAAAAGCCATGCAACGTGGATTTTAAACAGTGAACTACAAAAGAGCTAGAAATGGTCCAAAACAACCAAATACTACAGCTTCTTGGCTGAGGTCACTTACTACAGGGACAGGTAGGCTGCTCAAGGCTCCCCACTCCCACTGGTGAGCAAAGAAACTTCCTTCTATCCAAGTAAGGTAATGGACAACACAGGAACTACACCAGAGCCCAGAATACAGCAATGCCTATAAACTGGTCTAAACTAGTCTAGGAAGGTGGGAAAACAAGGATTATTTTTTTTTTGGTAGAAACACACAGAAAATGCAGAAACAGTGATAAATCAGTTACACAGGCTAGCACACTTTAGTGGGTATAAATATGATACTTACTGGATGCATATAACAATTGCACTAACAATATGCTGCTGTGTTTGTATAAGCTCAGCAGATCCTGCCCAGGTGTCCTGCAGAGACCTACAACGCCAGAGAGACAAAAGGAGAGACTTTGGAATGTTTAAGTACCTTTTTTTTTTGTTTTTTCTTGTTGCTTATTGCTATTTCCGCCTAAACGCTCATTTTCTGGCATTTACTGCTTCTCAGAACGCTCATTTTACACTGAAATTGTATTTATTTGTGCCCGCACTTTAAAATTTGTTTTTTGTTGTAAATTGTATTTTTAACTGTTACTGATTAGTGCACTACAAAAGTGGTTTTGCATTTGTTTCTACTATTTTCTTGAAAAAAAAAAAATCTTGCTATTTTCCCACCTTACTAAGCTAGAAAAGTTCAGTTGCAGATACCTGCTATACCTGGACTGTGTTTAAGCTTCTGTGTTTGGCCATACCTTACTTGGGCAAAAAGGAAGTTTCTTTGTTCACCAGTGAGAGTGTGGAGCTCTGAATAGCCTACCTGCCCTTGGAGGAGTGGTTTCTGCCTAGAAACTGCAGTTTTGTTGGCCATTTTGGGCTAATTTTTATCTATTTAATCTTTCTGATATAAAAAACACATTTGCGCATTTTTTGTATTTGTATAAGCTCAGCAGATCCTGCCCAGGTGTCCTGCAGAGACCTACAATGCCAGAGAAACAAAAGGAGAGACTTTGGAGTATTTAAGTGCCATTTCTTTGTTTTTTCTTCTTGTTGCTTATGCACTTCATACACTCTTAGAAGTGCACTCATTCGATATCCTTTTTATTACAGAAACATGGCTAAAGCCTCCAACTCAGGACCAGGAAATTACCCCACCTGGATATAATATCCTGAGATGTGACTGCAATACCAACAAGGGTGGGGGTGTAGCCATTCTCTATAAATCAGAACTTCAACTGACTTCCTGCCATGTGTGCCTACCCTCAGATTCTAATGCTGAAACCCTTACTGCTAAACATCAAATCAACAACTCTAAATCTATTTACATAATCTGCTCCTATCTTCCCCATGGAAATAATATCAATACTCTTGAAAACATCCTCAGTTGCCTCTCTACTCACCTACCACAGGAAACCATAGTGCTAGGTGACTTTAACATAGACTGGACTACCTACAGCTCCACTAATCCTATCACCCACATAAATCTATATGACTTTTCCCAAATAATAACCACTCTACTAGAATCCATAAACCAAGCGGTAAAACCACCCTCTACTGGATCCTTATAAACAGCCATCCTGACACATATAATCCAGGTACCCTTCCAGACGATATCAGTGACCACACTCTAACCTATCCTATATAATTAAACAAAAAACCCATAGCCCCAATTCAAATATTATCAAAACCTCACTCTCTAAAAACACTTTAATCCAGAAAGCTTCCAAAATGAACTTAAAGCAAGTGACTGGTCACCACTACATCATCTTCAACTTGATGAAGCAGTGTCCTACTTTAATACTAAATTCCTACAAATCTTTGAATACCATGCCCCATCTCACTCTACGTGATTAAGGACCAAAATTGTCCCATGGCTCATGAAAGAAACTAGACAAAAGATCATCCTAGGTAATCAAATTTGGGCGAAATGGAGAGCCTCTAAAAACCTGTCAGACCACCTTTACTTTAAACAGTTAAGAAATACCACCAAAAATGAAATTCTGCTAGACAAAAAAAAAAAAAGTATTACCTTTATCTCCAACAAACCCACCAGCAAAAACCACAAAAGTTCTGGTCTGGCATTAACAAACTATTTCAACCAAGGCACTCTAAAACTCCAGCCCCACCAGGTATCACCCATAATAACTCTAAGCAAATTGCTGATGCCTTCAACAAATACTTTACTGAAGCCATTCAAACTCTAGCTAATACTCTACCCCCTGTGACTACCAGCCATGCTGTTTTCGGATTTCTTTAGAACACTCTTTTGCCTGGATTCAGTTATGGTCTGGACTTTAAAATTGTTTGTCCATTTTAGGAAATTAAAGTTACAGATCCCATCAAGGTAGCCATACAAATATAAGTTTTGCTGTACTATCTGAAACGAATTCTATATCTGCTTCTTTAAAATGCACTCTCTCGAGGCACTCCTAAAATGGAGAACATCGATATCTGTGCAGTAACTGAGACCTGGTTCAAGGCTCCAGAGAGCACCCTGCAATACCAGGCTACAACTCTTACCACACTTTTCGCCACCAAACCAGGACCGAAACACTAAAGGTGGAGGAGTGTCAATATTCACCAAGGATATTCACACCACCAGGCTAGTTGGCCAACACAATGTGTCTGAAATTCTCCAAGTGCAACTAACACTAGGTAAGACTGCAATCCAAATTGTAGCTTGCTACAGATCCCCACCATACCCCAAGATTCTCACTACACCTTTCTAAACATACTGGAAAATATTAAGATAGAACCAAACACCCTAATACTGGGTGATTTTAACTACCCTGCCATTAACTGGGAAAACTACTCATGTCCCAACACCTTTGAACGCGGTTCTTGGAATTCATAAATTCCAACGCCTGGATCAACTAATCCATAGTCCTACCAGGGCTCCAATATCCTAGACCTGGTCATTACCAACATGGGAAATCAATGCTCCATACCTATGGTCACCCTCGTTAGTCAGGTCTGACCATAAGCTAATCACCCTTAACATCCACATCCCACCCCCCCCAGTAAAGAAACCACCATAAAAAATTCTCCAAAGCCAACTTCATGCTACTCAAGTCAGAAGTGACAAACTTCATGACACCCATGCAGACGGGAACTGAAACTGCTGAATCCTACACTAAGGCACTGTCTGAAAGCACATCCACTCATGCATGAATCGTGCCATCCCAAATAGAACCAAAATGCTCTCATCCAAAACAAGGAAGCCAATCTGGTGGTCCCCTGCCATAAACAAACTTTACAACAAAAGGAAGAAACTTTTGCAGAAAAGAGGAAAATCCCAGGATGCAAAAAACTCCCTTACTAGCCTCAGTAAGAAACTGAGATGCCTCATAAAATCCTCCAAAGCTAGTTACGAAAATAAAATTGCCAAAGATTCCAAAGACAACCACAAAGCATTCTATAACTATGTCAAAAATCTAAATGGCAATGCTCAGATCTGCTCTGAGCTAAAACAGAATGGCATTAAATATACTGATCCAAAGGATATTGCCAATATCCTGGCAGATCGATTCAGTGCCAACTTCACCACCCTCTCACCCCCTAAATGGCCCATCTCAATACCGGAAGATTGCCAAATTCCAGTAATAACGGACACACAGGTACAAATCGCACTGGCTAAAGCCAAGAATGCAGCAGCCATGGGACCAGATGACATCGGGCTGTGTACTACATGAACTACAATATGAACTGGCACCTCACCTAAGTGTCATGTTTAATCATAGCCTCACCTCAGGTTTTGTGCCCACTGAGTGGCGCAGAGCTACAGTTATCCCAATCCACAAGGGGGGATCCACCTTGGATCCCGGAAACTACCGTCCCATCAGTCTGACAAGCCTTATCTGCAAGGCCATGGGCGTATTATCATGGAACTTATAAACAAAGACATTGGCAACCTTCAAACACTGGACCCCACCCAGTTTGGGTTTGTGAAGGGCCGATCTTGTCTCCTGAACCTGATTAACTTCTTTGAATCAGTCTCCAGAGCCATGGACAAGGGTAAGGTGGTCCACACAGCCTATCTAGACCTTGCCAAGGCCTTTGACACCATCCCCACTCTGGAATCATAGATAAACTTACTAAGTTGGGCATTAATCCCTATGTCACCCAATGGGTTGCTAAATGGCTTACTGATAGAACCCACACTATAAAAGTAGCTGACTCCAAATCCAGCTCCAGACAATTGACAAGTGGAGTACCTCAGGGTTCAGTCCTGGGGCCGCTCTTGTTTGGCATCTACTTCTCTGAAGTACAGGTCAACACTAAGGGACTCTGGCTAACAAAGTTTGCAGATGACTGCAAACTGGGAGCCATTATTGAATCCCCAAATGATGTGGATACTCTACAAAAGGGCCTTACAGAAACAGATGCTTGGTGCCAGAGCCATGGGCTCAAGCTCAATGCCAAGAAATGTATTGTTATCCCTTTGGGGAAAAAACATGTATCCATGAATTACCACATAGGTGGCAGTACACTAAACACAGAAAGTGTGATAAGAGACTTAGGGACACAGGTGGACAGTGGTCTCACCTTCGATAACCACATCGCCACAACAGTCAGGAAATCCTTCTATGTGGCACACCTCATCACGAAGGGCTTTTCATCCAGAAAAAAGGAGGTCATTGTCCCACTGTACTCATCCCTCATTAGACCCATTATAGAATACAACACCCCATTTGGTATGTACCTCTCAAGACATCTGCAACAACTGGAAAGGCCTCAGAAATACCTCACTAAAAGAATCACAGGCCTAAAGCAGATGCCCTACGCTGACCGCCTTAAAAAACTCAGCTATACTCTGTCGCATATCGTCTACTTAGAGGCGATCTCTGCTTAACATACAAGGCCATGTCAAACCCAGAGCTGCTGGACATGCTACACTTAAAGAAATCCCAATCCGTCAGAGCTACACGCTCCAGGGATCTAAACCTTGTCATCACAATAAACAAAACATGCTGGAGGGATAGGTTCCTGACCCAGAGACTCCCCAGACTCTGGAATAGATTGCCCATACATATCAAGCAGAGTGCCTCTTTGGACCTCTTCAAAAGGAACCTTGACGACTGGATGGGAGAAAGGAAATTCACCCCAGGGATCACGTCAGTCGCCCTGCTAGACAGGGGTCCAGGAAAGTAAATAATGTGGGAAGAAATAGCCAGGGAATTGTTATGGCTAGGCTTGTATAGGCCTTAGGGCTGATAGCCTAGTACCAACCTATGAACCTATGAACCTATGAACCAAGACTCACTCCTTCAAGAAAAGGAAACCAGTCTGGTGGACCCCTGCCATAAACAGGCTCTACTATAGAAGGAGGAAACTAGTACAGATAAGAGCAAAATACCTAGAAGGAAAGACATCCCTGATCAGTATCAGCAAGAAACTACGATCCCTCATTAAAGCATCCAAGGCTAGCTTTGAAAGAAAAATTGCCAAGGACTCCAAAGATAACCACAAAGCGTTCTTTAGCTATGTCAATAACCTAACTGGAAACTCTCAGATCTGCTCTGAGTTGGTGCAGAATGGCACAAAATGCACTGAACCAACTGATATTGCCAACATTTTGGCAGACAGGTTCAGTGCAAACTTCACACCCCTCTAACCCCCTAAAGGGCCCATAACCATACCAGAAGAATGTAATGCCCCAGCAATCACTGACACACAAGTTAAAACAGCCCTATCCAAAGCCAAAAACACAGCCTCAATGGGACCGGACGGTGTCCCAGGCTGTGTCTTGCAAGAGCTCCAAAATGAACTAAACCCTCAACTAAACACACTGTTCAAACTCAGCCTCTCTACAGGCTATGTACCCACAGAGTGGCACACAGCAACAGTTATCCCACTCCACAAAGTTGGCGCCACAACAGACCCCGGGAACTATCGCCCTATAAGCCTGACTAGCCTGGTCTGCAAGGCTATGGAGCGCATCATCATGGAACTCATTAACAGAGACATTGGGAATCTCCAAACTTTGTTTGGCTTTGTTAAGGGCAGATCATGCCTCCTAAACCTGGTTGACATCTTTGAGACAGTTACCAAGGCATTGGATGCGGGTAAGGAGGTCCACACAGCCTACCTAGACCTCACAAAGGCTTTCGAAACCATTCCCCATTCTGGTATTATAGACAAACTCACCAACCTGAACATTAACCGATAAGTCACGGGATGGGTTGCAAATTGGCTCATGGACAGAACCCACACGGTGAGAGTAGCAGACTCTAGGTCCAACTCTAAACCAGTTACAAGTGGCGTCCCCCAGGGCTTAGTCCTAGGACCCCTCCTGTTTGGTATATACTTCTCAGAGGTACAGGCAAGCACAGGAGGACTTTGGCTGAACAAGTTTATAGACAACTGCAAACTAGAGGCCATAATTGATTCTCCAGCTGATACAGACATCCTCCAGAAGAGTCTCACTGAGACGGATTCCTGGTGTCAAAATCATGGCCACAAGCTGAATGCCAAAAAGTGCATAGTCATCCCCTTTGGAAAAAACAAAGTACCCACAAACTACCACATAGGTGGTAGTCCCCTAAATACAGAAAAGGTAATAAGGGATCTGGGGACCTAAGTAGATAGCAATCTCTCCTCTGATAATCATATTGCCAAGATGGTTAGAAAATCCTTCTACATGGCCCACCTAATCTCAAAAGGGTTCGCATCCAGAACAAAGGAGGTTATTGTGCCTCTCTACTCATCACTTATTAGACCCATTATAGAATACAACGCCCCATTTGGGATGTACCTTACAAGACACCTGTAACAGCTGGAAAGACCACAAAAGTACCTCACCAAAAGGATTACTAGCCTCAAACAGTTGACCTATGCAGCCCGACTAAAGAAACTCCAGCTGTACTCGGTTGCATCAGTGATCTCTGCTTGACATACAAGGCCATGTCCAACCCAGAATTGATGGATATGCTCCACCTAAAAAAAAACAAATCCCTGAGAGCCACACGCTCTAGGGATATAAACCTTACCACAATGATAAATAGGACATGCTGGAGGGATAGATTCCTGACCCAGGGATTCCCCATGCTTTGGAACAAGATTCCAATATACATCAGGCAGAGCCCCTCACTAGCACTCTTCAAGAGAAAACTTGATGGGTGGATGGGAAACAGAAAATTTACCCTGGGGATCACTGCAGTGGCTCTGCTGGACAAAGGCACAGGGAACTAATGGCTCTGCTGGTCAGAGGCACAGGGAACTAATCTAAGGGGGTGGCAAAAGCCAACACACTCTGGCTAGGCTTATAAATACCATTGGGCAGATAGTCTAGTACTTACCTATGAACCTAATACTTTCTCATTTCCCTTCAGTCTTAGCTAACTGCAAGCCCTTACAATTGTCTATAATGAGACTCAAGCCCCTACGTCTTGTGTTTGTAAAAAAGAACACCACTTAACAATGGAACCACCTCCCAACCCCTCTTTTGTTTTTCCCTCATAGTCAATCCTAACTTAATACCCTATGTCTATAACCCTTTTTTTCCTGCTTTATTCCTGTCATTCTGTCTTCTGTGTGTAGCAGATTGTACACTTATAACATAGACGATTTACAGTTTTTATTTTATAATTATTTATCATCCTGTACTCATTGCTTGTAATTTTATTGCACTTATCTTTAGTGAATTATCTAATTGATAATTATTAACTGCTGTACTTGAAGCTTTTCTTCCCAGGACTCCTGTGAAAACAAGCTTTTATAGCTCAGCCAGGTTATTACGTTTGCAAAAGGTAAAACATACAAACTTGCATTGTCCTTGGAGCATGTTTTGAGATGTCATTTCTCATGGTTGTGAATGGATCATGAAATAGTGTGCATGGATCATGAAATAGTGTGCTTTGATAATGCTGCAGGTCTGTATTTAAATATATGTATACTTCCAAAGTTATGAGCTCTGCTTAAGTTGGTGACCTTACACCAGTAACAGTTTCTTGCTCTCTCTTTTACTATACATTTATGTTAGCATGCTGCTTTGTAAAACTTGTATGCATACTATAATTATGTTTATAACAAAGATTATGAGTTTACATTTATTGGCATGAATATCAGTCTTTCACTAAGTTAGCCAAATCTTTTATACCATGAATCACAATAAAAGCATGGTATCTCATCACAACAGCCTGTTCAGCCAGCCAAGTATAAACAAATTATCACAATGGCACTCAATACATAACCAAACTAAAATGAGTTAGCTGTGCTCTGTATAACAACTTCATTTAAATGTGTCCACAAGACTCATAGTTTTGTGACTTTAAAGCCTGTTCTTCACCCTGCTATTCAACAAAATTCGTAGCCTCCAAAGCTATTTGCCCTGAGTGGCCACTTAAATATCCTGTATTATAATTAGTCATTGCTCACAATACCATCAGTGATGTACATTGCAAATCTGAGACATCAGCCATATCATTGCTTAGATAAATAGTGCTGGACTGTGTTAATCTAAGCAATAAGCCACCCACCAAACACACACAAAGATACATACACAGAAGATAGTCAGAGCTCCTGCAGTGATCATCACATGGCTTTCCTCCATTTTTCCTCCCACACCTCCTATTACTCTCACTCCTGCTTTGTTCTCAGAGAAGCTAGTAAGAAAGTACAGCCAATAACATGTCCTAAGATTTCTAGATGAGAAAGGCATTTATGTGTTGTAGGGACTGAAATATAAACAGAAACAAGTTGTAGTGTCACATTGCTGGTTATTAATAAAATATGCTAATGCCTTCAGTTAAGCTTCCCCAAGTGGTATTACTTACTTATTGGGAACCATAGACAGGTCACTATATTCAGTAACTGTACTAGCACAATTAGCATCAGACAGGACATATAACATACATCAATCATGTAGGAGCCGCTTACCTCATTCTCTCCAACAGAGTTCATTCCAGTTTGTAGTCAAACTCCCAGTGGGCATGACCTAAACATTTTAAACATGAAGTAATTGTCTTACAGTTCAGACAAATGTTCATGTTTCAGGCAGAGCTGGATCATGGCCAAATGGGGCCTAGGCAGGGTAACAGAGACCCCCCCCCCCGAGCAGTCCCTCCTGTAGCAATCCCTACCACCCTTTGCAGCTGCCCTCTCTCCAGCCATTCCAGTGTTTCATTACTTGGATACTTCTCCCCACTTATCATAAGCACTGCTCTAACCTGCCAGTGTACATACTGTTTTCTTATTTACTTCTACAATGTGCTATTTTATCAAACACTGATAGCCATTTGATAAACAAACAATACAGTGTCACAACTGAAAACAGACTTAGCATGAGCAGTAAACTTCTCTGCCACTGAAACTCACATTCACTGAAATGGCATTAAAACCCACATTCAAATATGCATCTGGCCAGTGGAGAATTTTTCCTTTGGACTGTTTTCAAACCATAGATTCCTTGCACATATTTTTAGGGCCATGCATACATGTATGTGTTATCTGATTCATCTTCCTGGTTGTATTAAATTATACTCATTGTATAATACAGCACCACTTGATAGAGTGTGTTTTAAATTTATAGTTTTGAACATTTTTCCAGAAATCAATGAAACAAAATGTATGACCCAATAATGACAAAACTGCCCATTTCAGAACATTTTAAACCATAAACGGCAACTCTAACTTCTGCCATTACAATCTACCAGTATCAGTCAAGACGCAAGAATAAAATTATAGTAGGATTTATGGTAAAATTATGTTGAAAGAATTTCTCAATGAGCGGAATTTCAAAATACATACTAGAGTATAACACCGGATTAAGAATTTACTCATTTAAATAACCAAATTGCTTAACAAACAGCAGAGACCAATCCCTATGCCTTTAAAACATTACTACTGACATTATTTATAGTTCTATTTGGGTTCAACCAATTTTATTTTGAGCTATCTAACTCTGCAATCCTTTAAGCTAAATACCTGGTCATATAAATTAATCAAATCACAGCCCATGAGGTCTCTTTTCGGACAACCATTCTGGACACTCAGTGGTAAATGCAGATTCCCATCAACACAGATGCAGTATTTAGATATTCACTTTCTCTCAAAAAAAAAAAAAAATCCCAAATGTCATACTTTCCACTGACACTCAGATTTAGGCAGGGTTTATCTCAGACCACAGTACTGACTAATTTACTACACAATTTCCAGACACCAAATTGCTTACCTTTATTTATCTGTCTTACCCAACAGCATGGAAAACTGAGAGCACCAAAGCAAGTTACTTGTTAACACCGCTGACTTTACAAGGCTGAGAAGTAATTTACTTTAATGTGTTTATTTATTTATTAACGTATTATTATTATTCAGACAATATCAAAGTCAGCTACTTAAAACAGTCATTTATATTAAATAATCTCTTAACAAGGAACAGAAAACCCCAAGAAGCTATCAATATCTGCGAACTAAAGCAAAAATTTCCCTTTTCCTTTACATAACTCTAATTACCTTGAGCAAAAACAGTACAAAGACCCTATGCAAAAACAAAGTCCCTAAGCAACTTAAGCCATTCATCCCTAAACTATTTTAAGCACTTCTATCTCTGAACACCAGCAGCATTTACAGGAAGCATCCACACACAACCAGCCTCTCCTCACACATGCTGCTTGAACCTAAAAGTGTGCCACATAGTTTTAATAAGCTACCTCAACTTATATAGCCAGACCAGCAGAGACATAACAGAGTTTGTCTATAACTAGTCTTGCATTTCTTTATAAATGCCCCCTTCTTTCTTTCTTTCTTTGAATTGGCAAGTAAACCTTAACTACTTAATTGTAAGGAAAAACAATGAAGCACCAATTAAGCATTGACTGAAGCAGGTACACACTTAAAAAATTGCTATTAAACCATTTTAAATATTTATATGTATGTGGCTGTCTGTAAACAAGGCATCAAAATGCATCACTATTACAGCTCTCCTGTCTTTCCTAAACTCTGTATCACTAGCTAGAGACAAGTAACAAACTTATTTCCTGTCTCTTCATTACCTCTCTTAAAGCCTTTGATACAGTCTCTCATAAACTCCTTCTCCTTAAACTAGCAAGCTTACACTCCTCTCCATCCACCATATTTTGGTTTAACAGCTATCTTTCTGATAGACTCCAAACAGTTAAATGGCTCTTAGCTTTCTCCCCTCTTCTTCCTGTTAAAATGGGTGTTCCACAAGGCTCCATCCTTGGGCCAATTCTTTTTAATATCTTTACCAACCTTCTCTACTCTTCCTGTCCTGGATCCTCACCGATACAATACGCAGATGATTCAACACATCACTATTGCTGAATCACCAACTCAACTAAAATCACACACACAGTCCTCTTTTAACTCTGTAGAAAACTGGCAATCTGAAAATCAACTTATCCTTAATCAAAGAAAACCAAATTACTACTCTTTCCCCCTAAAAACCTTAACCACATAAAGTCTTCCTTCTCCACATTGTCACAAAATAATACTCAAATACAGGTGGACACCAGTACAAAACTCTTATGTGTTACTATTAATGATAGACTAACCTTTGATTTACATGTCAATAATTGTATCCGAAAAACATATCTCAAGTTAGGTGTCCTCTATAGAAACAAAAAATATCTTATCAAAACAGCAAAACTAACCCTTTCAAATGGCTACCTCTTACCCACTTTACTCTATAGCTCCCAAATTCTCACCAGCCTCAACACTGGACTACTAAACAAGTTAGAAACAACTTATAACAGGATTGCCAGATTTGCTGCCCAAATTTCTTACAAGTCCCATCACTGTCTCTCACTAAAAGAACTACCTACCCATCTTCAGTATAATCAGTTTCAGATTATTCACTTCATTCTCTACAAACCCTCTTTCTGTCCAACTATCTCATCTCTAATCTCTCGTTACCTACCCACTAGATTACTCCGCAGTTCTGAACAAGGCCTACTAAAAATCTACAAACCAAGGACCAAAATGGGTCAGCTAGTCTCTAGTTTTAACCCTTCCAAGGCCTGGAATAGCCTACCACTAGATATAAGATCCCTTAAACATCCCAATCAATTCAAAACTGCTACAAAACATACTTTCATGAAAAATGGACTTGCCAATGTAATTATTCCCCGTAAACACCCCCCTATAACCTTTTACTTCCCTTCTCTCTTCCTTCCCTTCAATAAACAAACTTACTACTTTATCTTCTCCTCTTGCTACATTACTGTACAAACATAACTAGTAAAATATTCAGCTATGTAACTATTGCACTATTATGTATATAATATGTAATTATGAATGCATCCCTCAGATGAAAGCATTTCTATATGTATTTCACTTGTCACAGTGTAATGTATGACACTGTAATGCATTAATGTGTTGTACTGATAAATGTATTCTATATGTATTCAATATGTAAAATTTCTATCTTTCTGTTGGAGCTTTTTTCCTCAGGCCTCCGCTGAAAACGGACAATTGTAGCCCAGTCGGACAAACCCGGTCAACAAATATAAAGTAAATAAATAAATAAAAAATCACCAGATTACACAGGTGCAGGTGGTATAAACAAAATTCCAAAACAAAATGCTACAAATAATTGAGTGTTCTTCAAATGCTTAAAGCCCTACTGCTTTAATTCTAGTAACTCACAGCCAGGAACTCAAATCACTATAACACTATCTGACCATCTGCTCGGACTCAAACCTGACTGTGAGTTCATTGAAGTGGCCACCACATCATCTGCTCATGTCCTGGGAGGCAGATGCAAGCAGGTGCTCAGTGCAGACCAGGTAAGTGGGGAAGATAAGCTGAGAGAGTGGTTTTAAGTTTAGGAAGGCAAACCAAAAATTGAATGAGGACTTTAGCATTAGGGAAGGGCATAGGATTTTCAGTTTAGGCTTATGGAGTGATAGAGACTTTAGGTTAGGGTGAGGGGTGGAGATTTTTCATTTAGGGAGCAATCATGGATGGCAGGGTCAGGAGATTTTAGTTTTAGGGAGAGGTGGAGGATTTAGGAGTTAGGCACAGAGAAGGAGCTCTTAGGGTTAGAATAATAGTTTTGGTAAAGATAGTTAACATTATGGGAAAAGAGTTAGTGGGAGTTAGAGCACTTGCTGAAATGAATGAATGACAGTGCAGAAGTGTGCCTCGAGCACATATAGTAGATCCAAATAATCCACACAGAGTCCCAGGAAATCAGTGAAGTAACAAGAGAGATTAAAATGTAAATTCTTTTATTCAGGTTTCACATACCACAAAGGCTAGCTTTTAGGAAAAACAACATTACCTCAAGACTATATAAGCTAAGTAAAAAGAAAAAAAATAGGTACAGTGGCGTACTCACCATAACCTGTTATAAAATGCAACATATACAATATACTCTTTGTTGAATGCATTCAGTAATTTGGTTTATATTATATAATCTGATTTATGTTTAAATGTATTATTGATAGAAAGCATCACACAACATTATCAAACCCCCACAATATCCCATGCAACCTACTCAAATCATTGATCACAACCATGTTTAACCATTTAAAACAACTATGTTTTTACAGTTACACAATGCTACTTTTAAGACACCAAAGCACAACTTGTATTACTTTATCTTTAAGAAAAATTTCCATGCAACTACCTTTCTCAGACCCTTACATTACTATTTATTACTAGATACCACCATGTCTTTATGTGTCTCCATATCTATCTATGGCTAGGTAGATACAGATTACAACAGGATTATCATGTATAGTCCTGCTTGAACTGAGAGGTGAGCACAATTATTACATGCTTGTAAAGGTTGACAAGAACTTTTAAGTGGGTCTACTTACAGGGGTACATGGCCAAGCATCTTCTGGTCCCTGTGACTTCTTAGCTAGTTTTGTTCTTAAGTACCCATGCATATACAGATATAATGTATTTAATACTTTTAACATTACTAGACTTATACACTGCTGCCAGTGTTGATCCAGGTGACATTCCCACTGGTAAAAGGTATGCTCTTTCACCAAATTATGTGAAAAAGAAAGGCTTCCTTCCTCCTGCATTTTCTTATATTACCTCTGTTATTAAGCTTCTAATTTCATGGCCAGACCTCACTCCTTCAGCTGTCTGGCTGACACCATACTCCCAGTTAAGTAGATTGATGCAGTAGAAGCATAGCTCTCAACCTTCCATGTCCAAAATGAGGAACACTAGTCCTCATAATGTGGAACAAACAGGCAAAATGTGGAACACATGCTAATGGCTTACTAACAACTTCAACTAGGAAGGTCACAGGATGGTTAAAATAAGCTGGTTTTACTTATAAAGAAGATATTTTAATGAATCAATATGATTCACTTCTATTTACAATGGATTTCAATTAAAAAAATTCCTAACACTGAATGTGTGACAGAGTCTTTCAATGTGGAACTTTGAGGAACTTAGAGGAACATGAACTTTTTAAGACACCAAATGAGGTACGTTCCTCGTAATGAGGTACACTTGAGAGGTATGAGTAGAAGTGTCAGGATAGATTTCAAGAAGTGGAATTATTTCAGACTTTAATTCTGTGCAAGTTAGTGTAGAAAAATGTAATTGTATTATGTGGAATTATTTCAAACATTATACTCTAATTACTTCTATGGAAGTTGAAATGAGGAACTATAACCATGTGTTGTCAGGCTGCATCATCAACAAATGTACTGACAAACATTTCATGACTAGGAACATAGTAGAAACATTGTAGGGGCAGATGAACACACCAGTGTTATGCTATGACCTTGCTTTATGACAAATTTAGTTCTATACAGAGGCATGTATAAGTAAATTTACTGGACATGAAGGTATGAGAAATATATATTTGAGCTGAAAAAAGTTTCCAAAAGGGTGGCACACTAAGCTGTTGTTCAGATGAGAAACAAGAAATTACTGGATAAAGTAACAGTTACATACCTCTCAACCTCTTATAGGAAGAAATCTGGACAAAGCCACAAATAATGGTTGGGGGGGGGGGGCAAAAGCCAAAAAAATAAGGGCACTTTTAAATATTGCTCTTACATACTAAAAGAAAGTTGCTAGAATAACAGGGTTGCGTTAGCATGAATTTTCTGAAGGAAATGGTCTTAATCTCAAATGTCTACCATTATTTTCTTACTTCAGTCTGCAATAATTTGCCAGTGATTTATCAGAAAACCACAATCACAATTTTATGAGAAAAAAAAAATATGAGGCAAAAATATGGACAATTGAGAGGTATTAATAGTCAGAAATTTAAATTACGTTGGAGGAAGGACTACTTAAATGGAGGAATTATGAACTGTTGATTCCTGTGCATTTACATGATAAGGCCACTGGTTTTGTGTTTTAAACAGTTATTTCACATTATAAATTAGCTGCCTGGCCATTCCTAAATCAATTGGTATCCCATCTAGCTAAACGAAGTATTGTTCCTGTGTTTTGTACCTTTTTCCCCTTGTTTTCAGTTTAATTAGTTTCAGTTGAAAGCACTTAAACTGTGCCCCTAACAACTTGTGGGTTTAATAGTTCCACCATTTTGTTGCACATAGCATTTTCCTTTGATAATTCACTAGATTGCAGCACCATACTGCTAATAAAACTGCTTTCCCTGTAACTTTCTCCTCTTTTTACATAGGTTCATAGATTGATACTAGGCTATCTGCCCTAGGGCCTATACATGCCTAGCCATAACAATTTCCTGGCTATTTCTTCCCACAATATTTACTTCCCTAGACCCATGTCTAGCAGGGTGACTGACATGATCCCCAGGGTGATTTTTCTGTCTCCCATCCAATCATCAAGGTTCCTTTTGAAGAGGGCCAACGAGGCAGTCTGCTTGACATGTATGGGCAGTCTATTCCAGAGTCTGGAGAGTCTCTGGGTCAGGAACATATCCCTCCAGCATGTTTTGTTCATTGTGATGACAAGGTTTAGATCCCTGGAGTGTGTGTCTCTGAAGGATTGGGATTTCATTAAGTGTAGCATGTCCAACAGCTCTGGGTTTGACATTGCCTTGTATGTTAAGCAGAGATCGCCTCTGAGTAGACGATATGCAACAGAGTATAGCTGGAGCTTTTTAGATGGTCAGCATAGGGTATCTGCTTTAGGCCTGTGATTCTTTTAGTGAGGTATTTCTGCAGCCTTTCCACTTGTTACAGATGTCTTGAGAGGTACATACCAAACAGGGCATTGTATTCTATAATGGGTCTAATGATGGATGAGTACAGTGGGACAATGATCTCCTTTTTTCTGCATGAAAAGTCCTTAGTGATGAGGTGTGCCACATAGAATGATTTCCTGACTGTTGTGGCAATGTGGTTATCGAAGGTGAGACCACTGTAAACCTGAGTCCCTAAGTCTCTTATCACACTTTCAGTGTTTATTGTACTGCCACCTATGTGGTAATTCACAGGTACATTTTTTTTCCCAAAGGTGATAACTATACACTTTTGCATTTACCTTTTATTTTAAAGTACAGTTAAAGTTGTTTTTCTAGTCAATATAAACTAGCTTAGAGCAGTAGTGATTGTTCTGTAGCAGGGATTATTTTATTACTAATTGTGACTTGTAGACATTACTGGCCAGAGGTCTATTAGCCTTCTTATTGGTTCTTTCACTTTAGGTGCTCAGCTTAACAGCGGTAGGCATTGCTATACTCAGTGTGGCCTAATGCCTGCGTAGATGGATGCAGGTAGTTTAATTTTCAAATCCTCTCTTAGGAACCTTAAATAACTTCATCTCCAAGTCATAACTGTATAAATCACAGAGTTAATCTGTAGTATGTATTTTCAAGTCTTAAACCAGACTAGACAAATTATTTATTGCCTACCTGATTTTATTAATCACACTTACTAATATACTCCAAATCAATTGCTTTTTTATGAGCCAAAACTCCCCCCTCAGTAGTTGTGTGATTAGGCTCTGGC
Source organism: Protopterus annectens (assembly GCF_019279795.1). Lineage (NCBI taxonomy): Eukaryota > Metazoa > Chordata > Ceratodontiformes > Protopteridae > Protopterus > Protopterus annectens. The sequence goes on along the minus strand of NC_056736.1, from coordinate 481,437,509 downwards.
TGTGCTAATAGGCACATTGCTCTTCATACAGAGACTCAGATATGTGTTAGTCAGATAGCATTCCAATAAAACCACTCTGAACCTTCAAAGTGCTACTTCCCCTTTAGCCATATTATTAAGCATTTGGAAACGAGTCCAAGTGTCTCTGAAGCCAGCTTAGCAGGAATGGGCATTTGGAGACCGTGTAACAGTTGTATCATGTTTACTGACAAACAGGGTCTACTTAGCAAACCGAAGGAGCATGTGAGCGATGCAGTTGCATAACATGACTAGTGACTTAGTTCTCATAAAGAGCCACTACAAACAAGATGTATATTGTCATTGCCACATAGCACCACATTAAACCAATCACATTCAGCTCAAACCAAAGACATAGACCTACATATGCTGAGGCACTTAAAAGTAACCTACCTACACCTAAAATATCTCCTAAATGTAACCTAAGAAATAAATGTTCTAAGCAACCTCACAAAAACACAACCCATTCAGCACCCACCTTGAAACATATATCCATGAGTCACATTGTGTCATATTAAAAGTCCATAAGACAAACATCCACATAGTACAATATCCTAATTATAAGTAACTGTATTAAGACATAGTGAGGCATCACTCACCAGGCCATGCATGGAGATGTCAGATGTATCTCAGGTGCTAAGACTTATCACATCACATGTGCTCTCAAATCCCTGAACCACAACTGCACATCTGACATGGCCATAGTGCACATGGGTGTAAATGACTTCAGATGCCTCTTCTTGGACCATATGAAGAGAGAGAGAGAGAAAGGGAGAGATATGATGGCGATATCAGAATATGTGTCTGGAGAAGATGTGAAGCTATCCTTGAGCAGCAATCTAATGTCAATAAAAAAGATGGTGCAATGCAAACAGCAAATTATGGAGTTCAACAACTGCCTTAGATTCTGTTGTCATTCTAAGGGGGTATCTCTATCTATCTATCTATCTATCTATCTATCTATCTATCTATCTATCTATCTATCTATCTAGCTATCTAATCTATCTATCTTTATGTATCAATCTATCTATCTGTCTGTCTGTGTATGTATCTGTAGGAATGTATTTTATATGTATATATATATATATATATATATATATATATATATAGAGAGAGAGAGAGAGAGTGTGTGTGTGTGTGTTAGACAGATACATAGACAGACTGATAGATATGTCTGTGAGGAGATAGTAGCCAGTCTTAGTGCCTTTGCCAGGGATAGCTTATACATATCCCTTCAGTAGGCTTTTTACATTGGCTAAATCTTTGATCTCACCGTTAGTATCCTTTTTGGCACAATTAGTTTTCTAAAGCTTTCAACATAACAAAACAGAATCCAGATAACAAAAAGGTGTTCCTGCTTAGTACTAGGAGCCAAAAAAAAAAAAGACTGCACTCCCTAACAATCTCTGCTTACCCTAGAAAAATCACTATTTGCATTGCCAAGAAGACCTGGTTCAGCTGCAATAGGAGCACTCCATCAGTGTGTGGTTTCAATGCCGACCACACATTCAAGTCCACCAAACTAGATGAATGCATTAAGGCTAAACCGCTGAAAATTAAAACCTCCTTCCACATCGATGAGCCCACTTCTCATTCAGAATTCTTTACTGCCAAATTCTATGCACATGTAAATGACTCCATAGATGGATCTGTGCCCCTCTGAAATAAATATAATTCCAAATTTAAGAATAAACCTCTATGGTGGAGCCCAAATGTATGCAGGTTATACAATAAAAGGAAAAACAAAACATCTTTGAGCACAAACATAAATATGACTTTTAAGATGCTAGAAATGCTCTTGCTAAACTTAACTGGGAAGTGCGTACCCTAATCAAATAAACCAAAGCCAGACCTATGTTAGAAACAGTAAACACAGCACTCTGCCGTGCTAATTGTAAATAGGTTCTTAGGTTTTAACTAGGCTAATGACCACAAGGGCCTTTTTAAGCCTAGCCATACATCTCAAATCTCTGACAAGTTCAGGTACCCCTGATAAGTGTAATCAGGGGCTTGGGAGATGAAAATGATAAATAGTTTTGGATTCATAGAACATAGCCAATCTACTAGCAGATAAATTAAGCTCCATCTTCATCCCCCCTCTTCCCTCTTGTATTCCTAGACCCAATACCTGCATCTACACCTCCCCCTCAAATCTCTCAAGAGTAAGTCCTCAATGGACTATCCAGTGCCAAAACACAAATTCCATCAGACTGGATAACATATCAGGTTGCTTACTGGCCGTCCTAAAAAAGGACTTAACAGACCCCCTAGAGAGGCCATTCAGTAGCAGCCTCCAAACTGGCATTGCGCCAGATGACTGGAGGACAGCAACAGTTACATCACTGCAGAAAGGTGGAGGATCAAAAGACATAATTAATTATAGAGGCATAGACCTGGCCAACCTCACCTGTAAGACAAGAGCTTTACTAAATAAAAACATAGCAAAAACACCCCAAAAAAAAAAAAAAAAAAAGATAATTATTCAGGAAGGCAACAGGATATCCAAATGATGGTAAACGAAATATGTCAATTCACCCAAGGAAACTCAGCAAAAACACCCCCCAAAAAAAATTAAAAACATAAGCCATCTATAAACTCTTGTCCTAAGCCAATTCATATCTGTTTAGAGGAGATCCTGCCTGTGTAACTTGGGAGATTTCTTTGAGAAGGTTAACAAAGCAATGAATGATGGCACATTAATAAAGACCACATATCTAGACCTTGCATAGGCAATTAACACCATATCGCATTCAGGCATTGTAGATAAACTCTCCCCATTAAACTTAAGCCCTTATTTACTACATTAGGTAGCAAATTGGCTTACAAATAGAACTCAGAAAATGTGGTTGGGTGGTTCTATCTCCTTCAAAAGACCTGTCACTAGAGGTGTACTCCAGAGTTCATCCTTGACTCTCTTCTCTTTGGCATTTACATCTCAGAAGTCAAAACAAATCTTAAGGGAATACAGCTGAATTAGAGGACACCATTACCCACCATAATGGCCTTTCTGAAACAAGTAGCTGGTGCCAAAGCTAAGGACTAAAACTAAATGCCAAGAAATATATAACAGTGTACTTCAGCATGCATAATCACCTTTTTAACTATCACATTGACAACACACCCATGAAAGATGATCCCATAGTCAGGGATCTGGAACCTACGTCAACAATGAACTCTCCCTTGATCACCACATTATCTACTATTGTTAGGAAGTCCCTTTTCATCACACAGCTTAAATATAATGGTATAGTGTCCAGGTTCAGGAATGTAATCATTCTACTGTACAGGTCTCTCATTAGGGCGATCACTGAATATAATGCCCCTTTCAGTATGTATCTCTGCATACACTTGACACAGCGGGGATAACCACAAAGCTTTGTCACTGAAAACATTCATAACTAAATCAGAAAAGCTATGCATGCCATCTTGTAACTTTGTCCCACCTCTCAGTATCATATAGGCTACTAAGAGGTGGCCTCTGCCTTTCTTATACAGTCTCAACAAAAACTTTCCTGTCAGATCTGTTATATATTCACATGTCAAATAGTAGCATAAACACCTGATCAACAGATTGTAATCTCTTTTGCAAATTAAACAGGACATATCAGAGGGATTAATACTTTTAACCAAGAATACCAATCCTGTGGAACCACCTTCCACTCTGCATAATGCAAACTTCTTCTCTTATTCTATTCAAATGAAATTTGGATGACTGAATGGGATGGTATAAATTCACTCAGAATTTAATACGTATGTCTGCTATAGAAAAGGGGAACAAATAAATGTACCTACATATCCTTTTCTGCTGCCTTTGTGCTATTCATACACAGACTATAAAGGATAAAAAAATATCATGGGAATGTAAGGCTAACCCTTTGCTGTGAAGACAAAGAACATTTGCAAGACCAACACTGTCAAAAGTATGCAGAGCAGCACAGAAGTGACAGTCTTCTTCTTTCAGCTTTTCCCAGTTAGAGGTCGCCACAGCGGATCTTCTGTCTGCTCATGATTGGCAGTGGAGTTTTACAGTGTTGAGTTACCAGCCCAGCGCACAACCTTCCACAGAAGGCACACACATGCACACACTCACACCTAGGGCCAATTTAGAGTGTCCAATCCAGCTACTGCATGTCTGTGGGAGGAAACCAGAGCACCTGGAGGAAACCCACGCAGACTCAGCACAGAAGGCACCCAAGCCGAGAATCGAACCGGAGAACCTCTTGCTGTGAGACGGCAATGCTAACCGCTGCACCACCGTGGCCGCCCTAGCACAGAAGCCACAGTAATAAGTTAAAAATAATATGTCTAATAAAAGTCATAAAACCAGATGCCAACAGAGGACTTCCCATTGAAAAGCCAGTACGTACATGACTTTCAAAGTAATTCTTTTAACAAGTAAAGCCACTGTAATAAAAATATTGAGGCATTACTCAACCTGACTATCCATCATTTAGATGCAAATATATTTTAAAATTGTGAAAACCATTTGAGTATAAAGATATTTCCCTACAGTAACCAAATTATGCTTTGAAGACATTTCTTTATCCTGACAGTTTGCTATTTGTGTTACTAATACTGCAAGGTATAATTGCAGTCTCTGTCACTGCTCTGCTTTACACACTAATATCTAAATGCTAAGAACAGTAAATTAAAGCTAATAAAAACCATGCAGAGTAAGAAGTCATCAGCAGAAGTGAAAATGGTTACTAATGAGGATGTGATCAAAGCTCATAACGATCAATGAAGTAAAATGTGGTACAAAGCATTCTCAGCATAAAACACTCTAATAAAAAAAATCAAAACTGTGGCCAAAGACTATTGTCTCACCAAACTAGAAACTGCTACAAAATTCAGATAGCAATCACTGAACTTGACTATGATTTTGTTTTCACCTGTGCCTATAAGTTTTCTGCCTGCTATTGCACACTGCAAGTCCAAATGCTACTGCAAAAATTCATAACTGTGACCATGGAATATCCCATCATCAAACCAGAAATTGTCATAAGATCCAAATAATGACTGAACATGACTACAGTTATGCATATGGCAAGCCTGATCTGTTGGCTATTTAATAACACTGTAAAATATTTTTATGGGACCATACCCATTTGGAGTAGTTGCCCTAAGATCCTGTGCCACCCTTAAATTGGAGTTGACCTTTCTAGTACACCAAACTTTCTTTGCTCATATCTGTTTTATGTAGTACTTTCAGTTGCAAATATTGGCATTCCCCCTGCCTGTGTAATCTGTCATAGAACAGCTTCCATACTTTATTTTCCCCCTTGGATAGTTGCTGATATCTCACTGAGACTCCTCATTCTGATTTCTAAGCAGTACATGGAGGTTCTGTTTCTTTTTCCTTTTCCCTGCAATAATTCTATGTCACCACCATCTTATTGTAATGTAAATCTCATTTATATGTGCTCTTTGAGCCAGGCATTACTGTTGTTATAAAGGAAACCTGCCCTGTAAAGCCTGAGGTAGAGTTTGGACTCCCTCCCAAACTTCCTCTGTCTCCATGTCCCTGCCCCTCTGCCCCACAGTTAGCAGTGCTCCTCCTTCTCCTCCTCAGGCACCATTTGTAAAATTGAATCCTTATAACAAGATATCGTGACCTACCATCCAGTATGAACTATGCAAAGTGGAGAATGAGTCCTTGTAGAAGCAAGTTGTTTATGGTAAGAGATTGTTTCTGGACGTGCACACTATTCTGCAGTACTGGCACCCTACTAAATTCTCCTTCACTACACTTGGACTCACTATGATCCCCCCCACCCTAAGCCCAGTTTTTCACTTACTCCCTCATCCTTTATATTTAAGATATCCACAGGTCTAATCACTGATCCCAATCAACAAATCACAAAGGACTACCACTTGAAACACCACAACAATATTAGCCATCTAAACTACTCCCATGAAATAAAATTTCCCATATCATAATCCAATCATAATGCTACTCCCAAAAGTCCTACTGCTATTATCTCAGACTATGATAACACTTCTCACAACCTGTCACCACCAAATCTCACTTAAAAACTTAGCTTCCACAGTGGTACTGGAATCCAATAATCAGAATGTCAACCATCACTTTCTCACCTCTCCAACTTTACACCAAACCACCCCCACTCACTGAATTCTGTAAAATCAGTTTCCCCTAATATCACTCCATAGAACAATACAATACTTACAAAAAAGAAAATTAAGTACAAATTGCTCAGTCATTATCCTCACACGTACTAGTCCTACTTCTACCCCAATCTCAACCCAACTCAAATATGATCAACTTCATCCAGTATTTTCATTCAATTACCCCAATTACCCCAGCATAAATCTCAACCCAACTCAAATATGATCAACTTCATCCAGTATTTTCATTCAATTACCCCAATTACCTCAGCATATCAGACAGGTTTATGTCTCTTTCACATGAGTCTATGAAGCATTAATAACAATTTACCTGAAGTTCACGCTTGGATCAGCCATAACTCCCCTAATATCTTAGAGATCATAGAAAGCTCCACAAAACTATTCTGCATCTCTCTCCATTCCCCTTACATCACTCCACAATTCAACCATGCAGAATTATTTTTCTCACAGCTTAAACTAGATATTAATACAAATATAACCATAAAAGGTATATACATACCTTCTGACAAGAACATCCATATCATAGAAGAGATCACATGCTGGATGTTCACCAATATATAACAAGAAACCACTATAGTGGGTGACATGAATATTAAATGACACATAAAAACCAGATAACTATTCTAATCCAGTACAACTCTATGGCTTTACACAACTATCAATACCACAACAATATATGATAAAATTATGACTAGAGAAGTCACAGTAGATTGGGTGCTCTCATCTCTGCACTTTAAAATAAAATCATGACACTCTGACAAACCCAATGCTTGAGTATACCAAACCTTGAACCATAAACTCCAGTACTCTATTACAGTGAGGAATCTCACCAATTCCAATAGATATGCCTACATCAAAACATTGAAATTATATAACTGGGAGCCACTCGAGGTGAATACAGGGATAAAGCCCTGACTATGTCCCAGATGACTTGGATTCATTTAGTGGCCCAGGTGACTGGTTGAGCAAGATGTGAGAGGGGTCAAGAAAAATTAAATTACAAATCAAAGAATTACAATAACAGCTAAGGTCTATGTTTCAGGTCCTTATGGACTGAATGACACAATATATTTAGCATGTATTTTAAAAATGAAATCAATTAGTACTTTTTATTACAATATGTTGATAAGAAAATGTATTTAAAGGAAGTTTTAAACATGATTTCATATTGTGCGTTTATATATATAGGTTTACTATCAAAATGTGGAATGGCACTTTTGCAAAACTGGGATGGTCAAATGCATGCTTTCCGGTTTCCATAATGCTGATGTGGAAATGTTTGAATCCTCATTAACAAATCGTTGTGTACATTCACTAATATGGGTTGATGTTCTGATAACAGATTGCACTACAGTGGGGATTTGAAAATGTACCCTTTTCCTCTCTGTAATTCAGTCTCTGAGTTGGAATATATAATATGCAGGGTGTGTGGGCTCCAGGGGTTCTTTTCCCCTGCAGAAATGTTACCAGAATTTCGACATTGAAACTTCAGGTGTTTGAATGTCGATTCTGTGATTATAATTTCCAACATTTTGGTAATTCTATATTAACAAATTCAGATAACAAATTCAATTATAAAGTGGAAAATTGTTCTGATTTTCCACATTTTGATAGTATATATATATATATATATATATATATATATATATATATATATATATATATATATATATATATATATATATATATATATATATATATATATATATATATATATATACAGATATATAATTTTTTAAATCTGTGTATGTTTGTTTAAGATTGATCATGATTGATTAGTGATGTGATAATTAGGGGAGTGTAGATTTTACTATAAAAGTAAGAATAAACCACTGAGATTTTATCTCTGAAAAAGTCCCAAACATGGTATTAGGAATGAAAGCGCTCAGATTTAATAAATGTATTTGTTTGATATGCGACATTTCTCTCTATTTCTTTTAATGAAAGTGATGATTTTTTTATGGTTTTGAGTGGTTGTTTTTAATTATTTTACAGAAGCAGTTGCTGGCTTCTGGTTACAGAGGTTGAGGAAGTGGAAAGGCTCAGTTTCCTGTGCTTTAGGTTCCTAATACAAAAATCTATTCATAGTTTCCCAGTTTTGTATATATGTGCAGTGGCTCTAAGACCATATAAGAGCACAGACTCCAAATTTAAATATTCCACCTTATTACCAAACCAAATTCCTAGATTAACCTTAAATATTTAAAATGACGACTTCTATCGGAAATCTAATCCAAGATATAACTAAAGATTGTGTAATAAATTTGCTTCTTTTAGTAGTTTTATTAAGTTATCAGATTTCCCTAAATGGAGTTTACTTATCAGACTAATTTATCGCTAGGCCATGCCAGGTTAACTATGGTTGGGGAACTGTGAGTCACAATATAGGGGTATGGGGGAGGGAAGGTATACCAGATTCTGTCAAGGGGAATGGAGTCCTCTTTGGCTATACAGCTTGTGTCATGCAGACCAGTCTGTAGATTCCAGTTGATCAGCTGGTCATTATTTAGGGTCACCGGTATTTTTTTTTTTTTTTTTTGCATAGCAAGTAAAGTTTGTGTTTGTGAATTCTTTAGGAGACGTTGAGTAGTTATGGATGAGTTATACTAGTTTGTCACATGGTAGTGAGCTTAAGTTAGTGTGTGAGATAGCGGGGGCTAGTATAGATGGCAGGGTGGGTAGGTTTGCTGTCAGAGTTTTTTTTATGGTGTAAAATGGCAGTGCAGCATTCCCTTTCCCCATTTGTCCCTTTACCTTCCACCTTCTTTCTTTCCCATCTCACATACTTACTTGCACTGCTTTTTTAGTAGAAATGTGATGTCAGCGCTTGCAGCAGCTATAAGGTGAGCTAAGGTATTTGGAGATTTCTGATCCATGACTGGTGTTTCTAGGGCTGAGGGCAGGTTTAGACTAAGGTTTGGGTTAGCATTTTTTTCATAGGGGACAGTTTTCTATAGGTTATGCTGCTCATTCTTTAAAGGGGAGACAGTGGTAGGCCAGCTTTTGGACTGAAATGTCAGCAACCAAGCATGCTGACATGATGATGTCATGCTGCTATGCACAGATTGCTAGGCAACGGCAATCCCTTTCCCTTGTTACTATTTTCCATTTCCAGTGTGGCTGCGTTGAATTTTATGCAATCCCCTTGCATAGCAGGCAGGTCACTAAACTTTACAGTAAACAAACAAAAATAAATAAATCAAATACTAGTGATATTTTTCAATTAGCAATGTAGACCACAAAGCTGCAATCCCATTCTGCCTTAAAAGTGCAGGAGGTTTGAGCTAGCTGCTGCCTCACGTTGCTCTACTGAACATGCAAGTCTCTCATTGAGGAGCAAGGAAGCAGAAAGGAACTGTGCATGCTTTACTCATGGACCTTTTCTCATGGGCCATAGGGAATTAAGTCAAGGCAAGGTATGGGTCTAGGCCTGATGTCTATATAACAGAACAAAAGAAAAAAATATTAAAGGAATAAGGGACAAATTCAGAAATAATCAGAGACATTGGAAGAAGATAGCATTATGCTTAAGGTTGCTTCTGCACAAATGAAAAGTACAGGGTTTGACTCTTAACTGCTGGTTATTGGCCTAACTGGTAACAGTTTATAATCTGTTACCTAGTATTATCAAAACAAAAATGGAAAGCAGGGGCACTTTTATCAGGGTGAGGGTACAGAGGATAATGTTCTGAATTGGTGTTCTTATGGCATGTAGTTTGATTTCTAAGCCTTTGGTGGCTGCTGGTACAAGGTTGCCTCTATACTTTATATATACACAAAAAATAAGGAGAGGGAGGTCCACACAAACACTGGTAGCTTCTGGAATTTTCAAACCACAGTGTGTGCATAGTTTTATTATAAGGTTATTGCCTGCTCCTCTTACTCTCCCATCTCTCCTTCACCCTCTGCAAAATATGTCATTATATAATACAAAAAGGGAAAGATGGATTACTCTATTATAAGGAAGTGAACAGAAAGTAGTATTGCTATTACATCATCAAGAGTGTGTATGTGGGGGGGGGGGTACTACAGTTGCATGCTTTAGAATTTGATGTCCTGCTGTTTTTGTTTTACTGCAGGACGGTACACTTGGAAGATTTAGCTATGGAGTGGCAAGAGTTGGTGTTGCAGCCAGATGAGTTATTTCAGAGATTGCTATTTCAGGGACAAGCACCACTAGAGGCTGTCTAGGGTGAAGCCTCTAAAGGTGGACATAATAGATAAGGCTGGGTAGAGCAGCACGTTCCAGAGGCCTCTGAGGCTGCTGCCAAATAATCCAGAACAGCTTGTATGGTGGTGGCAGAAATACATCCAGAGGAGCCAGAAGAGCTGACAAAAAGTGGACATTGGAGACTGACCATAATGTCCTCAACGTCTCAGCAGCAATTGTCATTGATTGATAGTAATATGTTTTCTGGGCAAGGGGACTTAGGAAATATTATGGCATATGCTGATTTATGTTGATGCATGCAAGATGGAGACAGTGCATGCTTCACAGTCAATATAGAGGTAGTTAAAGTCTTGCCTGCATTGACTGTTTATTGGGATGGGGAGTGCCTCCAGTAGGTGTAGATAAGAGTTGTGGGATTCTTCAGAAACTATGGTAATGGACTCTAGCTAAGGTGATTTGCCCATGAATGAACTTCATTGTATCATACTTTTTAATGAACTTTGAGGTATACTTTTTGTTAATGTAGATTGAAACACTTTGAACTTTACTTCCTGTTGTATGGTTGATGTCTAAATTGTGTGGAAGGCACTGCAGCCTTGCCCTACCAGAATACTTTCTGTGGTTCTAAATCATGTCTCAGTAATGGCACACATCTGTATTCTCCAGAGTGAGGAGATCTTTTAGGGTGGGAGTTTCTTGTAATGCTTCTAAGCATTGAGCAGTAATACCTTTAAGCTCCATTGGATTTCATTTGTTATGTCATTATGTTTACCAGTTTGGCATCACCTAAAAAAGGCTTTAAAGGGGTGGATACAATTTTAGCCAAAATGCAGAAGCCCAGGGGAGACAGGTGCAGGCCATCTTTGGCAAAGCAATGTTTTCTGTTCACCATGTACTCCCAGGCTGAAATATATTGAATCACTCCTGGATTGACACTAGAAACTAAGCCAATTGTTAAAGTCAATCATATTTTCTACATACTGTGGCATCATCCTTGTTGAAGGTAGAATGCTGCTCAGTGCAAGCCATATACCAGTCTGACACACATATTTAGAGAGGTCCATAATGTCTTTCTGCATATAATAGAGAGAGATATGTCTCAGTTCATTTACACCACATGGACTATGATAGAATAATTCTGGCACCTGTGGTGCAATGACTTTTGCGTCTGCATAACTTGATGGATCCTAAGTCCAGATAAGCAACTGACCATAACATTTGCCTTGTCCCGTCAAGTGAGTGGGGTATCTGTGTGTTATACAATACAGTCCCTTATGACAAGAGTCCTGGGAAAATTGTTTGCTTGCCTTTTGGGCTTTGTTGTTGGGAGTCCATTGGGTGCAGACATGTGTGGTGTTGCTGTTGACTAATGCTTTAGAGGCTGCTGAGGATAGGCATTGTTGTTTGCATGCTTAGGAGTTAATTGAGTTTTGGGGAGTTTGCTTTTTATTGCCTCAGAATAAAATGGTCTATGTATGTGAACACTATGTGTGATGGAAATGCTGTGTGTTCTTGGATACCTTGTTTGAATTTGAAATTTTTGCCCCCAGGAATTGTGTATACACATCTCTTGCATACTGTGTTGGGTTCCTTAAGGATTATAAGGTTGTAGATAAACATGACATGATTATTACATTGTCTCAGAATGCCCATATCTACCATACCAGGTACAGACATTTGGGAATTGCTTATCTATGTTGTCTAGACCCATATTAGGGTGGGCTGTTAGAGTTTGAAGACTGGGTTTTAAGCAGTCTCCCAGGGTGGTCTCCAGGGGTTGGGACTACAGTTGAATAATGCTAGGGTATGGTATTAGACATTACTATGATATGGCATACGTGCTATCTAGCACAAAGATTAGCTGCTCTAAGCTTAACTTTGTTCAATGTGACACTAAATTGCAGGCTATATTCCTGGTACTAATTTTATAGGGACACTTCTGTGTTTTCCAACTCATACAGACCAGACCACTTCTTACTGCAACTAGATGGAATATCCCAGTCCATGTATTGTAAAATCACAAAAAGATGGCTTGAATGTTTATAGTACCACAAAACAATTTTAGCAAACTATCTAGACTAGGCAGTTTCAAGTCAAACAGATTGATAGCAAGACAGATTTAGTAAATGTTGTAATTTTGAACTTAAATACAAATAAATGCACAAATAAAACAAGACATTGGTAGAAGATCAGTAAAACAGCTTCTGGAAGTGAGATTTTTAAACACATGTAAGTAGCTTGTGCCTAGATGACACATGATGCAACAAAATCATTTCAGAGACAGAGGCCCTCATGTTGCTAAGCTCTATGTGAATCAGACAAGAGCCTGTCAAACACATCACATTTACACAGGCACTTTAAGCAAAGGAAACTGTAGAATCCCCTTTGTTTGGCCAAAATTGCTGGAATACAACAATTAAGTATGAACAAAAATGCAAACCAGCAAATTACACAGTACACTGCCGTTAAAACTTATTAAAAGTGCAGTTCTCAACAAACAGTACAATATCAGGGCACGTGAAAGAGATTTAAAGCATAAAAAGCAGCAGATAAAGCAGTTAGTGAAGTGCAAAACAGTAAGCTAAATAATTTATCTGCCAAAGATGGTACAGGATTTATTTAGGACTGTCTCAAAGTGTGGCAAGGATGTTATGCAGATGAGAGCTTTGTGAAAATGACAATTTGCAGTAAAGTAGGTTAGCTCAAGAGCAATACTTGTTTACCGAGTGTGGTGTCAGTATGATGGATCTTTGTAAAACAATGGATGGGAAAAGTACTTAATCAGCTTACACAGCTGACAGTAGCAATCAAAGGGGAGAGATGTACTTTGGGGAACCTAGAGCACTAGCTTTTAAAATAACAACTACAAACAGGTGGGAGTGTTGGGAGAACATTTCAAGCTGATGTAAGAAGCCAGACAAATCAGATACTACAGCTTGTCATCCACAGGATAACAGGTTAGCATTTAAACCAAAATGGCAAGGGAATTTTTAGATATATTGTCTTAATTAAACACATCCAGTCAGTAAAAGAGTTCTGTACAAATGAGAAAAAAAGGGACAAGAACAAAACATGCAAACTTCCACCAAGGCTGATTATAAATAATATAGTCTGTATTTTTAACAATACTGTCTCACCTAAAGAACAGAAAACAATTTACTCACAGAAAATTAAGGCTGATGTAAGAAGCTAGACAAATCAGATACTATATCTTGTTGTCCAAAGTACATCAGTTTAGCATGTGATCCAAAATTGCAAGAAAAATGTTTAGGCCCAGTGATCATCATCATCAACTACCCTTTTTTTCCCCAATTTCTACTTGAGGTCAGGGTGTGATATCAACTGTCACCATCTCCATCTATTCATTGCCACTCTCCTACCATCTTCAACACTCATGCTTGACTGTCATAGGTCTTCTCTCACACAATCCATCCACGTATTTGCTGGATGCCCTCATTTCCTCTTGTCTTCTTCGTGTCTGTCCCAAATCTTCTTGTCATCTGCTTTTCTGCACATGTGCCCAAACCACCGTAATCTGTCTCTTTGACCTTTTCTGCAACTAGGGCTACTTTGGCTTCTGCTTTTATGTCCTCATTTCTTCAACTGTCCCACTGTCTCAGACAATTTATCTCCATCACCTCAGCTGCTCTGCCCTTACTGCCCAGATTTCTGTACCATACAGAACTACTGGTCACACCACTGTTTTGTACACCTTAATTTTCAACTACTTAGGCATTCTTCTGTCATATACTATACCTGATACTCTGTGCCAGTTGGCTGCAACCCCTCTTATTTTAGCTTTGATCTTCTCATTCAGACTTCCATTCTCCTCAACCACACCTACCAGCTACTTGAAGATATTAACTTGTTCCATTATCTTCCCTCTATCTCAAGTCTTAGCTTCTTCTGATTTCCCCCCTTGTTGTAATTACAGCTATTTATCTGTACTCAGTTTCATCTCATGTGCCTTAAGCTCCCATAAAGGATGTCTGTAGATGATATAGTCTCTATTTTTAACAATACTGTCTGAGCTACAGAAGATTTAAGCTGATAATAAGAAGTCAGTCAAGTCACATACAGCAGAATATTGTGGTTAGAGTGATAAAAATATGGACATCAACCAAAGCACCTCTGCAATGTTGTCACAGCATACAAATGCCAAATTTTTGACTAGGGCAACCTGCAATCCTTCCATGGTAGGTAAAAGTCAAATACAGTAGGAAAGGAATTGCAGGAAATTTGAAGAATGCAAGAATAAAGGGAGACAGGGTAGACAGGAAGATCTACAGAAACCTACTGTGTCTGTAAGGTCCAGGAGCAGAAGCATGGACAAACCGTTTCAAACACACACACCGAGGAAGTATAGCAGGCAGCATTGAAGGAAGCAGCATCAATAAAGAACATATCGTGCAAACCAAAACAAATTAGAGAAAGGCAATGCTTGCATGCCAAGAATGTCTGATGTAGCAGTTACAGACAAAATATGGATAGTGAAACAAATGCATGCACAGTGTGCAAGGGTGCATGCAGTAATGCATGCATAGGTAATAAACACTATAGTAAGAAGTGGCACACATTCCATAACATTTATTCCCAAGTGTGCACCACCAAAAACTTGTCAGCCTCCTGTCAAAAAACAAAGTAAAATAAAGAATACGACCGCTAAAGTTGTAATGAAAACACTTTAATAATTGGTAAGCGCTTTCATATAACACTTCATCAGACCATAACATAAACAAAAATCATTTAAATACACAATCAAAGTTAGCAATTAAACCAATCAACCTATAAGAATAGTTCTTTAATTGAAAGATCCAGATGCCAATTAATCAATGATGTAACCTCCTAGTTTTTAAATAAGGTTTTAAAGAAACACTATCATTCAACCCATAACCTTTGTCTGCCTGTAGCAGTAGAATCCATTTTAATTCCTCACATTCTATCTTATTAGACATACCACTCCCCTAATATTCTCAAACAGAAGATTTAACACCATAACTGTGAAGGAAAGACCCTCATTAGTCTTTACATGCTTATTTAATGCATTAGTAAAGACATCCCTCCTTATACCACCTATACGTTCAAGCACCCTGTCCTTTAGCTTTCTGCTAGTCAGACCTACATAGAAACAGAGGCCATTTTTTTTTCTTTGTCTATGTTATGGTCTGATGAAGTGTTATACAAAAGCACTTACCATTTATTAAAGTGTTTTCATTACAGCTTTGGAGGTCATATTCTTTATTTTGTCTATTCCATAACATTTCCATAGTACCATCACACCAACCAACCTCTTAGTGCAGGAAATGTGGATAAACGTTAAAATGGGGGGGGGGGTGGCACAAAAAGGACCAACTACAGGAACAGGTGCTAGATATCTCTCCTATAACTGTTAAAAGGAGATAGACTAAAACAATTTGAGTTCGCATGCATATTCTGAAAGATATGAAGCATGAAACTCAAGTCAATGTCATTATGTAGTGACTGCAATGCACAGTTACTTGTCAGATAATCTCCAAATTGTATACGGATCACTCTAAAACTAACTAATAGATGCCAGGATACATGTCAGGACTGTAGCAAGCCTATTAGGAAAGAATGGGAATTGATAGCCTGAAGCCTGCAACTGACCATGCTGAGCCTATAAACACGTGTTGTACACAAATGTGAAACATGCAGCACACAATTGTACACATTGGGCAGGATGGACATACTGTCTGACAGCAGGATCACACAATTCAGTCTAACCATGAGATAGTACATAATGGAGGGGCAGCAAAGGCAGACAAGAAGAGGGGAGTGTACACTGGGATGGAAGGTGTGGTTGTAATGAAAAGCAAGTAGATTATCCTGCACAGAAGCATAAAACAATTGGCCCACTGAAAGTCAAAGCAAACACCTGATTAAATGTCAACAGCATAGATGGACAGGAGGCAGGGCAGCTATGGTAGAGTACATGGCAGGAACAGGACAACACATAGACAATAGCAGCTACATACTAGCTTTGTGAGATGACTGAGGCAGGTGGCTTACGGAGGTACACACACACACACACACACACGCATTGTGTATAATAAAAGTATGTAACCTGATACACAATGGGACCACCCCTGCCATATGTAGGGCAAAAAAGCTGAAAAGACTAGATTGGATTACAACAGTGTTGAAACACAGATGCAGAATAGAATGCAAGCACATAAGGTGGGATGCAGACATCAGGCAGTGGGCAGCCCAGGGTTATTACATGCTGGTACCTACAGTGGCTTTCCCAAGTTTCAACACATACAATTACAACATCAAACTTGTGACTTTGTCCTAAGAAAATGTCTATGGACTATCCTAGACATATACACTTACACATGGCTGTGATTCACACCACTGCAAAGACACATGTAGGTAGGTCTCACTTGCACCCTAGTGGAATACAACAGTTAACAAGTAAATGGTGAGTCACCTGAACATACACTCTATAGATGAGTGACATACCTTTCAACCTGTTTGTGCAGGAAATCTGGACAAAGCCTAAAATATGGGGGTACAAAGGTTCAAGCATAGGGAAAGATTTATAATATTGCTCTTATAAACATAGAAAGTTGCTAGAATAACAGGATTTGTGTTAGCATGAATTTTTTGAGGAGTGAAACCTGAACCTCTAATGTATGTCATTATTTAGTGTCTACAGTCCCTAGTGAATTGCCAGAAATCCACAAATTTCATGAGGGTGGCAAAAATCCGGGCATTCTACAAAAAACTGTAGAGTTGAGAGGTATGGTTAGTGGTTCTTAAGGTCAGTACCCTAACAGTGGCTCAAGGGGAATTGCAAACTATTATATATCTCACCATGTAGTACATTATAGGAGACCTGTAGTATCATGGAGCATCAGCAACAACAGCAGCAGCTGCAGCAGTAGCAGCCACAACAACAGCAGCTGCTGCAGCAGCAGCAACAACAGCAGCAGCAGTAAAAACAACTACAGCAGCTGCAGCAGCAGCAACAACAACAGCAGCAGCAGCAGCAACAACAGCAGCAGCTGCAGCAGCAGCAACAACAACAGCAGCAGCTGCAGCAGCAACAACAGCAGCAGCAGCAGCAACAACAACAGCAGCTGCAGCATCAGCTGCAAAGCAGCAACAACACCAGCAGCTGCAGCAGCAGCAGCTAGGCTGTATGGAACAAAACCAGGACAGCTATTTTCTAGGGCATATAATTGTAACCTCCTGTATGATACCCTCCCAGAAGGTGAAACCAAAATTAATCACAGAAGGATATGAATATTACCTGGAGAAAAGTATGGGCACACATCATTACTGGGCATGTCCATTGAAAAGACAGAAAAATATGCTGGAAGGGCAATAATGGCAGCCACAGACAAGAGAGATATATAGGCCATCAGCATGTCCTCGGTGCTGTATCTACTTCCTTAGTACAGTTAATGGATGATCTCAAAGACAGGGCATCCACAAGTAGGGATGTGTCCATACATATAATACAGGACTTACAACATACTGCACATACGGAAGTGATGATGGCAATGGCAACAACAAGGTGCCTGAAGTGTGTCATCAGCAGGAACCATCACACTGTACAGGCAGACTGTTTCATGACAGCTTTGACAGTGCATGACATCAGTGCAGATATGCATCTTATCAAGAGTGGTAGTTCATCATGCATCGTTAGCATGCCAAGGACTCTGACTTACCACAGAGACAAACATCATAGACTTGGGCTGCTTGCAGATTTTACTTGAGGACGGTACATTCCCCTCAAAAGCTCTTATATGCCATTAGTTTTACACTGTACATGGTTGTGCTGGAAAAACATTGAATGGATGCATGGCTTCACTAATGTATCCACTGATGACTCAAGGATTGGCCACAGCATATATGGTGTTCTGTGTGGGGGAAATGACAATATGTGCAAAACCTTTGGTCTACACCTGGATGCAGACTATGTACTAACCTATTTCAAATGGATTGCTATCAAGGCAGTTCAGTGACGTGTACCCGCAACATTGCCCAAAGGCTGCTTATTTCATGTTGCACAAGTAATATGGAGGTTGCTGCAGTGGATCCATGGCAGCACACTTTATGGAATGGATATTTTGTTTGCAACACAAATGTGCATGATGGTCGCATTAGCATTCTTGAAGGAGGACGAGGTTATACCAGCATTCATTGAGCTGCAGGATATGTTTCCACCTGTATCCAGGTTGCTCTGCCATACACTGAACTTAACTATATTAGAGGCTGTCCTAGAAAGCATTCCACTGTACAGCATGTTGTAAAGAGACTTCCACCAATGTATTCTGTCAGCTTTTGGAATGTGAAAGAGCTGGTGGATGATGATCTGCCGTATACACAGAACATAGTTGAGGCCTTGCACTGCTGGCTCAGAGTGCTTTTAGGGCAGCCATCATGTAGCCTACAAGAGCTTTTTACTATCAACCAGCATGAGTAGAGCACCATGGAGGACTGGAGGAAGGGGTGCTTAAGAGAAGATCCATCTACTCCTGGAAGGAAGGTCATAAAAAATCACAAGCAGAAATTGCTGTCAGTGTTGCAAGGCCAGCAAGATAGCAGGGATACCATGGACTAACTATATACCATAGCAGATATCTATCACATGTAGGTATGTAGTGACACTACATGTACATGCAGTAGACAGATTTGACATGCATAAGACAGGGATATAGCTGCACTACACTACCTCATACCAGCTCCACCCATGCGTTTATTATACTGTTGCAGCACATGTATTTTTGTAGACCTCTATCTGTATGTCACATCGTTTTGATGAGAATAAAATATATGGACATCTTATGCATGGTGTGCAATTGTTACACTTGCAAGTGCTATGTCCTGCAGTATCTCATTGTGTATGCTTGGGTTCCATAGACCACCATTAAAATAGACATGCATGGGTAAGGTTGTGAGTGTGTCTGTGCACAGTGCTACCCCTGTGCTTAGTACTGCTAACATGGTATGATGGCACTGTATGTGTCTGGTACAGTCCACAGATATTTTCCTAGGAAATAGTCATATGTTTGATATTGCAGTTGTATATGTTGAAATTTGGGAAAGTCATTATAGATACTACCATGTATCCACCCTGGAATGCCTACTGCCTAATGTCCACATCCCACCTTATATGTTTACATTCTCTCCTATATCCTATATCTATGTCTCAGCAATGATGTAGTCTAATCTAGTCTTTTCTGCCCTGTATATGGAAGGGATTGTCTCATTTTGTATCAGGTTGCATACCTCATTCATCCTCCGTGTGTGGGTGTGTGTGTGTGTGTGTGTGTGTGTGTGTGTGTGTGTGTGTGTGTGTGTGTGTGTGTGTGTGTGTGTGTGTGTGTGTGTGTGTGTGTGTGTGTGTGTTTATGTATGTGCCCTGTGTGTGTGTGTGTGTGTGTGTGTGTGTGTGTGTGTGTGTGTGTGTGTGTGTGTGTGTGTGTGTGTGTGTGTGTGTGTGTGTGTGTGTGTGTGTGTGTGTGTGTGTGTGTGTTCCGTGTGTATGTTTGTATCTGTGTTTAGACTTGAAGCCTTCCAAGGCGCAAGAAACAGAAATGATTTTAAATGCAGTGTTATATTACAATGGACATAATGTTACCCAGATACAGACTGCATCAACCAAATATGCAGTGTCTGTTCACTGCACTCCCTGTCATCATTTCAAGATGCATAAGTATGAGTTGTGAAATTCTGAAAAAAGTCTAAAAATACAGGACAGATCATGTCAAATGTCACTGTTCTGCTTAAACATTGTTTTCTGAGTGGGCAAGCCTCCGCTGTGCCCTGTTGTGGGAGACAAGCCTCCCTTTCTAACAAGAGCTTTCTGATCATGTAGCCTAGTCTGGTATGACCCTGGCTCTGAGTAGCATCCTGCCCTTACCAAGAATGATGCCACAGTATAAAGAAAAGAATTATCAATTTCAACAATTGGCTAAGTTGTTGGTGTCATTCAAAGGGGATCCAGTATCTGTCCACCTGGGATGACATGCTCGACAAGCCACTTTATTTCGCAAGAGATGGCATGCACCTATCACCCTTAGGCTTTTGAATACTGGCCAAGGCTCTTGCTGCCCCCATAGTGCCTTTTTTAGGCAAGGCTCAAAAGACAAACCCACCACCATAAATAGCACAAGTAACCAAAAACTGAGGGTAATGCTACTCAACGCCAGAAGTCTAAACCTCAAAATGCATGCACTCGAGGCACTCCTCAGTATGGAGAACATCGACATCTGTGCAGTAACAGAAACCTGGTTTAAGGCTCCTGAGAGCACCCCAGCACTACTAGGCTATAACTCATATCATACCTTTTGGACACAGAACAAGGACCGAAACACAAAAGGTGGGGGTGTATCCATATTCATCAAGGATACCCACACCTCCAGGTTAGTGGTGCAACACAATGCATCAGAGATCATCTATGTGCAACTAACAATGGCCAAAACTGCAATCCAAATTGTAGCTTGCTACAGATCACCCACCATGGCCCAGGACCCCCATTCCGCATTTCTGGAGACACTGGGAAATATGAAGGTCCTACCAAACACCTAAATACTGGGTGATTTCAATTACCCAAACATAAACTGGGAGAACTACTCTAGTACTAACTCCCATGCCCAACGCTTCCTAGAATTTATAAACTGGAACACCCAGGATCAACTGGTCAACACCCCCACCAGAGGGAACAAGATATTGGAACTGGTCATCACCAACATGGGCGACCAGTGTTCCACACCAGAGGTCAACCCCTTGCTGGCTAGATCAGACCATAGATTAATCCCTCTGGATATCCACATTCCGTCCCCACCCCCAATCAGGGAAACCACCATGAAAAACTTTTCAAAAGCAAACTTCACATTACTTAAGACCGAGGTGGAAAGGTTTACAGCCCTCATGCTAAAGGACAATGCTGTCCAAGCTGCTGAAACCTTTACAAAGGCACTCTATGAGCATCTGCAGGAATGCATGGATTGTGCTATTCCAAGTAAAACCAAGACTCACTCCTCCAAGAAAAGGAAACCAGTCTGGTGGATCCCTGCCATAAACAAGCTATACAATAGAAGGAGGAAACTAGTACAGGAAAAGATTAAAATCCAAAGAAGGAAAGACATCCCTGATCAGTAACAGCAAGAAACTACAATCCCTCATTAAATCATCCAAGGCTAGTTTTGAAAGAAAAATTGCTAATGACTCCAAACAAAACCACAAAGTGTTCTTTAGCTATGTGAAGAACCTAAGTGGAAACTCTAAGATCTGTTCTGAGTTAGTGCAGAATGGCACAAAATACACTGAACCGACTGATATTGCAAACATTCTGGCAGACAGGTTTAGTGCAAACTCCCCCCCCTCACCCCCTAAAGGGCCCATACCCATACCAGAAAAATGTAGGGCCCCATCAATCACTGACACACAGGTTAAAACAGCCCTATCCAAAGCCAAAAACACAGCTTCAATGGGACCAGAAGGTGTCCCAGGCTGTGTCTTACAAGAGCTCCAAAATGAACTAACGCCTCACCTAAACACACTGTTCAAACTCAGCCTCTCTACAGGCTATGTACCCACAGACTGGCACACAGCAACAGTTATCCTTTTCCACAAAGGTAGAGCCACAATGGACCCCGTAAACTATCACCCTATAAGCCTGACTAGCCTGGTCTGCAAGGCTATGGAATGCATCATCATGGAACTCATTAACAGAGCCATTGGGAATCTCCAAACTTTGGACCCTACCCAGTTTGGCTTTGTTAAGGACAGATCATGCCTCCTAAATCTGGTGGACTTCTTTGAGATTGTTACCAAGGCATTAGACAAAGGAAAGGAGGTCCACACAGCCTACCTAGACCTCGCAAAGGCTTTCAACACCATTCTCCATTCTAGTATTATAGGCAAGCTCACCACCTTGAACATAAACCCCTACGTCACGAGATGGGTTGCCAACTGGCTCATGGATAGAACCCACATGGTGAGAGTTGAAGGCTCTACATCCGACTCTAAACTGGTTACAAGTGGCGTCCCCCAGGGCTCAGTCCTAGGACCCCTCCTGTTTGGTATATACTTCTCAGAGATACAGGCAAGCATAGGAAGACTATGGCTGACCAAGTTTGTAAATGACTGCAAACTAGGGGCCATAACTGATTCTCCGGCTGATACAGACACCCTCCATATGGGTCTCACTGAGGCGGATACCTGGTGTCAAAATCATGGCTTCAAGCTAAATGCCAAAAAGTGCATAGTCATCCCCTTTGGAAAAAACAAAGTACCCGTGAACTACCACATAGATGGTAGTCCCCTAAATACATAAAATGTAATAAGGGATCTGAGGACCCAAGTAGATAGTAATCTCTCCTTTGATAATCATA
This sequence comes from Protopterus annectens, assembly GCF_019279795.1. Lineage (NCBI taxonomy): Eukaryota > Metazoa > Chordata > Ceratodontiformes > Protopteridae > Protopterus > Protopterus annectens. Next base: position 481,414,802 of record NC_056736.1, on the reverse strand, counting down.
TTGCCAAGGTGGTTAGAAAATCCTTCTTTGTGGTCCACCTAATCACAAAAGGGATTGCATCTAGAACAAAAGAGGTTATTGTGCCTCTCTACTCATCACTCATTAGACCCATCATAGAATACAATGCCCCATTTGGGATGTACCTTACAAGACACCAGCAACAGCTGGAAAGGCCACAAAAGTACCTCACCATGAGGATTACTGGCCTCAAACAGATAACCTATGCAGCCCGACTCAAGAAACTCCAGCTGTACTCAGTTTCATACCGCTTACTCAGAGGTGATCTCTGCCTGACATACAAGGCCATGTCCAACCCAGAAATGATGGACATGCTCCACCTAAAAGAAAAAACAAATCCCGGATACCACAAGCTCTAGAGATAGAAACCTCACCACAACGATAAATAGGACATGCTGGAGGGATAGATTCCTATCCCAGAGACTCCCCATGCTTTGGAAAAGGATTCCAATATACATCAGGCAGAGCCCCTCACTAACACTCTTCAAGAGAAACCTTGACAAATGTATGGGAAACAGAAACTTTACCTCGGGGAACACTGCAGTGGCTTTGCTGGACAGTGGCACAGGGAACTAATGGCTCTGCTGGACAGAGGCACAGGGAAATAATCTAACACATTCTGGCTAGGCTTATAAATGCTCTTGGGTAGATAGCCTAGTCCTTACCTATGAACCTATGAACCTAAGTATATATCTATATAACTATATGTATATATATATATATATATATATATATATATATATATATATATATATATATATATGTGTGTGTGTGTGTGTGTGTGTGTGTGTGTGTGTGTGTGTGTGTGTGTGTGTATATATATATATATATATATATATACATATATATATATATATATATATTATTTAAAAACGATCAGTTTTCTAAACAGATTATAACAGGAAATAAATGAGAAATAAAACAGATTTAATGCATGCCAGAAATAAAGGTTATTTAAAGGTGAAGTCAAATTACAGTGTATCAAAGGGGGCCAAATTAGTTATCCAGAATGTTCATGCACAAATTATGTTTCAAACAGATGCCTCTTAAAATCAGCTTTTAACAGTATGAATTTAAGATCTACCTGAATTTATTCAGTAACATATATAAGTATGCAAAAAAGAAATCTACTTACTAAGAAAGATATTCCTACTGTGGCCATCAAGATAATTCAAGTAAAAACGTCAGGCATATTAAGCTGCTTCTCATTTTGTAATGTTAATAGGAAGCTCTGCTTTTAGCTGTTTTCAAAGAAATAAGAGCACAAAGATCTTCCCTCTGCAATAAGAAATCTGAGATACGTCGCTTTGCAAATGACACATTCAAAATTTAAGTCAATTTATTTACAATAGTACCATACTTGATTGTCAAAAGAAATCTCTGGTGCCTGTTGCAAAGGATAAGAATCTCTTTGTCTGTGATGATTTAGCATGAATATGAAATCACAGGGATAGTAATATGGTAAGATGTAAAAATAACAGCAAGAGATCTGCAGCTAAGCTCTGCACCCACAATTGATGTGATGCATTATTAAATATTACTGTTCATTCCTTCCATTTTAAAACAGATTTTTCAATGTAGGCTTGAAGGCAAACAATTTCCTCATAAAGGATAATTTGATCTTTCAGGAAACAAATACATAACTTTTCAAAGAGGTCAGTCATGACCACTTACCTAAATAACAGAGCATTGTTACTTAGGTGCAGTTTCAGTGATCCTGTCTTTAGCTATACATGCACACACATTAAGCATCTGTATTTATTGTATTTATGAGGAGTCAAGGGAATTTCATTGATTCACTAAAAAAAGCATCAGGCATTTCTGTGGTCAGTACCTATAGGTCTACAAAGTGTTTTATTATCACCAAGCCAAAGTCGAAACTAAAATAGAGCACAAGCATGTCCAGTGTAACATGACTAATACTGCCTTAACACTTTCAATTAATGTTATATGCTTGGAATCTAATGTGTACTTGGTCAGAATACTGAGATCCACTGGATTAAAGATGCATGCTAATTGGCCTAAGAGATCTGAACCAAAGAGACAAGGTATGACTTTTATCTTCTTCATGAACATGAGAGCCATCGACTTTGCAAATCTGCAAATTAATTCCTGAGTGAATATGAAAGTTGCCTGAAAAATAATTCCTTTATGAATATACAATTTGTGTAGTGCTCAAACTTGTGAATGCTTACCATCACAAGCGTGTAATTATTATTATGCCTGAATTGATTTACTGCCCTTCAGAACCTTGAGGCTGCAATTACACATTGTATATTTGTTTAATCATAAACACCAGTTTAAAAGTCATTCTGACCAAAATATTTTGTTGATAAATTGTCCTTAAATTAATTATAAGTTTTATTTTTTATAAGAAAACACGGGTCTTTTGGACTCAGCAGTGCTACAGTATGACAGGAATAAGCCAAGAGTATAGCTCATACTTTTCAACCTCTTAGTGCAAGAAACCTGAACGAAGCCTTAAATAATAAGGGGGGACAAAAGCCTGAAAATATGGAAACATTTTAAATACCACACACATAAACTTAGAAGGTTGCTAGAATAACATCATTTAACTTACATTCTCTGAAGGATGTGAAGTCTGAGACTCCAATGTATGTCATTATTTAATGACTTCACTCCACAGATCATCCCAGAGATTTGTCAGAAAACTGAAAGTCTTATGAGGAACAGACCAGAAATATAATGCAAAACTTTGGACATTCTGTGAATATCTGGACAGTTGAGAAGTGTAGCTACAGCTTTCAACCTTTCCTTTATACATTTCAAGCCCACATCTCTGAATGCTCTTAAAGCAGGAGCAGCCTTAGGTCAACTGGTGCCCTAGGCAAAAAGGCTCCATGGCAACCCCCACCACACCGCCCAGTGCCCTATCCTCCTTTACCTATACCAAATAAATACTGGAAAGTACCCCCGCTAGACCGGCACCCTAGGCGGCCACCTAGTTGTCATAAGCCTAAGACTAGCTATGTCTTTTAGAACAGTGCATTCTCTACCAGTATCAACATTATTTATTTATTTATTTTACATTTGTTTACCGGGGAGGTTCGACTGGAGAGAGCTGTTCATTTTCAGTGGAGACCTGGGGAGAAAAGCTCCAGAACAATTGCTAACAAACTATACATAAGGTTTACACATACAGTTTCAAAATATAGCAGATAGTAACATATGATTGCATAAGATATTTACATTAGCATAGTGGTTTAGACATACAATTAAAAATATAGCAGGTAGTAACATATGATTATTGTTCACACAGTATGTTTAGTAGAGATAATCTTGAAGATGCACTGAAGACAAGTCAAGAAAGGAAAAACTAAAAAATAAATTAAAATTAATAATTTCATTATTTATTTACCATTAGCCAACCTGCTGATTCTTTTAGTGACAACACTACTAAATTTCAGACTATTATGCAGAAAAAAATATAAAACTCATTCACACACACACACACACACACACACACACACACACACACACACACACACACACACACACACACACACACACACACACACACACACACACACACACACACACACACACACACACACACACACACGCACACACACTCATTTTAATTTTATCTGCATCTTGATCCTCTTAAAACTATTTAATTTGAATTACAGTCGATTCTTCTGCATTACATATATTCAAAGCATTCTCAAGAATTATCTCAGAGATGACAGTTTGCATCTCAGTTTATGATGGCGTACGATACAGTTTAGCAGATCTCCTTTGATACACAGAAAGACGTATACATGAGAGACTAGGCAACCATAATCCTGTCTCCTCAAGCTGTACCAATAATATTATTTTATACCTTTTTTCATTAAATGCAGCATTATTGTAACAATTGTACAACATCCATGGCCAATAATAAATCAATGCTACAGCATTAATTTTATTAGCTAAGATCTAAAGACTGCTTGTTTATGACATTTTATATTAGGCACGAGTTCCAAATTTAATGTTAGAACTTTCTTTTCAGAACAAATCATATACTTTTCTAACCCTGTCAGCAGTTACTAAGGTTGGACAGGAAGCGAGCTAACAGATATATACTGAAGAACAATCACTATTTCATTCTGCTATGGAAGCATTCTAGAAATGAAATGCATGCAGTAATATTCTCCCTTCTCTATAGTCCTCAACCTGTACAATGGTTCAGGGCACAGAGAGAGTTATATCTCACAGCAATGAATCAAGCAACTCTCAAAAGATAACAACAAGCTTGTCTATCTATGAGCAAGAGTATGGGTAGGTCTGGAGCCAGGAAAGGGGTTAAAAAAACCTTTTGAAAGTGGAAAAGCACTTTGGTGGCTGGCTTGTCAGACCTGATCCCACTATCCACTGTTTTTTTTAGATTTTTGCAGAGCTTATCCCCAGACTTTGACTATTTATTATACCTTCACATAGGTGTGCTATATCCCCCATGGTCTAAACCCCTCAGTATTACCCCCATTTATAGTTCAATGGGCTCATATATTACTGTCAGATCAGGCAGATAGAAGGTTTATAGTTTCCAATGCAAGGCTTAGGTGCAAAAAGGGCTAAGCCCAACATTGATGGGTTGTGAAATGTATCCAAGTGGTTGGGTGCACACTACTGGATAGTATTTCATGAGCTTGGAGTGGACATGGAAAGCCAGCCTGCTACCTTGATTATTTGTTGGCTATGGCTTCTAATGTTCATCTGCTTATGTTGATGGATGTCATTCAATATTGGTGTCACAGTGTTAATATAATTTAATAAATAGTCACAAATTTAAATCTCGATCTGGTTAATGACTTGTCTCAAGAGGACACATACAGTTTTACCTCTATGCCTAAGTTCAGTCATATAGGCATGAATAGTCTTTTGTGGCCATCGATTGCTAGAGAAAGAGAAATGATGAATTTATGGCAGATATTTAGGGTCACAGTATTGTCTAATCAGTTCTTATTACTAGATAGATGAGACTATTACTCTTTAGTAAGATTTATTATAATACATTCCTGACAGTATAATCTACAGCAATGTGAAGAAATGCAGAACTTGTTAACTCCTAACTTTTTCCTGCTTTGCCAAATGCAACACTAAAGAGAATTAATTTCTAATGTTCTTAGTTTTTGCCTTTATCCTGAAGTAGTAAGACTGTTGGCAGAAGAACTGGAAAAATGTACCCATGAAAAATTGTTGCTTCACCCTGTAGAACTGGGTTTGAGTCCCTCAATTTCAGTTTGCAAACTGTGTGAATTTCAGCAAGTCACTTACTTAGATAGTATTCCCTGATCACAACTGAAGCTTGTTTGATTCAAAGTTCCAATCTTTATAATAAAATTCAAAAAGAAAGTGGTTTATTAATTCAAGAAACGTTATTTTGGCATTATTGCTGTCTGTCTTTTGCGGTTCGCCTTTTTCTTTTTTTTTTTGGATGTTACATTGTGTTACTCTCTAGATTGCCACCATTTTTTTCTGCTCATGTGCCATATTTTTTTTTTTGGGTTTTCTGTTAAATTTTGTTTTAGCAAGATATTGTATAATTTTTTGACTTGTGAATTCATCTGATGATCTGCCTTATTGGTTGCATTTTTTGTCAATTTTACCACTGATGATGGCACATACATTTCATAGGCGGTTATGAGGATTCCTTTTTTGCATAGCTCTTCAAGTGTTAGCTAATTATTTTCTGACATAATGCAGTGTGTGGGTTCTCTGCTATAACAATACAGGTGCTACAGTAAAGTTAACAGAGTCTGTCAGGATACCTATGGTGCATTTACTTTTAGGCCAGCCTGTGACGGCCAACATGTGAGTTATATGTATGGGTATTATTCCTAAAGCTGTAGAAAACATCTGCATGCACCCCCATTTGCATACTCACACTCATGCATTCATATAAGGTGTGTGTGTGTGTGTGTGTGTGTGTGTGTGTGTGTGTGTGTGTGTGTGTGTGTGTGTGTGTGTGTGTGTGTGTGTGTGAGAGAGAGAGAGAGAGAGAGAGAGAGAGAGAGAGAGAGAGAGAGAGAGAAAAAAGAGAGACAACACACTGAAGAACCTGAAGTACAATCTGTCTGTGTCCCTGGAACATATCCAGTAATACGGATCAATAGTCTGGCAGAAAAGCTGCTGAGTGCCTATGGTTTGCAGATTCAGTGCCAACTCGTTTGTGAAACCCATGAATTTAATTTATGAAACCTATGAATTTACACTCTTGGAACCATATGCATTACATTTGCAATGTAGGTCTTGAAATACTAATCTTTCACATCCAATAGTATCCACGCAGGGAGCAAAGACTACCATGCTGTGTGCTGTCCTTTCGATGCAGTGCAGGCAGATAAGACTGTAGTGAGAAGATCTCAGTCCACTACAGTGCTGCCTTATACCAGCAGAGTTCCTTAATCATCATTGGACTGACTCTGACAGAGAGCAATGCAGTTCTCACCGTGAATTGTGATTTTCTGTAATGCACAAGCCATTTTGCCTGATTCACTTATCATTTAATAACCGGGGTTGACTAGAGAATACTGCATATCAAGTTCAGATGTTATTACCTGAATGCAGAGATCTGTCCTTCTCCCTAGGTCACTTTTGGAATTCTCTTCCTGCACTAATCCGCACAACAAGCAACCTATCCTCCTTCAAAACCTTACTCCACTCCCATATACCTTCCCAGTGGGAATGCTCCTGTTCCCATCCTGCATGAAGTTCCCAACTCAAGCTACTCCCCTAGATTCAGTAGACCTCCAAACATCCTATTATTATTACTTAACTGTGATAAGCATCTATTGTAATCAATACACTTGTATATAAATATGATTGCATAACACTATAATAAACACCTATTGCAATCAACAGATTTTGTACCTAAATGCAATTGTTTAACACTTTATTTTTCTTCTTAATGAATGCCTGCTTTTGTATTTTCCCATTTTTTAACTGGTATTACTATACTATCTTTTGTTATAACTTGCTTTGTAATTAACTTATATTTGTTTTGTTCTTTTACTGGAGTTTTTCTCCCCAGGACTACATTGAAAATGAGTTCCTAGTGGCCCAATTGGCAACAAACTGCAAATAAATAAATAAATAAATAATAAATACTGTAATCATTAAACAGCATCTGGAAAATAAAAAGTTCAGTTTGTATCCAGCTTTTTAACATAGGTGTTAAATATATACTCAGCTTCTGTAAGAGTTTCTGTGAGGCAGTATTACCTGTCCTCTTTCATTTGTTGCTTTCTTCTGCTCTGACTGCTCTGTTTATGACAGCTCCTTTCACTGCTACATAACGTTTATCTTATTTAACAAGATGGCATGCTGTCAAGACAAATTAGCTAAAATTAGCAAAAACCCACTGAACAGTATCCATACCATTTCTTCTCTAATTAATAAAGATATATGAGGAAATAAATGCATACCGCAGCTGCATTAATATGAAGAGTAATACAGAAATGTTGAAGCAGTGAGCGGTTGGTTCAACTCCCATTCTTCTCACAAACTTACATCTGTGTAGTCAGGTGTTCAATAAATGTGATTTGTTCAGGTCATCCAAAGGGGTAAGACAATGCACATCTTCATCTACTCCAAAGTGTAGGACTTGTGCTGACATTAAAGTAATATGTATGAAGGCAAAAGACACATAACACACTAATTAAAATCATATGGAACTGCAGAAGGTAAAGCAGCACTGTATTTATAAACAGCATTCCACATTTAGAAATAAACAAAGACAATGCATATCAATGCCTCTGTGTGCCATAACATGAGCATCACAGCAACTGCAGTCCATTAACCCATTTTCCATATCTGAATTCCACTGACAACAGTGCTAATGAAGGGAAATGATATTCTGTATTGACTGTGTGACTTAGTCTACTCAGTCTATCATGACACATTGTATGGACTTATGTCTTGGCTCTAATCATCATGCTGGAAGGGTCTTTACATTTACAACAAGCCATGTACCATCCATAGCATCAAAGGAAGTTATTAGGCTAATGGCCCTAGGGCCCTTACAAGCCTACCCAATTTCTACCCTTATTTTCATGATCAGCACCTATTGCCCCTGCCCAAGAGGGACACAAATAGAACCTCTGGGGGGAATTTATGGTTACCCATCCAATCTTTCAGACTGTGTTTGAAAATGGCCAATGAGCTACTCTGTTTGACATGAAGTGAGAGTCTATTCCAAAGGTGGGTAACTTCTGGGAGACAATTCTGTCCCTCCAGCAGGTTCTGTTCATGTCACATACTAGGTTTAGGTCTTTAGAGCGAGTAACCCGTGTACCATTTGACTTGTGGTTGGGCAACATTTCCAACAAAAGAGGGTCAGAGTTTGCCTTGTGTGCAAGGCAGAGATCACCTCTGAATAGTCTGTATGAAACAGAATAAAGTGACAATAATTTCAGATGAACCACATGAGACAGATGCTGAAGACAGGACTTGGAGAGGTACATACCAAAAGGTGCATTGTACTCAATTATTGGCCTGATAAGAAAAGAGTACAGGGAGGTTATAACTTCTTTTTTCTGAAGACAATACCTTTACTTATGAGATGAGCAATACAGAATGCCCTTCTTACCACTGCAGAGACATGATGATCAAAGGTAAGGTTGCTGTCTACCTGTGTGCCTGGGTCTCTCACCACTGACTGCATACTTAAGGTGTTGCTGTTGATGTGGTAGTTAGCAGGACCATTGCTCTTACCAAAAGGGATGATAATACATTTTTTGCTTTGAATTTAAGGCCTTGACTTTGGCACTAATCATTTGTTTGTGTAAGACCCTCTTGAAGGATGTTGACATCATTTGGAAATTCTATGGCTGCACCCAGTTTGCAGTCATCAGCAAACATTGTTGCTTGTACATTGGAGAAATAGATTCCAAACAGCAAAGGTCCCAGTACTCATCCCTGTGGAACACCATTGGTTGCAAGTCTGCTGTTGGAGGTGGATTCCCCTATTTTGACTATATATGTTCTATCAGTGAGCCAGTTAGTTACCCATCTAACAATATTAGGGTTGATACCTAGCTGGATGAGTTTTTCAATGATGCCTGAGTGGGAGATAGTGTCAAAAGCCTTGGGTAAGTCTAGGTAGGCTGTATGCACAGATTTCCCCTTGTCCAGGGCCTTGTTGACTGTCTCGAAGAAGTCTACCAAGTTTATCATGCATGATCTCCCTTTGACAATCCAAACTGAGTAGGGTCAATTGTTTGGAGATTACCTATATCTTTGATGATAAGGTCCATGAAGATTCACTCCATGGCTTTGCAGATAAGGCTAGTCAGGCTAATAGGTTTATAGTTACTGGGGTCAGATGAAGCACCACCTTTGTGCAAGGGAATAACGGTGGCCATTTTCCATTCAGCTGAGACAAAGCCGGTGCTTAGACTACGATTGAAAAGAGTAACTAATGGTGTTGTTAATTCCTGTTAGAGCCCATGTAGGATGCAGCTTGGTATGTTATCAGGTCTCATAGATGCTGTGTTTTGGGCCTTAGAGAGGGCGTTTACGACCTGCTCTTTAGAGATACAAGGTAGGGGACAGGTGTTAGGAATAGCATGTGGCATGTGTGGCAGTGACAGGGGAGTGAAGTTTCACAGAACATGTCAGCCAACAGGTTAGCTATGTCCACAGGCTCAGTATATATGGTATTATTAACTACCAGTTCGGCACAAATCTGGGCCTTCCCTTTTAGGTTACAGATGTCACTAAAGTATGCTTTACGGTTGTCCTTAGTTGAGGAAGCTAATTTGGATTTGTAGTTTGCTTTGTTTGCTGTGTATCTACACAAAAAAAGCACAAACACACACACAAACACACACACACACACACACACACACACACACACACACACACACACACACACACACACACACAGCATCAGCATCTCCTTCTCTTAGTTACCTGTGTTTTAGTTCTAAGTGTCTGAGCTATGTGCAACACATTTTCTCACACAGAGGAGTTTTAGTAAGTAAGATGGAAGAAGAACAGTTCAGATACAGATCAGGATACAGTGCAACCAACCTGATGTTTCCAGACAGAGAGTGGAGAAGAAGCTACAGATAAGGAAAGACTTCAACTGGGAATTCTTCATCCTGTAAAAATCGTGTGTACAGGTCCGAAGAAAGCAGTGGTTCAAAGTCCCAGAAACATTGGAAGAATTAGTGCAGGCTATGTACAAGGACCCAATGGCACAAGTATGAACAGTGTTTGGACACATAGAGGGATTCTCAGTGAGAGTGGGTATGCATTAGGGTTCATATCTAAGCCCACTGCTGTTCCTTCTGGTAATGGACTACATTAGTGAAGTGGTCAGAAGGGTAGCTCAACCAAGTGGCCACATGAAGACAAAGAGAAAAATTATGGAGAGGGAAATGCAAAACTGATGACACATGGGATAAAACTGAATACATACAAGACAGTTGTAATTACAGCAAATGGGAGTAATTAGGAGAACCTAACAATTGAGATTGTCAATCAGTCATGAATCAAGAGGGACTTGGGTACCCAGGTTGATAGCAACCTGACATATGACCACCACGTTGCCTACATTGTATGGAAGGCTTTCTACATGGTCCACCTCATAAATAAAGGTATTTCATCCAGGAACAAGGAGGTCATAACATCCCTGTACTCCTCCTTTATCAGACCCATTATCGAGTACAGTGCCCCCTTTGACATGTACCTTGCCAAGCACATGCAGCAGTTGGGGAGACCACAGAGGTTCCTGACCAGGAAAAACTAGGGTCTCAAACACCTATCCTATACAGATAGGCTAAAAGCCCTGTCCCTCTACTCAGTCTTATACAGACTGCTCAGAGTTGACCTGTGTCTGGCATACAAGGCCATTTCAGACCCAGCCTTGATGGAGTCGCTGCATATCCATAAGACAAACTCCACTCATGCAACCCACATGCAAGGCCTTAAGCCGGTCTGTGATATTAATAGAACTTGTTGGTGGGATAGATTTCTGTTCCAAAGACTCCCCTGTCTGTGGAATAGACTCCCTCTCTATGTCAAGCAGAGTATCTATCTAGCCCTCTTTAAGAGCAACCTGGATGACTGGGTGGGAAACAGAAAATATATCCCTGGGATCCCACCTGTGTCCCTACTGGACAGGGAAAACAGGTGCTGACTTTGAGGGAACATGGACAAAACTCTCGGCTAGGCTTATAAGGGCCTTCAGACTAATAGCCTAGTATCATCCTATGAACCTATGAATTAGTGCAAAAAATTACTAGCTTCAGGTATCTGGAAAATATGGTTGAGAAGAATGGAAGTGTGAACGATGATTTCAAAGCTAGAATTAGGGGGACTGCAGCCAACTGACAGAGTGTCAGGGGTAGTGTGTGACAGAAGAATGCCGAAGAAGCAGAAAAGTAAGGTGTAAACAAAAGTAATGTGACCAGTACTACTATATGGTGCAGAAACTTGGGTAGTGAAGGCAGACCAGTTGAGGTAGCTAGAGGTAATGAAGGCAAACTGCTTAGATAGATGATAGGATGCACAATGTGGTTTAGACAAAGAAATAGAGACATCAGAGTGGAAGCCAAAGTAACTCCAATTGCAGAAAAGGTCAGCAATAGCAGATTAAATTTGCTCAAATACATTTGCAGGGAAGCAGATGACAATCTGGTGAAGAAGACATGGGAGACACAGAAAGAAAGCAAGAGAAGAAAAGGTGTTCAGCAAAGACATGAATGGATTACACGAGAGAAGACCTGTAACATTCAGCCATAACCATTGAATAATGCACTAGAGTAGCAATGAACTAAAGAAGATGAAGACACCCTGACTCCATGTAGGAAATGGGAAAAGGGGAGAAACGATAATGATGATGCTGATTGGCGATTTTTAATGTATTCGTTTAGTAGGTCCAGGTACAAACGAGTATTAGCATTCTGTATTTGCAATCAATAACTTATTCACAACTGATTAAGGACTTCTGTTAATCCAAAAGCTCAGGTAACTCTATTATAAAGCCTGTGGTACTCGAATAAAAAGTATCAAAATGTCTTACTTTCCAGTATATTTTTTTACTCTTCCTCTCAGATTTCAATTTGTGAAACACTTTTGTATAGCGTTCTGAGAGTTTACTCAAATAATGTGAAAGAAAACATGCAAAAAATATTTACATTAGGGTTTAAAGGGCTAAAGATAAGTTCTGTGGATGGCCAAGATATAACTGCTGTAGACAATGGAGGAATTGGAGACATACAAGGCAATCAATGAATCATCAGGCAGTAATTATTCCATATACTCAAGATAAGGGCACATGTAGAAAGTGGGAAATTGGTACCCATCATTCCAACAAAAATATTTCTTGAACCTTCTCCCTAGGAAAGACTTTCAAAGATTTTAAATGGTACAACTGGAATAAGTATATTTTCTTTATGTTTTCTGTTGGTTGTGTTCACGTTTGTTACTCACATGTTGCACAAATACAAATGTGCACAGGTACAGTTTTATCCAGTGAGTAATATTGCTATTAAACATCATTAGGGTAGTTCTCAAAAAGACTTGTGTATATGGCATTCAATTTATGGGCTAAAATAAAATCAGTAATCAATTGAGGATTCATATGGAGTCTTCTATAGTATGAGACCCCATATAATCAGCCTGAGTCTTTCATACCATTCAGAAATATGGGATCACACTTCAGTGCATTTAAATTCCTTTTAAACCTGCAGACTTTATATTTCACTGATAGAATGTATTATGAAAGATAAACACTATTTCATGTTATTTTGCTGTAAAGTTAACATTATAGATAATAGGTGGTGCATTTTTTTCTGTAATCACACCTAAAACCAGATTCATAATGATGGCAGCAAATATCTGTGGTTCGTGTGTGTCTGTGAGATCAAGCCCCTTAGGGATCAGTTTTTGTGACAGTGATCTTTTGAGATGTCCACCAGTGTAGCAGGCTACAGAGAACAATGACATCAGGCAGAGAATAATGGAAGCCCAAGGTGTTTAAGGTAATGAGATGGCCAAAGAACCAGAAGGTTTTTTTCACTGAAGACGGACAATATGTATATGAATATGAATATCTGAAATTATTTTTAGATTTGCTTCTAGAATAAGATAGAACTAGAATGTTTGACTTAGTTCTAGAAAAGGGAGTTAATTCTAAGTGACCCATTGATAATAGTTATTGTTCAGTTTAAATAGTAGAAATGAGCCCATCTAGCTCATGTTTTTTTTTGCAGTATTAGAGGTCATAGAGGCAGATGGCTGACAAAAGCTGCCTGATCTGAGACCTGCTAGCTACAGACTAGAAAAGATGAATATTTATTCTTTTCAAGAAATTAGATAAAAGTGTAAAATGGTTATGTAAAGTACCTTTAATGAAATCACAAAGTTGAACTATATCATCCATTTTGAAATAAGTGACACAGAATAACATGTTAATTCATATGGAAGATCAACAAGTCAGACATTTAGGGAAATATATATATTTTTTGTAGTTAATAGAAAAATTGATGTGATGATTTGGACAGTCCAAATAGATGTGATGATTTGGACAGTCTTTCTGAAAAAAATATGTATTTCCTAGGCATGTGGTGCAGGAGGAGCATAGGCCATTATCCCAATTGCCCCACTGCATTTTCTGGTTAATTGATATTTTCAGAGTCAAACAATAGGCATATAGGAAATGAAGGCCTCGAACCCTAGATTACAGGAAGCAGCTTGATAACAGATTTCAGCCTTAAGCCTCTGCCGTATCTCTGTCATAGCAGTGCCAAAGAAAATTACTGACTTCATGAATGCATATGAAAGAAAGAAACATAATTCTTTTAAATGCTGGGGAAAATAAACTGTTGATTACAGAGATGTGTTAAAAGGAAAATGAAAGACTACTTTTATAAGTTATTACCTGTTACATAACACATTTACTGTATGTATTGTTGATAGGGAGCAGGAACAGATACTGCAAAGTATGGGCATTACAGCCAGTTGTTGATATGTTTGTGGTTTCTGGAATCTATGTTTGCGTAACTGGAACTCGAGAACAGACTAGGATTTAAATAACTCATGTTTGTGACATGACCTATTTTCCCTGAGGATACTGTACAACTCTATCCATAAAATGCTGTCATCTAAGGTGATACAGTAATCTGCAGAGACTGGGGTCAGCTGCAAAGGGCTTAGGTAACAACAGCAGAAATAGCTTAGAAGAGAAGGTCAAATGGATATAGTCTTTGTGGAAAACACAAAATGAACGGCACACATACTGAACTGTTACTATTTTTCAGAAATATCCCAGTGATTGTGGAGTCCATTAAAGGGACGTTGACCATATGTAACTTGTACTCACTGTTTCTAGTATTGTAATCATTTTTGTTATACATTTGGCATATCTGATATAACTGATTGGTATTCCCTTTGCTACATACATGCACACAAAGCTATTATAAAGATATCTGAAATAATAAAAGTCATACAGACAATGTGAGGGTTTGGTGTTTTTCTTCAATGCTCTATTGTCTCATCTATGAAAAGGCTAACAGATTATAAAATACAGCTGAGTCAGTGTCCATTTGTTCTATTTTGCTTGAAATCTATCAACATTCACTAAAAAAGATGAGCTAAGTTCACCAGCATCATTGTATGTCTTTAAAATATAATCTCCATTTTTCATTCTGTAGTACATTTACTAAATTCTCTCTTCACCTGTGTTCACAAATACAAGTATATTTTATCTGCATAAATGTTCGCACAATCATCGGACAAAACAAAGAGCAGAGTACTTGAAAAATGGATGAAATCCACGAAAAAAAAACCACAATTATTTTATTTATTTATTTACTTATGTATTTATTTATTCATTTGTAGGGGACACCCCCTTCTACTCCCCTCATAACCCCTAGTACTTATATATACCAACTCTGATATCACACATCACTGGAGAAAGGCAAATTCCCTAACCTCTTCTGTTCCACGCTCTCACTCAGAAAAAAGCCTGTGCAGTTTGATCAAATACATTTCAGTCATTTAAACCAGCTTTATTCTTTGTTGACTAAAGCAACAGTTGATAAAATGACTTAAAACACACACAAATACTAGATACTACTCAGTAGACATAAAATTAATTTGCTTTTGTGCAACACAAGATGTTCAGTTGTTGCTGTAAAGTCAAGACTTTTAAGACAAGAATGTTTATTAGGTGGCATCTAATTCAGTGAATCACAAAAACTTTTTTTTATTTCAAACATGTACTACATTTTCTAAGTGGGTTAAAAAATCTACAAATGAAAATGACCCTTTGCCATAGTAATGTGTAATAACTGCTAACAATAGACAAGTTATATTTCTGCAGTGCAATAACACTCAAACAATATCAGGGGCATGTAATTCCAGGCGTCCAGATTCAGTCTTTTTACAATTAAGTAGTATATTTCAGCATCTGCACTGCCTGGGTTTATCCCTGCTGTTTAATACTCATCGTAGAGACAAACCTCTCAAAGCAAGACATTTTTAGTATGCATATAATTTATTATTATTATTATTATTATTATTGTTAAACATATTCAAAGGTGGCAATAAAACGGGTACAGAGCTTATGATCTATAGAGCAACTGAAAGCTGTTTCTTTATACATGAACTAAAACATTAAACTACTTTTCCACATTTTTGCACTAATGTCTATGCACAGCCAACACTTTCACGCTTATTTATATTTAAGAATGCAGCAGGTATGGTATTTTAAGCTCCACCCTCACTCCACATGAGGAGAAATGGTTTGACAAAATACTTCAGAGAGAATAATTGCCAACAAGTCATGTCTTGACACTTTCTTATAGGTTTCAAAGCAGTGTAGTATATTTCACAGTCCTGCATTTTCCATCTTAATGACCAGTGCAGTGTTCATTTGTTCTGTTAAGTCAATCCTGGTAGAACTGGTCATTACCTAGGATATACATATACAAACATCTACACAAGTTTAAAATTACTTTATCATGATCAGTAAAGGTTTAAGTTTTAAACAGGGTAGTCAAGCTAGTAGCTATATTCATGAAAGCATACTTATCACCCTCTCAGTGCAAGAAATCAGGTCAAAGCTAAAAATAAGTGGGGACAAAGGCCCAAAATTACGGACAAACTTTAATTATTACTCATAATCATAGATGATTAGTAGAATAACAGGTCTTGCATTAGTATGCATTTTCTGAAGGATTTGAAATCTGAAATAAAAATGTCTAGCATTATTTAATAAGTTCACTCTTCAATCATTTACCAGAAAATAACAATTTATATGTGAAACAGGCCAAAACTATAAGGCAGAAGTCTGGGTGTTCTGTGAAAATCTGAACAGCTGAATGGTATGTGTGCAAGAGGCATGAAAATTAACTTATTCATAAGCACAAGACAAACATAAATAAATGCAGCTCAGAAAATCTACCACTAATATGAAAGACAGGTATTCATGTCTACTGAAGATATTTGTCCTGCTATAGACTTTATGAGATCAGTACCAAAGCAAAGGTAATGCACCTTTAATTCTAAACTGAACAGATTTCATATCAGGTTTCGGTAAATTCAATATTTTAGTTTCAGAAGGTAATACTCTACCTCTAAGAACCAACGTGTTACATAGTTCTCAGTCGGGATATACAGGGGTGTCAAGATCAGTCGTATGGAAGAATATGTGTGGGAAAATAAAAGTAATAGGTAGAAAGCAACAGGAAGGATATTGGCACTTGAATTTAAGCTGTAAAGGAGTGAAGTTATTGGAGGGATAGGCAGATTGGTTCTACACTTTTTCCCAGAGCTGTTGGTAGAGACTTGGTGAGACTGACAAGTAACACGTAGAAGGAGTGTTATCTTGTGTGGGTGTCCCGGTTAGTACAGATGTAACAGCTAATTAGATAGTGTTCTGGAAGAAAGGAGAATCCTCAGTGATCTAGGCTGTTATGCAAAGCTGTTGACAACACTCAGTAGACTATCATAGAGCCATAAATAAAAATATGAAAATACACATTGTGTCATCTTGTGAAAAAAGCTAAAATAAAACATGCTGAATACTGCTTTTGTCCATGTTGATTTGATTATATTTTCTGTACATAAAAAACTTTATTCAACACAGTCTCTTAACTCACATTAGCTACTACTCACTGTGATACTTAAACTGATTATTATAATGACCACACACACACACACACACACACACACACACACACACACACACACACACACACACACACACATACTGTTTATACTCTAAGCTATTTTAACATTAACTTATTTAAGGCTAGAAAATATAAAACTTTTTCAATAGTCTGCTTTTAAGATCTGTATATGTATGTTCTCAGTTTTATAAACACTATTATAGCAGTTGGCAGTGTGAGCCTTATTCAACATGTAGCTACACACACACTCACACGCACACACACGCACACACACACACGCACGCACATGCACACACACACACACACACACACACACACACACACACACACACACACACACACACACACACTCCCTTACAAACTACTTTTAGCAATCCAGAATTTTTATTTTTCAGCAAATGAATGACTTTTTGGGGAGAAATTAGTGATCAGTTACTTTTGAAGTGCCCTCACCGAGCATAGCATTTTATTGATATCTTTCATGTTGATGCTATGTTCACACTGTAAATTATATGAGTCTCAACATTTTGCATAATTTGTTAATGATCAACACTTTATTAAAAGTATTATTCCATACCATTTCCTGACTACGCAAGCCAAGGATGATTCAAAAGTGTTACTTTCTTGCAATACCCAGCACAAGTGAGTGATTGATATAAGTAAAAAATATATATATATTATTAACCTAATGTAGGTTGTACACTGCATACTCATACACGTGTTTTCTCAAGATGAAACTACATTAGTGTATTGTATTATTTAATGATATAAAATTGCAAAACGCATAATATTAATTTAATGGCAACAATGAGTTTAGGCTTGCTCGCTGTAGAAATGCTATGATTTTTTTTGTTTGCTTTTTGTCTGCAAAGAAGAGGTAATTGTCAAAATAAATTAATAGAAAATTTAAAAAAATACACCAATACAGCAGGAGATATACCGAATTAAAAACAAAGTACTATACAATGCATTAAACAAATATGAGTGAAGTCAGGATCAGCTGTTTTCATTCTAAGAATTTTTTTTTTTTTACGACAGATTGTGGGATGGGAGACTAGTACAAGAAACAAATTAGCAAAATTTACTCAATGCACATGTATTCAGTACTTAATGACAGGCCTCCTTTACTTTCTTTGTTAAGGTCTAACACTAACTTATGACAATTAATTAGTACATGTTTTTCCTTTATTTTAAATTATGTAAAGGGTGATTAAACGCATTTAAGTAATACAATGGTTTTATTAAGTTTAATCTTTAAAAAAAAATCTCTGAGATTAAAATGCAGGAAAAACACAATTTTATTATTAAAGGATTTTCTTAATCATGGAACCTTTCAGGATGGATTTTTTTTGTCTTGAGTATGAGATTGTGATCACATGATTTGTTTGGTAAAATATAGTGAGTACCTGTGCCAAGATCTTTCAGGGCAGTAAAGAAAATACAAATCATTTTTGTCATTCATTTGTAGGCCATGTACCCTTCTAGTTTAGCAGTATCAGCAAACATCCAGAGCATTTACCTCAGCACAGCAATTTCTGTGTAGTTCTACCACAAAATCAAGAAAGACAAACAAACCAAACAAAAATAAACCATACAAAATAAAATAAACAAAGAAACAGACAAACATTATTTACAGTACAAGTCTTAAAATTTGAAAAACTCAAAGTTGACAAAAGCGGGTACATACAAATCCAGTTACTGGGATTTGAATGAGAGAAATACAATAAGAATGTGCCTTAGTAGCTCTAATGTTGCAATGTTGTGCCCTTTTTTTCTGAAAAAGAAAAACTGAAGAATGTTTTATATTTCTTGTTTGTCAGTTTGTCTTTATGATAGAGGTTGGGGATTCATGAACTGGACTGCTGTATTTAGCCATAGCAGTGTATGGTAAGTGCTTCATTGTTATCCTCTTGCTAAGCAGTGTTCACATCTGTAGCTGTCTGCTTCACATGTCTTGTATTGCACAGTTTCTGTTAACCATCACCCCTACTTATACCATACAACTGCTACACTATATTTGCCCAGCTTATCATAATCAAATATTGTCTTGCCACGCCTTGTGAGCGTTTTCATTAATTATCGCTACAGCATGATTAGAGTTATGTCTTTTTGTATAGAGTGGGATATATGCCAGATGCTACTTTGTTTTATCAAAGCACTCTGTGTTGATTTATATGTGTTAATTTATTTATGAGCCTTTTCATGTCTGTAACCTTACAGTCGATAGGACGTTTCCAGCTCATTCTAATAACAGCTCCTCAATTTGAATATGACTAAGCACATTAATAAGTCATCAAAGGGCAGTATTACCAGATTAGCAGTTTTTTTTTTGTTTTTTGTCTTCCATACAATACAATTAGAATTATTGTTGCCTCCTATATTATTTGTATGCTGGGCAGTTACTTATAGCACCCCCCCATGAAGACTTGAAATGGGTTCTACTACAGTAGACTGTGAACCCAGTATCTGTTTAACAAAAGTGCAGGAGTAAGTACCTGAGCAGCTATGCTGACCAAGAAGAAGAAAGGCATGAGCCATGGCTGTATGTTACTGAACAATGCAGCAAAGAGAAAGCATGGTTCTAAACATCATAGCTTGAGAGTAATACAGCCAAAGCATATATAAGTGACACATTTCTCTAATCTCACTCACTGGAGAGAACTAAAACTCTGAGCTATTAGCAAACTAGTAATTTTTCCTTATGGTACAAGGTTTGTTTCCTACTACCTTTGCCTACTGAGCAAGTCATATCATTAGACAGTGCTCCCAGCCTTCCTGTCCCTCAAACGTGATAATTAGTTCTGTGGGCTTATTGTTCCACATGTAGGAGCTTACTTACTCATCCTTTGCTGAAAGGGGTTTTGCCCATTTTATCTTTCCTGATAAACAAATGCAATTATATAAATAAATAAACTAGATAGGATGGCATCAGAGAAGAAGTGCCTAAAAGGTGAGTGTGGGGTGATAAATATACATCATTATGAAGTAGATTTTTTAGTTGCACAGAGGAGAAGAGCTTTCCATTTTATGACAATTTTACTTTTTTTTTTTTTTTTTTTAGTATTTTTTGACAATTTTCTTTATTTTTATTTTCATTCCTCAACTTTCAGTTGACTGGGCTTGCCCATTAGGGGATCTGTAATGGGTCTGGCTTACCTATGTTTCTGTAAGATGGAAGGCGTGTTCTCTTGGCGTATGCCACTACAAGATAGTATACTGCTGCCTGATGGGGCAGTTGTTCATTTGTATGTTGATGCAGTAGCACAGTTCCACACAAAATCCTACTGCGGGCTACTCTGGCTTGTGGCACATTGTGTTAGGACACTACCCTCCTCACAAGCTTTTAGATGCTCGCCTTGATTCACTTCTCCCAACCTCCAGTTGCAGTGATATGCAGGAATGTGTCAAACGAAACACTGCACCATAGAGGGAGGCTGGGTTAGTGGGGAATGTCAGGTATGAAACTGGCTGACAAGGGCAGTGGATTGCATCTGGAATGGGTCAGCAATCTAGGAGCTATACCTTAGTCTTCTGATCTCTTGGCATGTAGAGTCATCAGTCATTTCTAATCAGCAATTAAAAGTTGTGGCATTGCCATGGTTGGGGATTCATAGATGAACCCTAGAAATGATATCTAACAAAAAAATACACCAAAATTTAATAAGTAAAAAGCCTTTTTACATATCATTTTGCTCTGGCTTCTTCTCAGTCTACTGTTGTAAATCATACCTACTCTATATTTTTATAATTGAAACCATGCATTTAATAGCACTTTTACTGTATCATGTACCCCTTGCATCTGGCTATAATTTGTCATTAAGGTATGTGAATGTTATAACATTTTTTGTTTATACTGCTGACACACAAATGATTTTTTCCAGAAGTACGCCTCATAATCCTTAGCCGAAACACAAGGTGAATTTCTTTAAGATATGCATAATTCATTTTTGCTGTAATTAGTTGTGAACATGATTGATTTCTGTATCAATAAACCATAAAAAGAAGGACATACAGCAATTGCAAAGGAAAAGAAACAACTGTGTAAAAGACTACAAATGTGCACATTTCTAGAACTTTTAACAGAATTTATATTTTTAAAAATGACTTATTTTAATTTAAAAAAAAAGTAACAATTTCCATTTACAACCTATCTGTAAATATTTGAAGGACAGGTCTGACCTAAGCCAAATGAACAATTGAGGATATAGCTGCTCTATTTATGTTAGAAATGCAGATTCTTCACATATGAAATGCTTGAAACCTGCTATCAAAAATGCAGAGTATTCAAATATTTGTCAAACATTTGTTCTAAATATTTTTTTTTTGCAATACAGAAAGGCTGATTTATTCTGTATGATTTGACTATAGACTTTATAATGCAAAATCTGCGGTGGTGCAGTGATAGCATTGTTGCCTCACAGCAAGAGGTTGTCCCGTTCGATTCTCGGCTGGAGTGCCTTCTGTGTGGAGTCTGCATGTCCTCCCCGCAGTTGGGTGGGCATTCGAAAGACATATGTAAATGGGTGTGCCTTCGTTGAAGGTTGAACGTCAAGCTGGCACCTCGGCGTTCGTCGAAATCTACTGCTAATCATTAGCGGACCAGAGTTCCGCTGTGGCGACCCCTAATCTGGAAAAGCCGAAAGACAACAACAACAACTCTGTAATGTAAAAGACACAATGAAATGCATTAAAATATGAACACAGGAGTACTATAGTGATTACTTACGAAGAATATAAATAGCATGATAGTATGTTTATCATTTTATCCAAATGCGTAGGTAAAACTTTCCTTATGTATTTTTGTAGTTTATTTTGCAAGCCAAAAGCATGAGAATTGAATAGTGTGATAGCCAAGGAAATTAATAACATAAAAAAAAAAAAATAAAATTAAAAAAGGCTGACAGTCAAGTCCAAATGCTGGAGCATCCAAGAAACCATTGCTTTAAAAGAGTAATCTGCTGTTTCAGATTCTATACAGCTCATATACATATTAAATTAATTTCAGTTTGTCTGTTTACATTTGCAGTTTACTTCCAAAGAGCATTATAAAACTAAAAACTAAAATTTAAAAGATATTGGCACTACATGTCATTTCAGAAAAAAATGAAAGCAGTATCAATAGGTTCATAAGTTCATAAGTAAATGATCCAGAGACCATGCGCAGCCTAACCACAATACTCCATGCCATTAGTACCCATTGATATGACTAATTTATTCCTAGCTTCAACCCTTTCCTGGAAGGCTTTAGAGACCAGAGTGGCTTGTTATTATAATTGCACTTCCATTTATCCTGATTTAATTTAAAGAGGGTCAGGGAGCTACTTTGATTTGTATCTGAGGGAAGCCAGTGTCAGTGGCAGAACAGGTAACATTCTTTCCGTTGGTGCTGGAAGACCAGATGGGTGTATGTTCTGTATGATTTATAAACCAGTGTCTGATCTGATTAAAATGGTGGTAGCTCGGGTGGATGTAAAAGATCCCATGCAAACTATGAAAAAGAAAAGGGAAGCTCTCCAGTGATCTGGACAAATGTTCCCTAGTATTAGAAATGGCTCCTTACATGTGTTTGAGTTGAAATTGATCGAGTGCCAGTAGCATACAGAGGAATAGATGAACTGTATAAAACTGAAAACTACTTTCCCTTGGAAACCATTCCTTGCCAGTGTAGTTTCTAACTGTGCACCAGCAATGACTCACTTCCTTTGGGAAACTACTCTTTCCTCAAGTTGGTGTGACTGTGGAGTTGGCATATATAAGGTCAGGGGTAGGGGATTGCCTCTGAAATCATGGGATGTTGACGGGAGGGGGCATGACCCATGCAAATAACATTTACAACTGAATTTTTCACCTTTCTGATTTTCTGGTATGTTTCATCCTTTCAGCCTGCAGGCTTTCGTGAAGTTATCATTTTTAGTAGAATCAGTTGAAAAGAACCCACTAGCCTAGTGGGACCAACACAGTCAGCAAAACGTAAATAAATCTGCATATAAATAAATCTATTCCACAAAAAAGGGATGCATAGCTGTCCCACCATCGGCTGCTATTTAGTTTCGGTGGATTGTTTTGTTTTTGTCACAACTTTATTATTAATTTAAAATATCAAATTTACTAATCCTTTTCTAAGTGTGCTGTCAAAGTGAGCCAGAATACCAGTATAAGTAAGACCGCGGGCTACAAACGTAAGAAATTCCTGTAATTATGTAAAGATGCCATGATTACATGAAACATTTACCTTACTCCTAGTGTACCATGATCATAAATTCATTGCAGTTTTATTTAAGTATCATTTGACTTCAGCAGTTTTTTTTTTTACTTCAAAATCTGATTATCATTTTCAGTTTTATTCTGGTTTAGATATCATTAACACTTGGGGAAATGGATGGCACTGATAACAAGGTAGCACTTAAGTCCAAGAACCAATTTTTAGGTGTCAGCCGCACCCTAATCATTAATCTAATTCTTATATTTGGCTAGATTCATGCAGAACAGAAAGCATAGAAAACCATCATGAACCTCACTTCTGAGTTTAGTATACTTTCACTTTGAAAGATTTATCTTCACTGTAATTCTGCTATAACCCAAGTTTAGCTATTAAACCTTCTGAGAAGGAATGTTGAAGTACATTAGAACAAATGTTATCTTTCTTTTCTTGTTTCAACCTCTTGTAACAAACAACAAACATCTAAACAGAGTTAGAGTGTGACCTTTATTGCATAAAACTCCCTAAGCCTCTGCATCTCACACTGCTTAACAGCTTAGCAGAGATATTTAAAATAGGATTGCAGTTTTTTTAAACAATAGTGAAAGGATGGGATTGGTCAAACACAAAACAGGACTACTTGCTATGTCTAACAGAAAATTAAATATAGTAATAATACTAGCAATAAAATTATAAATTTAGAATGGAAAAACAATGTTTTTCCTTTGCCAGTCATGCATTTCTGGTAATATATTGCCTAACCTTCAAAGTTCATATTTGAATGATATTGAATAACTTAAGAGAAAAAAATAGCAACTGGTACAAATGTTTATGTACAGAAAACAGGTTCTTTTATTTGGAGACATGAGTCGGTTTAAGGGGGAGGTGATACATACAAAAAGCCTGGTGGTAACATTCATTGAACCCATGACAGAGCATAAGGTATAAAGTAAGCTTGAAGGCAGGGGAGAAAAAGATTAACCAATGAGACAAATAAAGAGGGAGGCAGTGCAGGAAAAGGGACAACTGTGTGTCAAGCATCAATATTTTTGAATGAAAAAAAATAACTCCCTGAGAGTTAAGTGCATGTTCAACATTGCTCAAAGAGAAGTGTGATGTGTAAATACTTTTGAGAATGTTTAAAATGAAGGGTGGTTATTTCAACAGAAGATAGTTCAAGAGTCACTATCAGCCTTCAAAATCTGCAGACATGTCCTGTGCAGCCATGCTCTTTTGAAGCTATGCGAAACTTCAAAACAAACTTAAATAACTTGGCCAGATTCATATTGTCAGTATATAAATAGTACCCTAACATTGTACAACTTTGACTTCATTCTTTTCAGTGCAGCTAACCAAATCACAGGTAATACTTGAATGTGAACTTGTTATTTGAGAACTTCTTTTCTGGTTGACTCAGTTATTAGCAGACTAAAGCTTATGTCTTGCATATTCATTTATATTATTTTGTCTTATGCTCTCCTTCATGTGTGCTTCAGAATTCAGGTTAAGTCTTTCTCATGTGTGCCTTTTAGCCTTCCAGTTATATTATTTACCATCCAGTAATCATAATCTAATGCCTGAAAGCTGTCACAAAGCATGTCATGCTCACAAGGTTCCAGAGAGACATAAGGCCCTTGTGGCTGTTTTGTAATTAGATCAGACTGTACCTTAAAACAGAACAGTTGTTAGGTTACTGTTGTACTGAACTACCTTTTTGGCTAATGAATCCTAAAAGGCCAGGCAATGTCATTTGAATAACATCCAAGGTCAGCAATTACACAATGATTTGTGATCACTTATATTGGATTTAATTTCAGTTTGAGAGCTAAAGTGTGAGAATTAGAACGAAAAATGAGGACAAAAATGTGGATTAGAATATAAAAAACATGACTTAAAAAAAGTTCTTAAAGTAAAGGGAAAACATTTGCCTGTGCATTTTCATTATAGTTATCAACCAGAGGTCATTACTCAAAATCAGAGGTGAATGGTGCATATTTTGTTTTTTTCCTGACACACGCTGACAGCTTATAAGCCAATAAATAAATACTGCTTCATCTTGTTCTAGCATCACTGTCATGTGTGGAAAGCCTTTAAGTAAAACCTGTGAAGGAAACAAGGTTACCCTGAGCAAAAGTCATCATTAACCCTTTAAATATATATTATTAATAAAATGTCTAAACATTTCTACTGTAAAGTTAATAAGCTAGCACTCATATTTCCTTGACAGCTTCCAATAATTAAGGCCTTCCCTCAACAAGGGTTGTCCTTGACACTATATGATTTAACTTCAGTTTTAAAGCAAACAAAAAATGCAGTTTTTAAGTATATGTCAATTTAGGAAAGACTACAAAGGTTATGCACTGCTGATAATCTTCATCCTAGTTTGCTTTGTCTGTGTGGCTGAAAAAATGAAACTTATAGTGATAAATGGTCACCCGTGAAATGGTGGAATCATGTCTAGTAAGGGTATGGTATCCAGACCCAGTAGAGTCCGGTTTTCAGATTTTGCTGAATTCTGGGCTGTTTAGTAGCTTTTGTGTTGCCCAGACTTTACTAAGATAGAAGGAAGCTTCTCTGTTTAACAGTGAGAGTGTTGAGCTTTGAGCAGTCTATCTGTCGCTGCAGGAGTGGTTTCAGCTCAGAATCTGTAGTTTTATTGGCCATTTTGGGGTATTTCTATCCCTTTCATCTTTCTATTAAAAACCTGTGTTTGTGTGGTTTTGAGCATCGCACAGAGCCATTTAACTAGGGTTGAACTATTCCTGGTGCCAGAAAGTCTGCTCTTCTAATTTCCCCTTAGAATTAGCCAGCTTTCTAGTTTTAGCACTCAAAACTGTTTCCTTGTGCTCAGCACTTGTTCAAAACTCATTGCAAGCACTAAATCTACAGATTACTGCAGCACTCAACTTTCCTTACTTGTTAGGAGGAAAACAGTTTTTAGTACTTAAATTAATAATCACCTATCCAGGCATGTCTAAGGGTCAGCTCCCCTGTCCACCTGATGAATCTGGGCATCTTGGGGCAATGTAGCAATTGCCTCATGTACACTGACAACCCTCTCCTCCTACCAACCAACACTACAACTTGTGAGAGATGCATTTATATAGCCAAACTGGAAGCCAAGCTCTCTCCAGCCAAGACTGTATTAGACAGTCAAGAGGAGAAGGTAAACACCTGCACCACACCACACTCAACACATAGTCCATCAAAACCTACACCACCTAAACCCACACTTAGTAACACAAAACACACACCTACATTCGAAGGTTGCGCTCAATAAAAATCTGCCCCAACAACAGAGAACTCCAAAGCTGAAACATAAGCTACCACCACCCCAAAACTACCCAAATGACACATAGCCCACAAAATCAGTGTGCCGTTCAACTTCAGCCCATAAGGCAAAACAAAGTACCCAACACACTAGTCATAGGTGACTCTATAGTAAGGCACACTGATGTCCCACTCATCAGGCTAAACAAGGAGAAGGTTACTGTAAGCTGCCTGTTGGGTGCCAGGATCCACCATATAATGCAAGCACTCAGGTCACTCCACAACAAGTACAAATATGACTCTGTCATTGTCCATGTTGGTGTGAATGACCTGAGACGTACCTCCCTGGACTACATGAAAAGAGACATGGAAGCACTCTTGGAACTTGTAGCCCAAGCAGGTATGACTCTAGCCCTGAGTAGCATCCTGCCAACACCCAGAATTATACCACAATACAAGGACAAAATGACTGACTTCAAAAATTGGCTAAGCTTCTGGTGTCATTCTAAGAGGATCCAGTGTCTGTCTGCCTGGGACGACTTGATCGACAGACCACGATGCTTTGCCAGAGATGGCCTGCACCTGTCACCCCTGGGATTCTAGATACTGGCTAAGGCTCTTACCACCCTTTTAGTGCCTATTTCAGGCAATGCTCAAATGCCAAACTCACCACTGTGCCAGGTATAAGCAAGCAAAATCTGAGGGTAATGCTACTCAATGCTAGAAATCTAAAGCTCAAAATGCACTCGCTCAAGGCACTCCTTAAAATGGAGAACATCGACATCTGTGCAGTGACGGAGACCTGGTTCAAGGCTCCAGAGAGCAGCCCTGCATTACCAGGTTATAACTCATGCCACACATTTCAGCCACTTAACCGGGACTGAAACACTAAAGAGGAGCCGTGTCCATAATCATTAAGGATATCCACACCTCCAGGCTAGTTGCCCAACATAATGCATCCAAAATTATCAAAGTGCAACTAACACTGGGCAAGACTGCAATTTAGGATGCAGCTTCTTACAGATCCCCCACCATGCCCCAGGATAACCACTCCACGTTTCTTGATATACTGGGTAATATTAAGGTACAGCCCAATATCCTAATAATGGGCAATTTCAACTACCCCAACATCAACTGGGAAAACTACTCGTACTAACTCATTTGCTCAACTCTTTCTGGAATTCATAAATTCCAATGCCCTGGATCAGCTTGTCCATACCCCCACCAGGGGCAGCAATATCCTGGACCTGGTCATTACTAATATGGGCAACTGATGTTCTATGCCAGAGGTCAACTCCTCGCTGGTTAGATCTGACAACAAGCTAATCACCTTAGACATCAAGTATCCCGTTCCTACCCCCCCATTAAGGAAACCACCGTAAAAAACTTCTCCAAAGCCAACTTCATGCTTCTTAAAACAGAAGTGGCAAGCTTCATGATACCCATACAGACAGAACATAGAGGTACGACTGCTGAATTCTATACAAATGCACTGTATAAGCACATACAAGAGTGCATGGATCGTGCCATCCCAAACAGAACCAAGAAGCTATCCTCCAAAAAAAAGGGAGCCAATCTGGTGGTCCCCTGCCATAAACAAACTCTACAACAGAAGGAAGAAGCTGTTGCAAAAAAGATTGCAGGAACTCCCAGGTCAGCCTCAGTAAGAAGCTGAGATCTCTCATAAAATCCTCCAAAGCTAGTTATGCACATAAAATCACCACTGATTCTAAAGACAACCGCAAAGCATTCTACAGCTATGTCAAGAATCTCAATGGCAACACTCAGATCTGGTCTGAGCTACAGCACAATGGCTCTAGATATACAGAACCAACTGATGTTGCTAACATCCTGGCAGATAGGTTCAGTGCAAATGTCACTCCCCCCTCACCCCCAAAGGGCCCATCACTATAATGGAAGAATGCAAAGACCCTGTAATCTTGGCTGCACAAGTAAAGACCGCACTCTCCAAAGCCAAAAACACAGCATCCATGGGATCTGACAACATTCCAGGCTGCGTTCTGCATGAACTACAGAATGAACTGCCACACCACCAAAGTACCATGTTTAATCACAGTCTCACTTCAGGCTTTGTGCCTACTGGATGGCGCACAGCGACAGTTATCCCACTTCATAAGGAGGGTGCCACTATGGACCCTTGGAACTACTGCCCCATTAGACTGATGAGCCTGGTCTGCAAGGCCATGGAATGTATCATCTTGGAGCTTATAAACAAGGACATAGGTAACCTCCAAACTCCGGACTCCACTCAGTTTGGGTTTGTAAGCGGAGGGTCATGTCTGCTAAACCTGATTGACTTCTTTAAAGCAGTCAGCAGAGCTGTAGATGAGGATAAGGTGGTGCACACAGCCTATCTTGACCGCACCAAGGCTTTCAACACCATCCCACACTCTGGAATTATAGATAAACTCACTAGACTGGGCATAAACCCCTATGTCATAAGATGAGTGGCAAAATGGCTCACTGACAGAACCCACACAGTGAAAGTAGCTGACTCCAAATCCAGCTTCAGACCAGTAACAAGTGGAGTACCACAGGGCTCAGTCCTGGCTCCTCTCCTGTTTAACATCTACTTCTCAGAAGTCCAGGTTAATACAGCAGGTCTTTGGCTAATGAAGTTTGCAGATGACTGCAAACTAGGTGCCATAATAGAATCGCCTAATGGTGTGGACATTCTACAAAGGGATCTCACTGAGACTGATGCTTGGTGTCAAAGTCATGGCCTCAAGCTCAATCCCAAGAAGTGCATTGTCATCCCCTGTGGGAAAAACACTGTACCCATGAACTACCACATAGGCAGTAGCCTACTAAACACCAAAAGTGTGATAAGAGACCTTGGGACACAGGTGGACAGTAGTCTCTCCTTTGATAATCACATTATAAACACCAAAAGTGTGATAAGAGACCTTGGGACACAGGTGGACAGTAGTCTCTCCTTTGATAATCACATTGCCACAGTAATCAGAAAATCCTTCTACGTGGCACACCTCATCACAAAGGAGTTCACCTCCAGAAAAAAAGAGGTCATCGTCCCTCTCTACTAATCCCTCATCAGACCCATTATAGAGTACAATGCCCCATCTGGCATGTACCTCACAAGACATCTACAACAACTGGAAAGACCACAGAAATACCCTACTAAGAGGACTGCCGACCTCAAACAGATGTCATACACAGACCGTCTCAAAAAACTCTAGGTCTACTCCATCGCTTATCACCTACTCAGAGGCGACCTCTGCCTGACATACAAAGCCATGTCAAACCCAGATCTGTTGGACATGCTACACTTAAAGAAACCCCGATCCCTCCAAGCCACATGCTCCAGGGACCTCATTAGCCCTCTTTAAGAAAAATCTCAACAATTGGATGGAAAATAGGAAATTCACCCTGGGATCACTTCTGTGGCTCTGCTAGACAGGGGCACAGGAAAATAACTTTCTTGGGTGGCGAAAGCCAGGGAAATTTTTTGGCTAGGCTTATATAGACCTCAGTGCCAATAGCCTAGTACTTACCTATGAACCTATGAACATATAATGTCCGCTTCAGCATATACCTGATTAGACTTATGCAACAATTGGAATGCTCACAAAGGTTTCTTACCAGGAGAATCTAAGATATAAACACATTGTCCTATACAGATCTCCTTAAAGCCCTATCTCTCTACTCAGTCTCCTAGAGGTTAGAGAGAGACGATCTATGACTGACAAACAAGGCATCCTTAGATCCAACTCTGATGGACCTTTTGAACATTCACAAAATGAAAAGCATCAGACCACTAGAGCCAAGCATTTACATTTTGCTTGTGACATACATCAGCAATGTTGGCAAGATAAATATATGTCTCTAATGATACTGTCTAAGCATAACCTTGATCAATGGATGGAAAATCAATGATTCACCACAAGTCTGGTGCAGTGTCTCTGATAAAAAGTGACAGGCAGTAATGCCCAAGCTAAAATTCCTTCCCCCCACATAACCTCTACAAACTTCCTAAGTAACATACCCCCTCCTCAAAATAAACACTTATAATACAAAGAGACAGAATAGGGTTGAACAGCATACCTAGGCTAATAAAGGCCCTGGTAGTCTTAGATATCTATGAACCTGGTGAACACTGTAAAAAAAAAAACAATTTGTTACTTCTTGTATGCTACAGAGTAAAGATGGTCATCCTGGAAGTCTTCGAATGTTTCCAGGTCCATACTGAATTAGTAGTACATTACAGCTGAAGCCTGACATGAGACTTTATAGTTGTGAATGCATAACAGCTACATAGCATTTATTGATGTTTTTTTTTGTGATGTAGAGCAGAAACATGTTATAACATTGATGGGCAGACAACTGTAGCCCAACCCTATCAAAGTACTATATCCAAATAATATATTTCAAAGGCATATGGTAATAATCGGTTGGACTGCGGTGGTGGTGATGCGGTAGCATTGTCAACTCCCAGTAAGACGTTGTCCTGTTTGATTCTCAGCTAGAGCGTCTCCTGTGTGGAGACATGCATGAATGGGCTTACCTTCATTGAAGGTTGTGCGTCAGGGCAACTCGGCACGTAAAAATCTACTCCGAATCATTAGCAGACCGGAGTTCCACTGTGGCGACCCCTAACCGGGAAAAGCTGCAACAACAGCAACATGGTAATAATCGGTTGGGAGGGTGGCCTAATCGGTTGGGAGGGTGGCCTAATGGTTAAGGTATCTGCCTTACACACACAAGGTGCAGGGTTTGAGTCTCACAAGGGATAATTGGCTAGGCTTAAAATGGTTTTTCAAGGGCAGTCAGCCTAGTACTAACCTATGAACCTATGAACACTGAAAAAAATCTATAAACATAATTAAAACAATGGCTGAGATTTATACACAAGTTGGGTACTCTGAAATTTGCAGTTGCATGGAAAACAGTCATTCTCAGACAGGTAGCAAATCTTAGAGCTATGATGAGAAATAGAGAAGTGAGGAGTAGTATGCTATAGTGAATATATACAAGTGCAGAGGGAAATGAGGCCATAATAACATATGACTGTATGCAAGCATATAGGGAAATGAGGCCATAATAAAATACAATTGCATGCAAGCACATAAGGAAATAAGGCTATAATAACATCCGACTGTATACAAGGTGAGCATAGTTGTGTCTCATAGCTCTATGTGGAGAAATTCAGTAGCAGTGTACTCTGGACGATAAAAGGTTAAGCTTGCCAGTGATGTAAGAGTTGCAAAGAAATGCTCAGGAATGCAGAAGCAGTCTGGAGTAACATTCTCAGCATAATACTTCCATATCAACCAATACCATGACGTAGATTTATGAAATCATTCTTATGTCCTAGAAGACATGAGTTCAATTAGCGACTCAGTTGTCCAAAGTGCTGGCAAGGGATAATGGCTGTGCCCATCCTAAGGTAAGGTATGCATATGGCACTCCATATAGTTGACCTCCATTATGAGTTGGGAGCTGACAGGGGTGCATTGTCATAAGGAAAGCAGGGCATCGACTGTGGCACAACAATGGTGTGACAAAACTCTACCTTAGCCATTGCACATTTATCCTGAAAAATGATTTATGACATTACTCACCATCCTGAGTTACCTAATATCATAGACTGCACACATGAGCCTTTATGAAATTACTCACTTTCCTGAGGTACAAGATATCATAGACAGCACACATGAGAGTTAAGACATTACTCACCGTCCTGAGGTAAAAGATATCATGGACTGCATGTGTGAGCCTTTATGACACTACTCACCATCCTGAGTTATCAAATATCATAGAGTGCACACATGAGGCTTTATGAAATTACTCACTGTCCTGAGATATGAGATATCATAGACAGCACACGTGAGCCTTTATGACATTATACACTGTCCTGAGGTACGAGATATCATAGACTGCACACATGAGCCTTTATGACATTAATCACCTTCCTGAGGAACCAAATATCATGGACTGCACAAATGAGATTTATGACATTACTCACCATCCTGAGTTACCAAATGTCATAGAGTGCACACATGAGCCTTTATGACATCAATCACCATCCTGAGTTACCAAATATCACAGAGTGTACACAGGAGCCTTTATGAAATTACTCACCGTCCTGAGGTACGAGATATCATAGACTGCACAAATGAGCCTTTCTGACATTACTCACCATCTTGAGTTGCCAAATATCATAGACTGCACACATGAGCCTTTATGACATTACTCACTGTCCTGAGGTACGAGATATCATAGACAGCACACATGAGCCTTTATGACATTACTCACCATCCTGAGTTACCAAATATCATGGACTGCATGTGTGAGCCTTTATGAAATTACTCACCATCCTGAGTTACCAAATATCATGGACTGCATGTGTGAGCCTTTATGAAATTACTCACCGTCCTGAAGTACGAGATATCATGGACTGCATGTGTGAGCCTTTATGACATTACTTACAATCCTGAGTTACCAAATATCATGGACTTCATGTGTGAGACTTTATGACATTACTCACCATCCTGAGTTACCAAATATCATAGAGTGCACACAGGAGCCTTTATGAAATTACTCACTGTGCTAAGGTACGAGTTATCACAGACTGCAAACATGAGCCTTTATGACATTACTCACTGTCCTGAGGTACGAGATATCATAGACTGCACACATGAGCCTTTATGACATTACTCACCTTCCTGAGGTACGAGATATCATAGACTGCACACATGAGCCTTTATGACATTAATCACCTCCCTGCGGTACAAGATATCATAGATAGCACACATGAGCCTTTATGACATTACTCAACGTCCAGAGGTACGACATATCACAGACTGCACACATGAGCCTTTTCATAGACTGCACACATGAGCCTTTATGACATTAATCACCATTCTGAGTTGCCAAATATCATAGACTGCACATATGTAACAATAAAGACTGTAGCTACCTACAGTCACACAGATATGTGAATAGCGAAGACTGCCATTTCATAAACTGCTATTTAGAATATACTGTTCATAGGACAACTTTCTTATTAGATTACAAGAGGAAATTGTTTGTTTTCTTTTTCTTATCAATTGATTGTTGATGTGTTTGCTTTACTGGGACTGATCATTTCTGCTTTGATTTTACATTATTGTGACTAATAGCCATACTAAACTTATATATATATATATATATATATATATATATATATATATATATATATATATATATATATATATACATATGTGTTTGTGTGTGTGTGTGTATGTGTGTATCTATTATACACACGTGTGCACATGTATACACACACACACACACACACACACACACACACACACACACACACACACACACACAAACACACACATGCCACGCATATTTACAGACCATACAGAGTATCAATGTAAGTGTGCTATATCTCTCTCTTTTTCCATTTTATATATATATATATATATATATATATATGTATATATATATATATGTATGTATGTATATATAATATTTGGGTTTCCTTAATTTAGTTGAATGCTACAAATTTTGACAGTTTTCCTTTCTACTCAGTTTGGTTGTCAACTGTGGTACAAGATCACTTTCCCTGTGTTTTATGTTTGGTTTGTATAATTAGCAAGTGTTGCCTTTTAATTGCATACTCTAAGATTAAATATTGGCATTTTCTTTCTTATTTTTGACTTTCTACAGTCCTGATCAATTTAGGTTGATCAACACATGCACACAATTTCAGGTTTGCTGTTTTTTTTTTTTGTAATTGCAAGCTCAAAAAAAAGTATGGTCCTCTCCCTTGCTTTTATACTTAAAGTTAGGTTCATAGGTTCATAGGTTCATATTAGGCTATCTGCCCTAGGGCATTTATAAGCCTAGCCAGAGTGTGTTTGGCTTTCACCACCCATTTTAAATTAATTTTGCTATGCCTTTTCGAGGTTAGTGTACTGTGCCTCTGTCTAAGAGTGACACAGAAATGATACCCGGGGTAAACCTATGATCTCCCATCCACTCATCAAGATTCCTCTTGAAGAGAGTCAATGAGGGACTCTGCCTAACCTGGACTGGGATTTTATTCCAGAGTGAAGGGAGCCTCAGGGTTATGAATCTGTCCCTCCAGCATGTCTTATTTATTTCAGTGCTGAGGTTCAAGTCTCTCGAGCACGTAGTTCGATGGGATTTGGATTTTCTGAGGTGCAGCATGTCCATTAATTCCGGGTTGGACATGGCTTTATACGTCAGGCACAGATCACCTCTGAGCAGGCGGTATGCCACTGAGTAGAGCTGGGGTTTCTTTAACCGGGCAGCATATGGCATCTGTCTGAGCCCTTTGATCCTCTTGGTGAGGTACTTTTGGGGTCTTTCCAGTTGCTGCAGGTGTCTGGTAAGGTACATCCCAAAAGGGGCATTGTACTCAATTATGGGCCTGATGAGGGATGAGTAAAGAGGCACGATGACCTCCCCTGATCTAGATGTGAATCCCTTCATGATTAGGTGGGCTATATAAAATGTTTTTCTAACCACTTTGGCCACGTGGTTGTCAAATGAGAGATTGCTATCAACTTGGGTCCCCAGGTCCCTAATTACTTCTTCTGTACTTAATGGATTACCACCTATGTGGTAATTTGTGGGCACTTTGTTTTGCCAAAGGGGATGACTATACACTTTTTGGCGTTTAGCTTGAGAACATGGCTCTGGCACCAGTTGTCTGTTTCTATGAGGCCCTTTTGGAGGATGTTTGTGTCAGCTGGAGAGTCGATTATGGCGCCCAGTTTGCAGTCATCTGCGAACTTGGTCAGCCACAGTCCTTCCATGTTGGCCTGTACCTCCGAGAAATATATACTGAACAAGAGAGGTCCCAGGACTGAGCCTTGTGGGATGCCACTTGTAACTGGTTTGGAGTCTGACATGGCTCCAGCAATTCTAACCATGTGGGTTCTGTCCTTGAGCCAGTTTGCAACCCATCTAGTGACATTGGGGTTTATATTTAAGCTGGTGAGCTTATCTATAATGCCCGAGTGGGGTATTGTATCGAAGGCTTTTGTGAGTCCAGGTAGGCTGTGTGGACCACCTTCCCCTCGTCAATGGCCTTGGTGACTGTTTCAAAAAATCGACCAGGTTTAAGAGGTAGGATCTGCCCTTAACAAAGCCGAACTTGGTAGGATCCAATGTCTGTAGGTCCCCAATATCTTTATTTATGAGGTCCATGATGATCCTTTCCATAGCTTTGCAGACCAAGCTAGTCAGGCTTATGGGGCGATAGTTTCCAGGATCCATTGAGGCACCACCTTTGTGGAGAGGGACCACTGTTGCTGTACGCCACTCTTTGGGTACATATCCTGTAGTAAGGCTGAGATTGAACAGTAGTTTTATGTTTGGGTTTAGCTCTTCTTGGAGTTCATGTAGGACGCAGCTCGGGACACCATCTGGTCCCATTGATGCTGTGTTTTTTGCTTTGGAGAGGGTGGCTCTTACCTGAGCATGTGAGATGTCAGGGGGGCAGCACTCTGCTGGGATAGATATTTGCCCTTTTGGTGGGGAGGGGGGGGGTTTGCGCTGAACCTGTCAGCTAGCATGTTGGCAATGTCTGTGGGTTCTGTGTATTTTTTATCATTTTGGACTAATTCTGTGCATATCTGGGAATTCCCACCCAGGTTACTAATATAACTAAAGAAAGCCTTGTGATTATCCTTAGTGTCCTGTGCAATTTTTCTCTCGAAGCTGGCCTTAGACGATTTTATGAGTGCCCATAGTTTTTTGCTAATACTGATCAGAGATGCCTTCCCTTTTTGGGATTTTGCTCTATCATGTAGTAGCTTCCTCCTTCTATTGCATTGTTTGTTTATGGCTGGGGTCCACCAGACAGGATGTTTGCCTTTGGAGGATTGGGTCTTGGTTTTATTTGGGATTGCATGATCCATGCATTCCTGAAGGTGTTCATAGAACGTGTTTATAAAGGATTCTGCGGTCTGGGCCATATTTTCCACAGGCCCAGGGGCTTTGAAGGATTCCACCTGGGTTTTGAGGAGTGTGAAATTTGCTTTAGAGAAGTTTTTCACTGTGGTT
The DNA here is from genome assembly GCF_019279795.1 of Protopterus annectens. NCBI lineage: Eukaryota > Metazoa > Chordata > Ceratodontiformes > Protopteridae > Protopterus > Protopterus annectens. The sequence continues at coordinate 481,378,109 of NC_056736.1, read as the reverse complement.
TTCTGGGCAGGGTGTGGGGGTTGGGATGTGAATATCCAGTGAGATTAGTTTATGGTCTGATCTTACCAGTGAGGGATACACTTCTGGTCTGGAGCATAAAGTCCCCACATTGGTGATGATCAGGTCCAGTATGTTTTCCCCTCTTGTGGGAGTGGTAACAAGTTGTTCCACAGCATTTGAGTTTATAAATTCTAGGAACCTTTGGGCTAGGGTGTTGGAGCTAGAGTAATGCTCCCAGTCTATGTTTGGGTAGTTGAAGTCGCCCAATATAATGGTGTTTGGAGAGACCTTCATATTTTCCAGTGTTCTCAGGAAGGCTGAGTGGGGTTCCTGGGTTTGGGAGGGTGGTCTGTAGCAGGCTATAAACTGGAAGGCAGTTTTACCCACTGTTAGTTGCACATGGATAGTCTCTGATGCTTCGTGCTGTGCCACCAACCTGGAGGTGTGGGTATCTTTGACGAATATTGATACTCCCCCTCCTTTTGTGGTTCAGTCCAAGTTTTGGGGCCGAAAAGCATGGTATGAGGTATAACCTGGTAGTGCTGGGGTGCTCTCGGGAGCCTTGAACCAGGTTTCTGTTACTGCACAGATATCAATGTTCTCTATGCTAAGGAGAGTTTCGAGTGCATGCATCTTGAGGTTTAGACTTCTGGCATTGAGTAGCATTACTCTTAGTTTCTTATCCCTTGTGATACCTATGGAGGTGGGTTTGTCTTTTGAGCCTTGCCTAAAAAAGGCACTATGGGGGTAGCAAGAGCCTTTGCCAATATCTGAAAGCCCAGGGGTGACAGGTGCAAGCCGTCCCTAGCGAAGCATCGTGGCTTGTCGATCATGTCATCCCAGGCTGACAGGCATTGGATCCCCTTTTAATGACACCAATACTTAAGCCAATTGTTGAAATTGATCATGTTGTAAGATTGATCATCTTAGTGTGTGGTTTTCACAAAAAAAAAAAAACAAAAAAAACAAATGTTCACTGCCTGAAATGCTGTAATCTCTGTCATCTTAAGAGTTAATGAAGAAAATAACATTTTGAGGCCATAGACACATCTACAGTCAGTGTACAAATCAATTAATTAAATCAAATAATATCTTGAGCAAAGAAGTGGAGCAATGAGAACTGTCTAATTTAGTGTCAAGCACATAAGGGAGACTCTGCTTTAAATTACTGAAACAGGGAAATTTATTATTGTTATGCACTGCAACATATTTATATCGTACAAGTGCCTCCTTGTAATTCACGTCATTTGCGAAAATATTTATTTTAATTCTAAGGTGTACCATTTTATTAGGAATAGTTCAACTATAGTTTTACAACTGTACACATTTTTTATGCAACTGTTTTGTGATCTCACATTTTCTGAGTCACTAACAGTGTCAAACAAAATGTGAAATTCACAAAATATAACATTACAGTAACCACATTAGGAAACATGATAGAAACCAGGAGTTTTATAATAAGAATTAAACTCCCTAGGCAATCACTGCTACAGTAACTATATGCTAATGTACTCTTTTTTTTTTTTCATTACACCAAAGAAGTCATGCTTTCACCTACATACCACTAATAAAATCATATTTTACATTATCCTACTCTAAGCTTGAATAAAGCATAACTCATTTCTAATTCCATCAGGACTAGGTAAAATCTACACAAATGCCTCAGGTCAGAGAGAGGCTCTCAATAAAATACTAGAAAAATGTGTGTGAAGCAGTGTGCATGTGTGTATGCTTCTGACCATTGGCCTGTGAAATAAAACTCTTCTTTTGCTATCAGCTAACAATGAAGAACACTGCTTAAAGGTATGACATTGGTATTAGGCCATTAGGAAGAATGACAGCCGATATGAATCTTCTAGTTCAAGGATCAAAGCTGGGTGGTCCCCGCAGGTTCGAATTCTTAAATGAATGTTTTAAGGCCAAGTTTAGACCACACATTTCTTCTTTGCTGTTTTGTTTGGAAAATCATGTCATTATTGTACAATTCTTAGTATATCTCTAAAATGACTGTACTAGAAAATAAATGTATCAAGCATAATGTTTTGTGCGTCGAGTTCAGACAGAGTAAATTTCTACTCATATTAATCACAAGAATCCAGCAAATAAAGTATTTATTATAGGGTATCACTGACTGTGTTTAGGCCTTACTATGTGCACTAATTCATTCTTACCTTTATAATTAAACTATTTACTAGGAATACTTTTCTTGACATCAAAATAAAATCCTGTCACGGTAAGCTTCTTTAGAACATTATTTTTATTAATTGTATTGATATACTTAGGACATGAAAAAAGTTATGTCTGACTTTCATATGTAATGCAGTGTAGCTACATGGGTCCGCAAAAGTAAGTGTATAAACAGTTGGGCTCCTCCACACCTATAGAAGGAATTGATCAATGTAGTGATTCATAAGGATAGTATGGACACTGCATTGCTACCCACTTACAGGTTAGTTTCAGGTTTAAATCACAGTTACAAAATCTTGACTGTAAGGGGTGAATGAGCAACATTTCTAGCATGCCTGTATGGAATGCATTTCATTATTTTGACACCATTTTCCCAACAATTGTCACACTTAGATTTGAGGCAACATAAACACTTTCATTTAGGCTTGAAACAGACATCAACCAAGTTTGTGCTAAAATGTTTTCTATCCCCATACAACTGTGTAGAGCTTCTGCATATCATATAATTATTATCCAAGGGTTACAGTACAGACAGAGGCTTGCCTGTGCCTTGTTCTTTACCGGAAGTGCTAAATTGTGGGACATATTCCCAGTTCTTGGAAACTTGTGGACTTGTAAAATTTAGTAATTTGTACATAACTGCAATTATATTTAGCCCAGTGGTTTGTGTGGTCTACATTGTTTTTATTGTTAGCAAGCAATGATCCCAGGCACAGAGGGGTATATGGAATTTAAGTGAGATTTCCTTGACTTTTTTGAACTTTTGCATTCTGTTGATTAGAGAAATGTGAAAATGAAACTTATACGGTAGTCTTTAGTATTACTGAAATGGAATGCTTGCAGAATTTAGGGATGGCTATGTCATGTCATTTCCATATGACTTTTTGAAGGGTTGACAATAGGTGGAAAAAATTGGTGGTTAATGCTTATTGTTTCCATAAGAATCATTTCATGGAATGTTAATGGACCGAGCAACCCTGTCAAATAGAGAAAGCTTCTGACATATATTAGGAAAATTCACCCTGACATAATACACAACTCGCACTTTTTTGGTGAGCAAGAAATGCTTCTACATGGAATTGAGAGACTATAGTCTCATGCCAGACTTGAAGTAGTTAGCAGTTATGAGTGTCAAAAGTTTTCTTGAAACAACTGTGAACCTTCTACCAAGATTTACGTTGTTAAAAGAGTTTTCATTCAGAGGTAACAAATACCTTCTTCAGTGGTTACTTTCTTCCATGATTCACACTAGGTGAATTTAGAAGTGTCATAGCCACTATTCTGACCTTTTAGGATGGGGTTAGATTTTATAATTGACACTGGAATTATGTACTTAAAACTTCAAGTGTTCAGGGTGGCCCAAGGAAAATAATGAGACAAGACTGAAGCCTCTGTCCCAAACTGAAAGGATATTTCAGGATATATTTCTCTGTGGAGCATGTAAATATGGTCATGTCCATCTAGAGAATCCAATTACACCCCAAGAGAGGCCGTATTGTGCCAGAGATGTGAAGAAATCCCACTTGTAAAACACTGATATTCCTAAAAATGGACAGTAAAAAAAAAAATAAATAATTTCCTTGGTGAGTCTTACATCAACCCCCAATTTAGGAGGAATAACACACATATCTGGCTTAAAAATTCTTATTTGTTTATTTTTTGATGGATGAGTATGATTGTTCTAACAACTTAATGACTTTATACAGGGTTTCCCCTAGTTATTAGGGTTATCTTGGGAGAGAGGAGTCAGAAAGACTGTGGGGATTGTTTAGATGTCACTTCTGACTGGTTGTTTGAAATATAACTCATTTAAATAGAAATGAGGGTGGACCGGTGGTCTGGGTCCTTTCTGATTCTCATCTTCCCATATTATAACAGATATATTTTCATGATGGGTTTAAAGCCACAAACAACACAGAAAGTGTCTGTAAAAAAAGATTACTTTGTCACTGATAATCAACTATAAAGTTATAGAAAATTAAACTTTAGGTAGAATTAAAAAAATAACCACGTAAATTAATACACACATTTTAATATAATAACTTAGTTAAGAGCTATCGTCTGTAGTACAAGGACATCATCAGAACTGAATGAGTCACAGCAGATGATAATGCCTGATATTCTCTTGTGTCATAACCAGGCCTCATTTGAGCAACAATGCAACTATTTCCTTTTCCAAACTTCTGTGTGTGTGTGTGGGTACAGCTGCAGTGCTATTAGCTAGTTATTTGCTGTTGCCATCTATTTATCTGACTTATTGCAGTCTCTTTTTACTAGAAATATAGAAATGACCACCAACTAATTCATTTATGCTGGCAAAATTATTTTTCATATTAAAATAAGAACCTAGAGGAATGGTGGTACCTCTAATCTACCAAAAGAATATGTTTTTTGTCTAACATCCTCTATACTAGTTCAAAAGCTGTCATAGGTTCATAGGTTCATAGGTTCATACTAGGCTATCTGCCCTAGGGCATTTATAAGCCTAGCCAGAATGTGTTTGGCTTTCGCCACCCATTTTAAATTTATTTTGCTATGCCCTTTTTCGAGGTTAGTATACTGTGCCTCTATCTAACAGTGACACAGAAGTGATACCCGGGGTAAACCTACGATCTCCCATCCACTCATCAAGATTCCTCTTGAAGAGAGTCAATGAGGGACTCTGCCTAACCTGGACTGGGATTTTATTCCAGAGTGAAGGGAGCCTCTGGGTTATGAATCTGTCCCTCCAGCATGTCCTATTTATTTCAGTGCTGAGGTTCAAGTCTCGAGCCAGAGCTCGATGGGATTTGGATTTTCTGAGGTGCAGCATGTCCATTAATTCCGGTTGGACATGGCTTTATACGCCAGGCACAGATCTCCTCTGAACAGGCGGTATGCCACTGAGTAGAGCTGGAGTTTCTTTAACCGGCAGCATATGGCATCTGTTTGAGCCCTTTGATCCTCTTGGTGAGGTACTTTTGGGGTCTTTCCAGTTGCTGCAGGTGTCTGGTAAGGTACATCCCAAAAGGGCATTGTACTCAATTATGGGCCTGATGAGGGATGAGTAAAGAGGCACGATGACCTCCCCTGATCTAGATGTGAATCCCTTCATGATTAGGTGGGCTATATAAAATGTTTTTCTAACCACTTTGGCCACGTGGTTGTCAAATGAGAGATTGCTATCAACTTGGGTCCCCAGGTCCCTAATTACTTCTTCTGTACTTAATGGATTTCCACCTATGTGGTAATTTGTGGGCACTTTGTTTTTGCCAAAGGGGATGACTATACACTTTTTGGCATTTAGCTTGAGGCCATGGCTCTGGCACCAGTTGTCTGTTTCTATGAGGCCCTTTTGGAGGATGCTTGTGTCGGCTGGAGAGTCGATTATGGCACCCAGTTTGCAGTCATCTGCAAACTTGGTCAGCCACAGTCCTTCCGTGTTGGCCTGTACCTCCGAGAAGTATATACCGAACAAGAGAGGTCCCAGGACTGAGCCTTGTGGGACACCACTTGTAACTGGTTTGGAGTCTGACATGGCTCCAGCAATTCTAACCATGTGGGTTCTGTCCTTGAGCCAGTTTGCAATCCATCTAGTGACATAGGGGTTTATATTTAAGCTGGTGAGCTTATCTATAATGCCCGAGTGGGTATTGTATCGAAGGCTTTGCGAGGTCCAGGTAGGCTGTGTGGACCACCTTCCCTCGTCAATGGCCTTGGTGACTGTTTCAAAGAAATCAACCAGGTTTAAGAGGCAGGATCTGCCCTTAACAAAGCCGAACTGGGTAGGATCCAGTGTTTGTAGGTCCCCAATATCTTTATTTATGAGGTCCATGATGATCCTTTCCATAGCTTTGCAGACCAAGCTAGTCAGGCTTATGGGGCGATAGTTTCCAGGATCCGTTGAGGCACCACCTTTATGGAGAGGGACCACTGTTGCTGCACGCCACTCTTTGGGCACATATCCTGTAGTAAGGCTGAGATTGAACAGTAGTTTTATGTTTGGGTTTAGCTCTTCTTTGAGTTCATGTAGGACGCAGCCCGGGACACCATCTGGTCCCATTGATGCTGTGTTTTTTGCTTTGGAGAGGGCGGCTCTTACCTGAGCATCTGAGATGTCAGGGGCAGCACTCTGCTGGGATAGATATTTGCCCTTTGGTGGGGGGGGAGAAGTTTGCGCTGAACCTGTCAGCTAGGATGTTGGCAATGTCTGTGGGTTCGGTGTATTTTTTGTCATTTTGGACTAATTCTGAGCATATCTGGGAATTACCACCCAGGTTCCTAACATAACTAAAGAAAGCCTTGTGATTATCCTTCGTGTCCTGTGCAATTTTTCTCTCAAAGCTGGCCTTAGACAATTTTATGTGTGCCCGTAGTTTTTTGCTAATACTGATCAGTGATGCCTTCCCTTTTTGGGATTTTATCATTTAGTAGCTTCCTCCTTCTATTGTATAGTTTGTTTATGGCTGGGGTCCACCAGACAGGACGCCTGCCTTTCGAGGATTGGGTCTTGGTTTTATTTGGGATCGCATGATCCATGCATTCCTGAAGGTGTTCATAGAATGCGTTTATAAAGGTTTCTGCGGTCTGGGCTGTATTTTCCACAGGCCCGGGGGCTTTGAAGGATTCCACCTCAGTTTTGAGGAGTGCAAAATTTGCTTTAGAGAAGTTTTTCACTGTGCTTTTCTGGGCAGTGCGTGGGGTCGGGATGTGAATATCCAGTGAGATTAGTTTATGGTCTGATCTTACCAGTGAGGGATACACTTCTGGTCTGGAGCATAGAGTCCCCATGTTGGTGATGATCAGGTCCAGTATGTTTTCCCCTCTTGTGGGAGTGGTAACAAGTTGTTCCATAGCATTTGAGTTTATAAATTCTAGGAACCTTTGGGCTAGGGTGTTGGAGCTAGAGTAATGCTCCCAGTCTATGTTTGGGTAGTTGAAGTCGCCCAATATAATGGTGTTTGGTGAGACCTTCATATTTTCCAGTGTTCTAAGGAAGGCCGAGTGGGGTTCCTGGGTTTGGGAGGGTGGTCTGTAGCAGGCTATAAACTGGAAGGCAGTTTTACCCACTGTTAGTTGCACATGGATAGTCTCTGATGCTTCGTGCTTTGCCACCAACCTGGAGGTGTGGGTATCTTTGATGAATATCGATACTCCCCCTCCTTTTGTGGTTCGGTCCAAGTTTTGGGGAAAAGCATGGTATGAGGTATAACCTGGTAGTGCTGGGGTGCTCTCGGGAGCCCTGAACCAGGTTTCTGTTACTGCACAGATATCGATGTTCTCCATGCTAAGGAGAGTTTCGAAAGTGCATCTTGAGATTTAGACTTCTGGCGTTGAGTAGCATTACTCTTAGTTTCTTATCCCTTGTGATACCTATGGAGGTGGGTTTGTCTTTTGAGCCTTGCCTAAAAAGGCACTATGGGGTAGCAAGAGCCTTTGCCAATATCCAAAGCCCAGGGTGACAGGTGCAAGCCGTCCCTAGCAAGCATCGTGGCTTGTCGAGCATATCATCCCAAGCTGACAGGCATTGGATCCCCTTTGAATGACACCAGTACTTAAGCCAATTGTTGAAATTGATCATCTTGTCTTCATATTGTGGCATCATTCTTGGTGAGGGTAAAATGCTACTCAAGGTCAGGGTCATACCCGCCTGGGCTACATGCTCAGAGAGCTCCTTTATGTCTCTTTTCATGTAGTCCAGGAGGTACGTCTCAGGTCATTCACACCAGCATGGACAATGACTGAGTCATATTTGTACTTGCCTTGGAGTGACCTGAGTGCTTGTGTTATGTGGCGGATCCTAGCACCCGACAGGCTGCTCACAGTGACCCTCTCCTTGTTCAGCCTGGTGAGCGGACGCCAGTGTGCCTGACGATAGAGTCACCTATTACAAGTGTATCAGGTGTGTTGTTTAGTCTTAAGGGCTGTGACTGTTTGGCACACTGGCTTTGTGAGATATGTGTTGCACGTGTTTTGTTTTGGGGTAGCGGCTGCTTGGGTGTCTGCTTTGGAGGTCTCTGCTGCTTCGCAGATCTTTATTTAGAGCCTCAGTATGTTTTGTGTGATTATGTGTTTGGTTTGCTGTCGGTAGGTCTATGTGAGACTGGAATTGTAGTGAGTATGGTTTCCTTCTCCTCCTGACTGGTTATGCCAGTACTGAGTTGAGAGAGCTTAGCCTCCAGTTTGGCTATATGGTTGCATCTCTCACATGTGTTGGAATTTGTTGGGAGGAGGAGAGGGTTGTCTGTGTACATGAGGCAGTTGTAACATTGCCTCAAGATTCCCAGATTCACCAGCTGGACTGGAGAGGAGATTGACAACTGACCTTTGGACATGCTAGAATAATATTGGGAATTCCTTAATAATTGAAAACTAGGGCCAGTGGGGAGTGAGGGTGTAGTGCTTTTAATTTTTAGTGCTGACTTATATAATTGCTTTAGTGAGCAAGTGCCAGGTAACTTAAGTGCAATGTGTTACAGGTAACTTAAATGCAAAAACGACAAACAGTAACTTACTTTCAAGTGAAACAAGGAAATAAGTACAGTAAGCAATGCAGATATCACTAGTGAGCCACAGAAGCACTGAGAAGCCCGTATTAGGTGGAATTAGCGTTCCAGGAAATAACAAGCAAACAAACAACAAGCATATAAACAAAGCTATATTCAGCAGGCCTGGATCTAGTCTATGCTACAGCAAACAAGGTGTACCAATTTCAGTAAGATACAGTTCAAATATTCAGGCACTATAAACCTTTAACCAGAAATTCCCAGCTCAGAAGGGCAGAGTCCAGCCTCTTCTCCCACAAGAGTGCAGACCACAAACCTTCTTAATGTAAAATAACTGGCCTGAAGCCCAAGTGCCTAAACCGAACTAATACACTTTAAGAATAACAGACACTGGGCTCTCAATCAGCAGTTCCCAACTTAGAAGGATGAAAGCTACCTGTCCTGCCACCACAGTGCATGCCACAAACCTTCCTAATGTAAAACAACTGGTCTGAAGCCCAAGTGCTTAATCCAAAAGACTTAGAATGACAGCTAGACTTTAATCAAGTTACTACCAAGCAGTAATAAATACAATTGAATACTTTAGAGAATGCCTGGATTAGTGCTCAAGTTACACAAACAAAGCTAGATCCAGCAGGCCCGAATCCAGTCTATGCCACAGCAAACAAGGCGCACCAACTTCAGTAAGAAGCAGTTCAGATATGCATGCACTATAAGCCTTCAATCAGAAATTCCCAGCTCAGAGGGGCAGAGTCCAGCCTCTCCTCCCACAAGAGTGCAGACCACGAACCCTCTTAATGTAAAATAACTGGCCTGAAAGCCTAAGTGCTTAAACCAGAATTAATACACTTTTAGAATAACAGACACTGAGCCCTCAATCAGCAGTTCCCAACCTAGAAGGATGTAAGCTACCTGTTCTGCCACTACAGTGCAGACCACAAACCCTCTCAGTGCAAAACAACTGGTCCGAAGCCCAAGTGTTTAAACCAGAAGGCTTAGAATGAGTTACACCAAGCAGTAATAAATACAATTGAGTACTTTTAAGATGATGCAAAAGTAAAAAAGTAGGTAGAAACACAAGTACAGTAAAAGCAGATTAAATTTTTTTTTTTTTTTTTTTTCTGAACAAGTGCTGAGATCAAAGAAACAGATTTGAGTGCTGAAACTAGAAAACTGGCCAGTTATAGGGAAAAAAACCAAGCTAGAAGGCTTCCCTCCAACACAGAAGGGCCTGGGGGCTCAAAAGCCTACAAATAGTCTATACCACTTAACAGGAAAGGCAGGAAACAAGCTTAATTTTTTTTTTTTTTTTTTTCTGTTTCCCAGATGCTCTCTTTGTACACAGTAGGAGTGCCTGAAATCAGAATATGATCTCACTGCACTCAGTTGAGTGAGCAAATGAGATGGGCCCAGAAGGAGTATCCAAACACAAATTTACAAGAGGGGCGGGCAGCTGCAAGGCCACCAAGATTAACACCAAACACCAAAACAAAAACAGGGAGGGTGGGTGGGACAAACTGAAGAGCAGACTGAAACCTTGCAGTTCAGCTAAATATTCTTTCCACACAGTAAAACTCAATTTTAAATACTGTATTTTTGAAAAAAAGCAGATAAAGGTACTTAAATTCTCTTATACGTCCAGTTGAATATAACAAGTTGTTAGCCGGCCAAAGCTGAGGTTTTTAAGCAGAAAATATTTCACACTGTACCACTTAAATAGGCAAGGACAGGAAATCAAAGAATGTGACTACCCCACACCTGTAATTAGTAGCAAATAACAAAATTCAGCAAACACTGACTAACCAGTTCAGTTAATATTTCTTCCACACTGAAGAGCAGACTGAAACCTTGCAGTTCAGCTAAATATTCTTTCCACACAGTAAAAATCAATTTTAAATACTGTATTTTTGAAAAAAAGCAGATAAAGGTACTTAAATTCTCTTATACGTCCAGTTGAATATAACAAGTTGTTAGCCGGCCAAAGCTGAGGTTTTTAAGCAGAAAATATTTCACACTGTACCACTTAAATAGGCAAGGACAGGAAATCAAAGAATGTGACTACCCCCACACCTGTAATTAGTAGCAAATAACAAAATTCAGCAAACACTGACTAACCAGTTCAGTTAATATTTCTTCCACACTGAAGAGCAGACTGAAACCTTGCAGTTCAGCTAAATATTCTTTCCACACAGTAAAATCAATTTTAAATACTGTATTTTGAAAAAAAGCAGATAAAGGTACTTAAATTCTCTTATACGTCCAGTTGAATATAACAAGTTGTTAGCCGCCAAAGCTGAGGTTTTAAGCAGAAAATATTTCACACTGTACCACTTAAATAGGCAAGGACAGGAAATCAAAGAATGTGACTACCCCCACACCTGTAATTAGTAGCAAATAACAAAATTCAGCAAACACTGACTAACCAGTTCAGTTAATATTTCTTCCACACTGAAGAGCAGACTGAAACCTTGCAGTTCAGCTAAATATTCTTTCCACACAGTAAAATCAATTTTAAATACTGTATTTTTGAAAAAAAGCAGATAAAGGTACTTAAATTCTCTTATACGTCCAGTTGAATATAACAAGTTGTTAGCGCCAAAGCTGAGGTTTTAAGCAGAAAATATTTCACACTGTACCACTTAAATAGGCAAGGACAGGAAATCAAAGAATGTGACTACCCCACACCTGTAATTAGTAGCAAATAACAAAATTCAGCAAACACTGACTAACCAGTTCAGTTAATATTTCTTCCACACTGAAGAGCAGACTGAAACCTTGCAGTTCAGCTAAATATTCTTTCCACACAGTAAAAATCAATTTTAAATACTGTATTTTTGAAAAAAAGCAGATAAAGGTACTTAAATTCTCTTATACGTCCAGTTGAATATAACAAGTTGTTAGCCGGCCAAAGCTGAGGTTTTTAAGCAGAAAATATTTCACACTGTACCACTTAAATAGGCAAGGACAGGAAATCAAAGAATGTGACTACCCCAACACCTGTAATTAGTAGCAAATAACAAAATTCAGCAAACACTGACTAACCAGTTCAGTTAATATTTCTTCCACACTGAAGAGCAGACTGAAACCTTGCAGTTCAGCTAAATATTCTTTCCACACAGTAAAAATCAATTTTAAATACTGTATTTTTTGAAAAAAGCAGATAAAGGTACTTAAATTCTCTTATACGTCCAGTTGAATATAACAAGTTGTTAGCCGGCCAAAGCTGAGGTTTTTAAGCAGAAAATATTTCACACTGTACCACTTAAATAGGCAAGGACAGGAAATCAAAGAATGTGACTACCCCACACCTGTAATTAGTAGCAAATAACAAAATTCAGCAAACACTGACTAACCAGTTCAGTTAATATTTCTTCCACACTGAAGAGCAGACTGAAACCTTGCAGTTCAGCTAAATATTCTTTCCACACAGTAAAAATCAATTTTAAATACTGTATTTTTTGAAAAAAAAAAGCAGATAAAGGTACTTAAATTCTCTTATACGTCCAGTTGAATATAACAAGTTGTTAGCCGGCCAAAGCTGAGGTTTTTAAGCAGAAAATATTTCACACTGTACCACTTAAATAGGCAAGGACAGGAAATCAAAGAATGTGACTACCCCCACACCTGTAATTAGTAGCAAATAACAAAATTCAGCAAACACTGACTAACCAGTTCAGTTAATATTTCTTCCACACTGAAGAGCAGACTGAAACCTTGCAGTTCAGCTAAATATTCTTTCCACACAGTAAAAATCAATTTTAAATACTGTATTTTTTTGAAAAAAGAAGCAGATAAAGGTACTTAAATTCTCTTATACGTCCAGTTGAATATAACAAGTTGTTAGCCGGCCAAAGCTGAGGTTTTTAAGCAGAAAATATTTCACACTGTACCACTTAAATAGGCAAGGACAGGAAATCAAAGAATGTGACTACCCCCACACCTGTAATTAGTAGCAAATAACAAAATTCAGCAAACACTGACTAACCAGTTCAGTTAATATTTCTTCCACACTGAAGAGCAGACTGAAACCTTGCAGTTCAGCTAAATATTCTTTCCACACAGTAAAAATCAATTTTAAATACTGTATTTTTGAAAAAAAAGCAGATAAAGGTACTTAAATTCTCTTATACGTCCAGTTGAATATAACAAGTTGTTAGCCGGCCAAAGCTGAGGTTTTTAAGCAGAAAATATTTCACACTGTACCACTTAAATAGGCAAGGACAGGAAATCAAAGAATGTGACTACCCCACACCTGTAATTAGTAGCAAATAACAAAATTCAGCAAACACTGACTAACCAGTTCAGTTAATATTTCTTCCACACTGAAGAGCAGACTGAAACCTTGCAGTTCAGCTAAATATTCTTTCCACACAGTAAAATCAATTTTAAATACTGTATTTTTGAAAAAAGCAGATAAAGGTACTTAAATTCTCTTATACGTCCAGTTGAATATAACAAGTTGTTAGGCCAAAGCTGAGGTTTTTAAGCAGAAAATATATCACACTGTACCACTTAAATAGGAAAGGACAGGAAATCAAAGAATGTGACTACCCCACACCTGTAATTAGTAGCAAATAACAAAATTCAGCAAACACTGACTAACCAGTTCAGTTAATATTTCTTCCACACTGAAGAGCAGACTGAAACCTTGCAGTTCAGCTAAATATTCTTTCCACACAGTAAAAATCAATTTTAAATACTGTATTTTTGAAAAAAAAAGCAGATAAAGGTACTTAAATTCTCTTATCGTCCAGTTGAATATAACAAGTTGTTAGCCGCCAAAGCTGAGGTTCTTAAGCAGAAAATATTTCACACTGTACCACTTAAATAGGCAAGGACAGGAAATCAAAGAATGTGACTACCCCCACACCTGTAATTAGTAGCAAATAACAAAATTCAGCAAACACTGACTAACCAGTTCAGTTAATATTTCTTCCACACTGAAGAGCAGACTGAAACCTTGCAGTTCAGCTAAATATTCTTTCCACACAGTAAAAATCAATTTTAAATACTGTATTTTTGGAAAAAAAAAGCAGATAAAGGTACTTAAATTCTCTTATACGTCCAGTTGAATATAACAAGTTGTTAGCCGGCCAAAGCTGAGGTTTTTGAGGTTTACTAGACTTTAGAGTTTGTTGCAGGAAAGTACCAATTCTGTTTTAAATTCCCTTCTAAAGTAAGCCACTACAGATAATGTAATCCTAGGACAGGACCTCCAGTTCTTCCTGTTTTTTTTTTACCTAGGTTAACTGCACTGCACCCATTATGAACATACTTGATAGAGACTGCACTCTCCTACAAGGTTTACTAATGCCAAAGGATGAAATATGTTCCTTTAATGACGCCTCCTGTTTAGACAAGAAGGCACTAGTAGATGTCTGATTATCTTAAGAAAAGCTGAATATATTAGCTATAACCGAGTCTTGAATTAAAGACAAATACAGCCTTCTCCACAGTTGTCTAAGGTTAAATTGCAATTTGGACATTAGGCATGGCATTAAGGTAGGCAGAGGTATGCACTTTCTTTTTTTCAAAAACATTTTTATTTTATTTTCATTATAAACATACGCAAATGTACATATAACAAATACAATAAAACAATTAACAAAACTATTTACAATATTTACATTCATCTATGATAAACAATCATTTTATCCATGAGATGTTATCAGTATTTGTTGAAAAAGTTTTCCAATTTTTGCCATGCTATTTTTTTAAAGGTATGCACTTTCTAATAAAAAAATACATTTAGTAATTTGATCATCAGTCTGGTTAAAAAGGCAACAAACAGAGCAAGGAAGCTTCTACCTGGCTAGTAACCTGATTCTGTCACAACAGACCATACCACATTCCTCAAAGTGGTAGCCTATAATCCTGCTCCTTACACACACACACACACACACACACACACACACACACACACACACACACACACACACACACACAAAATATGCACACATACTGACCTGCATATGTGCTTACATGTGCACATGCACTCACATGCAGACACACTCACATACTTACAAATGCCTAAACACACACACACACACACACACACACACACACACACACACACACACACACACACACACACACACACACACACACACACACACACACACACACACACGTAAATACACTTCCTCACACAGTCTTTTGTAGAGCTTTTTCTAGAACATTTTCATGGCTGCTGAAGAAAAAAACTATCTTTCTAGGGGACACAGTTGACTTAGGAATACAAGACATATTTAGATTGTACAATGCCTCTCCAAACTTAATATGATTCTTTGCAGTGCCAGCTAACGCTTAGATTGGCAACAACTGTTTTTAAGATATTATCATCAATGCTGCCTGCAGGTGATCGAAGGCAGTAGTTCTGATAAACTCTGTAAGTGTCCACTTACCTTTGTGATCAGTGTCATGGCCAAAAGTGCCAGATCATTCTCCTTAAAATTTTAACTAAAATTAAAATTAAAATAAATACTAAAATAAGCCGATTATCTGGAAAACATTTCTCTTGAATCTCCTATAAAAATTACAGGCAATGCATGTTTATTCTTCTGAACATGCATTATTTCATATAGGTATTGTCTGTCAGTATACTAGGGGGTTATTTTAATACATTGAAAGGTGTGGATCTCCTCTTTCTGGGGTGAGAAAAATGCCTAGAGTTACCCGGATGAGTGTAATTTTCCTAGTGATTTTAGTGGTCAGCAGGGTCTCCAGCATTAAACTATATTTTATGGTCTCTGGTCTGTTGCTGCTTTAAGACTCATCTGTGTCCTAATGGAAGACTTTGTGTCAAAGAGTTAGGTGGAATAGGTGGGATGAGATGTTGATTTATTACCTGATCTTGATGACAGACAGAGAAATCAGTCATTTCACTTATTTGCCTGCCTAGATGGTCTTGTGTGCAGTTGGGACTGATAATATTTATTAGATTTGAATTTCATTATATGTTAATAGGTTCATAGAAGGTTACTAGACTGCTGACCTGAGGGTCGTTTTAATCCTAGCCTATTACACCCATTATATTTCAAGAGACAAAGTCTAGTCAATGCCTAAGATTATTATTAGTAATGACTGCCCATGTCCAACACGGATGTGGGAGCTATTCCTGGCAAGAATCTACGGTTCCCAACCATTCATCCAGACTCTTTTTAAACAAAGTCATAGAGGTCCTCTACTTAACACGAATTGATAGCCTATTCCAAAGAAGTGGCAACCTCTGTGAGATTAATTTGTCTCACCAGCATGTCTTATTTAAATTGCAGGCCAGATTTAGCTCGCTGGAGTGGGTAATTCTAGTCCCATTTGACTTATGGATGTACAGCAGCTTTATCGGGTTGGGGTCAGAGATTGCTCTGTAAGCCAGGCACAAGTCTCCCCTAAGCAGCCTATATGCTACTGAGTACAGTGACAAGGACTTCAGTCTGTCTGTGTAAGACATGTGCTGAAGACCCTGGATCTTCTTAGTTAAAAATATCTGGGGTCTCTCCAGCTGCTGCAGGTGCTTGGTACTGTACATACCAAAGGAGGCATTATACTCAATTATGGGCCTGATAAGGGATGAGTAAAGGGGGCTTATAACCTCTTTTGCTCTTGAGGCTATGCCTTTGATAATCAAATGTGTGATATAGAATGCCTTTCTTACTACAGTGGACACATGGTGGTTCAAGTTTCAGTCACAGTCGACTTGTGTGCCCCAATCCCCTCACTACAGCATTGCAACTTAAGGTATTGTTATTTATTTGATAGTTAGTAGGGGCACTGATTTTAACAAAAGGGATGATGATGATGCATTTTTTTGCATTTAGTTTCAGTCCATCGCTTTGGCACAAATCATCCACAGTCCCTTTGTTTTGGCCTGAACTTCCGAGAAGTAAATACCAAACAAAATGGGGGCCCAGTACTGACCCTTGTGGAACTCCACTGGTGTCAGATCTGATGGCTGAGGTGGAATCACCCACTTTGATAGTATGTGTATGGTTAATGAGCCAATTTGCGATCCACCCAACAACAAAGGGGTTGACATTTAGATGGGTGAGTTTTTCAATAATGCCTGAATGGAGGATTATGTCAAAGGCCTTCACCAAGTCCAGATATGCTGTGTGCACAGATTTTCCCTCATGTATGACCCTGGTCACAATTTCAAAGAAGTCTACTAGGTTTAACAGGCATGATTGGATCGACCCTTTACAAAGCTGAACTGAGTTGAATCAAGGGTTTGGAGGTCACTCATACCTTTATTTATGAGGTTCATGATGATACGTTCCACGGCCTTGCAGATAAGGCTAGTTACGTTTATGGGTCTATAATTCACCAGATCTGTTGCTAAGCTGCTCTTGTTGAGGGGGATAACGGTTGTGGTTTTCCATTCAGCTGGGACTAATCCTGTATTCAAGCTGTGGTTAAATAGGGTGCCTAAGGAGCTTGCTAACTCCTGTTTTAGTTTGTTTAGAATGCACCCTGGGATGCCATCAGGACCCATAGAGGCTGTGTTTTTTGCCTTAGACAGAGCTTTGATGACTTGTTCTTTAGATATATAGGGAGGTGGAGCTGTTGAAGGTATGGTTTGTGATAGGTTTGGAGGGGATAAAGGGGAGAAATTTTTTGCCAAACCTGCCCACTTGTAGGTTAGCAATTTCTGCATGATCAGTGTGTGTGATATCATTTGTCACTAGTTCAACACAAGTCTGGGTCCTACCTTTTAGGTAACGGATGTAGCTGAAGAAAGCCTTATGGTTATCCTTTGCTGTGCTTGCTAATTTTTTCTCAAAGTTGCCCTTAGAGGATTTTATAAGTTGTCTTATTTGTTTATTTAGGCTTAGGAGGATACTTTTCCAGTGCTGGGACATCCCTTTGGTATTCTTAGAAACAGCTTCTTATGTTTGTTGCATAGTTTATTTATGTGAGATGTCCACCAGGGTGGCTTGTTTTTTCTTGAGACTCTTACTTTGGTACTATCTGGCACAGCAGAATCTATACATTTGTATAAGTGTTGGTACAGGACATCACAGTATAATTTTGTATAGCTGCCAAGACCATGTGTGGGGACTGGGGCTTGGAAATAATTTATGCCAACCCCTAAGAAGGTATAGTTGGTTTTGGTGAGGTTTTTAAATCTGATTTCACCTCTGATGGGTTTTGGAGATATGGCTACTTCAAGAGTGACTGACTTGTGATCATATTTTACTAATGAGGGTCCTACACTTACAGTAGCGCAATGGTCTCTCATGTTGGTGAGAACCAGGTCAAGTATATTTGAGCCACATGTAGGATTTTGTACAATTTGTTTCAGGGCATTTAAGTTAACAAGGTCAAGGAACATTTGTACAAGTAATTTGGGGATCTTATAGGTTTCCCAGTTGATGGTAAGATAGTTAAAATCCCCCATGGCAAGAGTGTTAAGATGTATTTTGATTGACTCAAGTTAAGCCAAATAAACTGCAAGAGTATCTTAGTTCATGGAGGGGGACCTGTGGCTAGCAATGATTTGAAGGGGGGGGGGGTCTTACCCATGGTAATCAAATCTTGGAGTAGCTCCATAGAGTTATCTTGTCTAACCAGTCTGGAGGAGTATTTATCTTTAATGTAGACAGATACTCCACCACCTTTGGTTCTCACACTTTCTTTTTGTTGTCTGAAGGTGTGGAAGACATTGTAGCCTTGCAAGGCCAGGGTACTTCCTGTGGCTTTGAACCAGGTTTCTGTGACTGCATGAATGACTATATCATCCAAGAAAAGGAATGCTTCCAGAGGGTGCAGCTTTTGGTTTAAACTCCCAGCATTCAGCAGCATAACCCTTATTTTGTTTGTGCTGGATATTTTCACATCGGAAGATTTGTTTTTCAGACCTTGCACTATGGAGGAGGCAAGACCTTTAGCCAGCAGCCAAAAGCCCAGAAGTGCTTGGTGCAGACCACCTCTGGAAAAGCAGCAAGGTCGATCAACCATGTCATCCCAAACTGACAGAAATTCGATCCCCTTGAATGACACCAGAAACTAAGCCAATTATTAAAGTCAATATTTTTTGTTTATATTGTGGCATCATTCTAGGTGAGGGTATAATGCTGCTCAAGGCTAGGAACATACCTGCCAGGGACACATATTCAGAGAGTTCAGTCATGTGTCTCTTCATATAGTCCAGTGAGGTATGTCTCAAGTGGTTCACACCAACATAAACTACGACTAACAGCCTAGCTGGTGAGACACTGGTGTTGGTATGAGTCTTGAGTGCTGTGGGTGCTGTGTCAGGTGTAGAAACCCTGTGCTTAGGAGATCTCTGGTGTTTAGGTAAATGTTTGGAGAGTACATCTGCATATTATGGTCTGTGCACCAAGTTCAAGCTTGTGTCTTTGTCTTTGAGATCCTGGGAGAGATACGATTATGACAATACTGATCTTGGTGGATGTCTTCACATGGCTAAGGTTGATGCAGGAGAGTTACACAGTAAATGAGATCAGTCTCAAGAAAGAGCTAGCCTCCAGCAAGCGTATGTTAAGTGATGGAAATTTGATCAATGTTTTCATAATACAGAAATCAACAATGATTTATTCTTATTAAAACCAATGAGTATAATATTTTGTCTGATCTCATCTGGAAGTAAGTGATCCAAGGTAGCTTATATATACATACATATATCTATCTATGTCTATATCTATATCTATATCTATATCTATGTCTATGTCTATATCTATATCTATGTCTATGTCTATGTCTATATCTATGTTTATGTCTATATCTATATCTATATATATGTCTATGTCTATGGCTATGTCTATATCTATGTCTATGTCTATATCTATATCTATGTCTATATCTATGTCTATGTCTATATCTATGTCTATATCTATATCTATATCTATGTCTATGTCTATATCTATATCTATATCTATATCTATATCTATATCTATATCTATGTCTATGTCTATATCTATGTCTATATCTATGTCTATATCTATATCTATGTCTATATCTATATCTATATCTATATATATGTCTATATCTATGTCTATATCTATGTCTATATCTATATCTATATATGTTATTCATTTTAGTAGGGATCCAGACTTTTGCTAAAATTAATCAAATTTGGGAGAAAGAGCTAGACTTTTGCTAAAATTAAATGTGGGAGAAAGAGCTAGACACTGAATTAGACAAGAAACAATTGTTCATGCTTTATGTGTATTTATGTTATACTACCTAGATACACATTTATGAATTTTAGTTTGAAACATCTGCATACATGTTTTTATATGCCTAGTTTACTCAAAAGGATGTTTACATTTGTAGCCCTGATATGGCGCAGTTGTGAGGAGAGAGGTGTGAAAACTGAATCTCTATTTCTGGGATATCCTGAACCTGTTTCCTTTGGAATACAAAGATCATTGAGTGATATCGTTGATAATATCTGATCTACCAGTTGGTGCTAATGTATCCTTTATTCCTACTAGGATGGTAACAGAGGATGGAATGTCCACAGAATGAGGTTGCTCTATTACGACGCCTAGTACTAGCAGCAATGATGCAGTCACTCAGAAGTGGAAGAAGAACAATTTCTCACAAGAAAAAGAAAAAAATGGCTTAGGTTACGAAACAGGTCTATGACAGGAAGAGGTGTGTTTTTCAGCTGTGAATCAAGCGAGAATGCATAATAGGTAGGTTCCTTTGTTAATGGTAATTAGGCCTTTGTTCATTTGCAGGTGGGATTACCATTCAGAGACTGGAGATGCTCATGTATTCTTTTACTTCTGTTTTCTTTCTGTTATGCTTTGGAAAAGTGTTTTTGCTTCTGCACTATTGATAGGTTCACTGTGAATAATCACACATCATAAAATTAAAAAAAAAACAGTTATTCAAATCCAAAGTAATGAAAACCTTGGTAAGTCACTACTCAAAATGTTGACCCTCCCACAGTCAAAAACTGTATAAACTCAGAGAAGAGAGAGACAGAATGATAAAAGTGGAAGACTCACCATCTTGGCCCCTCCATTATCATGTTTGTAACAGCTTTAAGGGGTTTGTGGTTTTGAATGGAAAATAAATAGCTGTCCTGGAAGTGATTACAAGAGGTTGTCAAAATAATTATTGCATCCAATGGCATTTGACTTTAAATGTGAAACATACAGTTTACAATTAACCAGTAATGTATTAATTAGGAGTCAATGATTCTTTATAATTTCTTGACATACCAGCTATATGTTCTGAATTTTCAAGTCAAACTTATACGCTGTGTTACGCTGGATGGCAGCTATTTAATTTGTTGACTCAATAATGAAAATGTTGTTTTTAAAATAAATGGACTTATATAAGTGTCTTTTTTCATTTGTTTCCACTCTTAGCCTTACAGCTTCGTCACAAGCCAGCTGTAATTTCTTTTTGTAAACAAATGACCAGTTTAGTATGCTGCATTTGGTTGTATTTTATATCCCATGTATTGATAGAATATTTTGAAGTTTCTTATATTGTCATGTCCTGTAAAGATTTTATAGAAACCACTCTGTTTTCACGTGCTCTGTTTAGTAGAATACTGCAGCCTTATTTCGATGTAAATGTATAAATAATGAATCTTAAATAGAGCCAGTGGCTGTTTCCCTTCCCTACCATTTCAGGCATAATCAGCTTTTCATATACTCATATGAACTGCTGTCTGTTCTGATAAGTCATACTTTAAATAGCTTTACTGTTCATAACATTCCTTCAAGTTGAAAAAAATATTAAACCACATTCATGTCTACAACATTTTGCTTATTTGTTCTTTATTAGGCAAAGAGCTATATGCTGTAAGCAATAATATTCTTTGTACAGTTACTGTTCATTTATTTTATTTATTTGTTAATTACACAAGAGAACTTGGCCACAAACTGATTTTCAGCAATAATTTGAGATATAGTGACAAGCCATAGATATGATACTGAAGACTATGCCGTTAGGAAATTACCATCGATTATCTATGCAAAACCATAATAATTTACAGGAAGTGCAATTAACAGCTGCAACAATATTTAACACGTGTATTACAGAAGAGAATGAACAGGAAAATGCACAAGACAAAAAAAGCCATGAAGCATGCAGTAGAGCAGTTTCCTTGCCAGATGCATTAGTGCATTAAAATGATTATGTCAATTATATCTTACTTAAAGTTTTTGATTGGCTTTACAGCAATTACTAGATCTCACACTTCAGTATTTTCATTATATTTTAGGGTCCATTTTTTAGCAATTCATTTTAAGCTTATTGACCAACAGTTTTATTTCAGTACATTTTATTTATTCTATTATTTATCAGTATTTAACAGTCATGACATAAAATCTTAACATTTTACCTATTACTAGAATACAATATACCCGTTCAGTTAGTTACTATTTATATGTAGATTAATTTCCATTGAGATATTCGGCACTGCAAACTGATGAAGTTTATTAAAAACTTTTGATAAATGTAGAAAAAGATATACAACAGGTATTTATTCAGAGAGATGCACAGCAGAGCAGTTCTGTAGTGCAGCAGCTGTTTCAGTAGATAAAACTACTATGCATACAAAAGGACACCCTTATTAAAGTCTTTGTTACTTTATTATTCAGAATGTGTTGCAGTAGCTAACAAAGAAATGAAGCCAGATCTACAGGTTTATATTTTACACTAGGTAGCATTTTAATAAGAAGTTTCAGATGGAAAATAGAAAGCAAAAAGGGATACTGAAAACTTAAAGCATTTAGAAATGCTTGCTTAATCCTGAAGCTGCAAGAAGTGAATAATATGCAGGATTTACTAGGAACTATCATTAATCATAGCCATCCCCTAAGGGGGGCATGGCACAGCAATGCCTGTTTGATATGCACAAGGCTGGGAGTTGAAGAGCGAATAACATGCCCCGCTGCCAGAAGGCAACAAGAGAAAAATGTGGTCAGAAAATATTACACCTGGTTGCACCTGTCTTGATTTGCATGACATATACTTCAAAACATGTTAGACATAAATAATTCCAAATTGTTTCATTGTCACTTTCTCTGTACTTTATGCAACACTTCAGACATTTTTCCTGGAGTTTACTAAAACATAAACTTCATTTTAACAAAAGTGATAACAGACCCTTTCATAAGAAATGTTTTTAAGAATGTGTGCACATATGTGTATGGAAATGAACTGAAACTAAAATGAATACTGTTTTGCCATTTTAGTTTCTTACCCCTGTATATCTATGTGGGAGACCTCACCCACCCTCACTTAAATATGCTAGCTCTACGACTGTACAATGGTGGGGATAAGGGGAAACTGATTAAAAGTGCAGAACAGTTTTAAACTAATAAGTGCATAAGAAAGAGAGCCAGACCTTTTGACAAAAGAGATAAATCTGACAAAAGAAAGTTGAACAAACACAAATGTTAAAACATCCTCAACTGAATGTAACTACAGTTATATGTATATGTAAACACACACACACACACACACACACACACACACACACACACACACACACACACACACACACACACACACACACATACATGCAAGTATAAACACACATAAATAACATAAATATGCACATTCAAATTGATTTAAATAATGTTTCCATCTGCGTTATCTCCATTGCCATCTAATACTGAGCTTTTGCTTAAATCCTCTAATTGTCCTGCATTTTCATGTTGCAGAAAATATTGCCAGGTTTATCTTCTTTTGGTAGGTATTGTGGCAGGACATCCCTAACTGCTACAAAATCAATGTTTCTAACAAGAAAAATTTTAGTCAGTGGATACTGTAATGTCATAAAACCTCAGTTAAGAAATTGAAGTCAAAGGCATGGACAGAATATAGGACTCATTATGTGAAAAGACCTAGTCCTATAAATATATTTAGTAACATCAAGTTAATATTAATGTAATAATCCATTATTAATGTCTGGGATATGGTGGAATTTACTCCTGACAAGTTAGGTTTTGTCAGGAAAGTGAAGCAATAAAGACTGAATATTTTGATCAGGAGTCATAAATCTCATCTTCACCTATCTTCGCATGAATTATTGTGATTCTGCTGTAGTATGGGTGATAAGGTCTGATATTGTTCTTAAAAAAACAAGTAAGCAGCTTCACATCAGATGTGCTAGAAATCTTTTTGTAGTTCTGAGCTCTTCATAGACTAGTATTACACACAGAGGACTGAGATAATGTCTCTGACTGTAACAAAACAGTTCTGTGTTTGAGAATTGATGCTACAAAAATTTGCTTAAAGAGTAGAGAGGAGTAAATGTTGAGGGGAGGGTCCTGTGATCATTTCAGGAATCTGTAACAACTTCTTTATTAATGGAGATATCTAATCATAGATTTATAGGTTCATATGGTTAAAGGTTCATAGATAAGTACTATGCAATCAGTTTGTAAGTTATTTCAAGCTTGGCCACTAACCAATATTCAATATTTCCCTCCAAACCCAAGTAGAGTACCACAAAATAGAGTGGAGGAGAATTGGAGGTTGCCTGCCCAGGTTTCTTGGTCTACCTCGAAGGTAGCAAGGATGCGTGTCTGCTTGACATGCAATGGAAGCTTATTTCAGAGCTAAGAAGTACATTGCGATATGAATCTATCATGCAAATGTCACCCATTTATCTGTTGATGGAGGTTTAGTTCCTTTAAATTGGTACTTAGGAAGCCATTTACACTGTGAAACCATTGGAGGTCAAAGGGGGTTGGGTCTGTCCTCACTCAAGAAGTAATACAGAGGACTCTTTTAGACACTGACTACTGACAAAGAGTGGCAGTCTGTGGTGATAACTAAGATTTTTGAGGTCATTGATCTTTTTGGTTATACATTTCTGTTCTTTCAAGCTGAGTGATATGTTTTGACAAGTACGTGGTAAATGGGTAATTTCGTCGATAAAGAGATTCCTTTAGAAATTAGGTGAGCCAGATAGAAGTCTTTCCAAATGACTATGGAGACAAGAACATTAAGCAGATAAATAATCAGCATTTTATTTATTTATTTATGTATTTATGCATCTATTTATTTAGGTAGTTAGTTATCTTTGTTTACAGGGAAAGTTTAACTGGGATACAACCCTTTTCAGCAGAAGCCCAGTGAGAAAAGCTTCACTTTTAACACCAAGTTTTGACATATACGTAACATGTATAGTTAGATGATATCAGACAGAATACAAAATATAGGTAAGTGTACCTACATTAAAGAAAAAAAAAGCTTTACAGTAGCTTACATAAATACCATTTAGAGACAGAGCATGTACAGTACGTACCTTGCATAAGTAAATACAATATTAAATATTCATTAGACACTGACAAGGGTTTATATGTAGTAAGGATAGATATAAAATTCCAAAGATGCTGTGATATATTACAAAAGGGCATAAATCCATTAGAACAGTGTCTGATTGGAGGGGCATGTCACATATATGGATGTAAAAAACTGCTTATTTACCAAAGTAAACTGTAACACATTTTTCAGATTTAATTTGCAACCATTGTTCTTTGAATAGTCACTAACACTGTCTACCCAATGCTGGAGCAGCTTTGATTCAGAGGAAGAATGAATGACATCACCTGATGCACAGTGGTCTGCAAATGTACATAACCATAGGCCAGGAGTGTTTGGACTGAAGGTCTAAGAATAAATGCTAAATTACTGAGCACCCAACAATGAACCCTTTGGCACACTATTGGTAATGTTGCTCTCATTCTTGTTGTTGTGAGAAGTGGTATCTGTGAATTTATTTATCAGCAAATTGTGTTGCTGTGTGTGAAAGGTTGGCAATGTGGTAATGAATACATGTGTTGCAGTTATATGTGTTTTTAGCTGTACACACATACACACATATGTACACACACACACACACACACACACATACACACACATGCACGCACACACACACACACACACACACACACACACACACACACACACACACACACACACACACACACACACACACACACACACACACACACACACACACACACACACACACACACACACACATACACACACACACACACACACACACACACACACACACACACACACGCACACACACGCACACACACACACACACACACACACACACACACACACACACACACACACACACACACACACACACACACACGCACACACACACACACACACACACACACACACACACACACACACACACACACACACACACACACACACACACACACACACACATTCACACTCACATTCTCAAAAACATATCATAATGATAGACTCCCAAACAAGCCTTGTAGTATAAAATACTTATCTACATTCACAAAGTTCACATTCTCTGAGCCATAACACTCCCAAGGTTAAAAAATTATAGACAATCACT
Organism: Protopterus annectens; assembly: GCF_019279795.1. NCBI lineage: Eukaryota > Metazoa > Chordata > Ceratodontiformes > Protopteridae > Protopterus > Protopterus annectens. Next base: position 481,352,099 of record NC_056736.1, on the reverse strand, counting down.
GCTGATGAAGTTTTTATGTGTGCAACTACAGAGATCTCCTTGTTTTGGAAGATGTCTCCCTTCATTGTGTTTGTGTTTGTGCAATGATGGAGTTAATATATTTAGGATCAGACGTATGAGCAGTTTGAGTTTTTGTGTTTGTGGTCTTTCAGAGATATTTGCTGTGGAACATGATTCCTTAGCATCTTGTTACTTTGGGTTCCATAGCAGAACCAATATAAACATTTGTCATTCATGCTATGTAAATATTTTTACTTATTTCCTGTCTTTACAAATCAACAAAAGTTTATGTTTACGACCTGTTCAACATCACAACTTTGTGTGCATGCTTTAAAAATCACCAGTGCATCTAAAATTACGCTAAGCTTCTGATATTAAAATTGTACATGCAAAACACAGAGACGTGCACAGCCTCGAAGCACCTTACTCTCACATACCAACCAGACTGACCCCTAACTATATCACGATAGAATCTAAATTCTGAGTTATCGCATGATAGCACATTAATAATCTCATCCTTATCTCTGATCATCTTGTAATTACATAATCATTTGATACAGTTTTTATAGTATCCTTTCATGCCAAGACTCTAATATTATATTCATCATACTTGAAAAATACAGGCTGCTTTTATCTACTGGATAGTAAAAGCTACTGAGAAATATTAATTGACTCTGTAGGTATATATGGATAGAGGGGTATTTTTCTTGCAAGTGAATTGTACATGCAAATATTGCTACTTGTAATCAATGTTGTTTTTAATTTGTTTTCAGGAGCAGAATTTGGAATGAATCTATGATATTCTAAATATGTTTAAGTCTCTATGCCTTCAGGAATACACTGAAGTTTGAGAACACACATCTAATGCCCTTGTTCCTTCATGGCAGATCTCCAAAATCTATACAGTTTTACCCCATGGCCCTATGAGTTTGTTTGTTTCATCTAACATGTAAGTGACCCCTGGTGACTGTCACACTATGAAACATGAATCACGTCTACATTCGTATCATTATTATTGCTGGGATGATGGTACAGAAATGCACATAAAACTATAAGCAAAACTTTAACCATCATTCTCACTTTTGATTGCAATAAATGTACAGCCTTATAAAGAACTGAGTCCAACAAGTGGGTCGTCATTTCTAGGTAGAGATGCATTTCTCATTTTCACTGATCTGGTACATCTCTGATGATTCTTTGGCAGACAGAAACTGAACAAGTGAAGTCAGCAATGTTTGAAATACAGAAAAGCAGAAAGTACCCTCCAGGCACCAATGTCTGAGTTAGAGTTAATAAATCATACTGGTACAGAGACATTTTGTCTCTTTTTTTCTGCAGCTATGAAGCTGCTGAGATTAAAAAAAAATAACTGAAATGAATTTAAAGCACACAGGAGCACAAACATACAACTGCAGAGATATTTACTTGTGCATGTGCGCACAAGCTCACAAACTCTCACACACACACACACACACACACACACACACACACACACACACACACACACACACACACACACACACACACACACACACACACACACACACACACACACACACACACACACACACGCACATGCACACACACACAAACGCACACACACACACGCACACATACACACACACATATACATATATCATCTTTATGAAACAGTTACATGTACTCCATCATCCATCACTCACTTCATCTGAATGTTCATGTCAGTTTGTGACACTATAGCTGTCTATGGCGAAAGCTAAACTGGAAAAAAGTAAATGCTTGTTATTCTACCACAGAAAAGCGGTGCAGTTCTACTTAAACTGTGTATTTAAACTTAATCTACAAATACCAACACTCATTTGTCATATTTAGCAGATACAAAATGTATGCTTGAGTGACAGTTAATTATCAGAAGTGTATTTTTGAAGGTAAAATCTACATCCCCTTAAGTTATTTGCATGGATTGTAATATACTCTAGATATCTTCTCCCTGTAGAAAAGGAACTGTCACAAATTAGGAGAAATAACCGAAAACTGACATGTCTAGAGAGAAAAAGTAACTTGTATAAACCTGTTGTATAAAACTCTTGCACTACAGAGGCACAAGTTTGAATATACTAACTTAACCTTTCTGCCCTACATGGTCATAACCAAGAGGTTTTATGTCTTACTATTCCAGTTACAAGCAATCAGCATTTTTTTTCATACTGTTGTATAGACTGTATTAATATATGGTTTGTCTATGCTGTCTTACAATGCAAAATAACTATTGTTTGCTACTGCAATAAGAGTAGCATGTTTTGTCCATGTATCAGTCATGGAAGATTGTTAGAAATAGTGTATTATGTATGCATCCTAATGTGAACTACTACATTTAGCAACCATATGTGGTTATTTGTTCTTGTCTTAATTTGTACCTATTCTTCTCACATGGACTTCTGTCGTTCCTCCTCTTTTCTTGGGAACATTTCCTCTTAGCTCATACAGTTTTAAGCTTATGTATAAGTAACCATGAATGTAGAGCATTTTGAAGGTCAAGAAATACACTACCCACCTATTCTAAACTATTAGATTAACCAATTTGAGTTGTGTTTAGAAAACTGTGTCTCATATAGAAAATACACTTGGCAGCCAATATCTACTACGGACTGACTTGTAGTATACCATGCTTTAAATAATATGAGTACAATCTTCCCTATATTTTCCTCTTTTCCTCTTTTATTTCACTTACTGATGATGTATTTCTCTCACTTTTTAAATTCTAAAGAAAATTAACATATTATCCCTTAGGATTCAGAAAAAGGCTCAATGATCATTCCAAATGCAGGTTGGTGAGTTAACAAGACATTGAGAAAATGTGCCAAAGACCTCATTATTTGCTGATTACCTTGCCTATTAGTCAGAACTGACCATGCTAGTGTTTTACCTAGCAGATCATGCATCATATTAGCAAGGACATCCCCTACATGTGAGCACACACACACACACACACACACACACACACACACACACACACACACACACACACACACACACACACACACACACACAGACACACACATATACACACATATACACACTCAGTCACATACTCATACACCTATTCAAAAACACACACACGCACACACACACACACGCACACACACACACACACACAGACATACACGCACACACACACAAACACACACACACACACACACATATACACACTCAGTCACATACTCATACACCTATTCAAAAACACACACACACACACACACACACACACACACACACACACACACACACACACACACACACAATCGCACACACACCCTGTCATCCACAAACAAGATCCCTACACACTCAGTCACCCTTATAGCAACACTCACCTCTACACACTCCCACACATAAACCCACACCCACACACACACATGCATACACATACACAGTGTCTAACAGTAACAGCCACTACATAATCCATGTAAAGTGACCATCCTTGCAGCAACACAGTCACAACTACACACATTTGTTTGGCTTCATTTATGACCCTAATACACATATGTATAAACACTAACAACCATCAACCCAATGGATCTGAGGTACCCAGCTTCACTGGGTGTACACCCATAGGAGAGAATGAGTGACCTTCATCTTTTGACATGGTTTCTTTTACTGTCACACTACAAGTTTGCACAGTCAAGCAAGTTTCTGAGGCCAAGTAGTTTGGGACCCACAATTATTTTCTCCCAGTCTGCTGCTTTAGCATGCAGTTTCACACATGAGACCACCCTATGTGCTTTGTTCCCTGAAAAATGAAAACCTCAGCTGAAGAGTAATCTATAAATAAGGGGGCTTAGCACAATACTGAAACCATCTCAGATAAGGCTTGTACACCACAATAAGCCTTTTTGAATCTCAGGACTGATTTTGTTTATTTACAGGTACCTCATTAATAGACAGATGTGAAGCAACAGATAGCTTTGTATCCACTTAAATATGAGATTCCATTCACACCATATCCAGACCTAGGATTGTGTGGTTTAATTGGGCCATACTTTCATATGTGTTATCAATTTAATGGCAGTCTAAAAAAGCATTGCTAAGCAGCAGTTCTTTTTTTATCTTTCTCTGCTTAGTAATAAGAAAAGATCTCTGGACATTGTATGGTGAATTGCATGGTATATGAAATGCAAAACACAAAGGACTCAGATTTTAAGACCATTTATCACTAGCACGATTGATTTTTAACATGCATCTGCTATTTTATCTCACAGTTTATTTAAGAATTTATTTCAATTTTTCAAGGCATTTAGATTGTTGAAATTTTTATTTCTGAACTTCTTGTTAATCCTTTTATAACAGTAAAATATCCCTATCCAATGTGAGCAAGCAAATTAAAAATGAAGAAGTGAACTGAAGTGAAGAATTAAAAAAAGTTTACCATCGTCACAAAGTCTATTCAATATACTATTCTTGTTGTGTGCGATAGTCCAAGATGATAAAATAAGGTCGCCAGGAACAAGCACACATTTCAGATTGTTCATTGCAATGTCCCACATCATATTTTTTTCTGTTAAATTATTTCATGCAGTTGAGTTTCATTAACATAAAATATCACAGCATTACTTTGATTTAGATCTCTAAAACACAAATCAGATCCAAAATTACAGATAAAAGAAACATGCAAACAAGCAAACAAACAAAAAAACAAACACAAATCAATGAATAAAATGTCTAAGATAAAACAGTAAATTCCAGAACTCGGTCTGCACTATCACTGCATTTTCGCAGGAGAGCTTCATATACTTTGTTGGTGTACTGTTTGAGAAGAATGCCAGGGACAACTCTTCTGGAGCTACTGTTTGACTTTTTCATAAGATTCCTGATCGGTCTGTTTTGTCTGCAGCAGCCACAGCTCCCAGGATGCTATAATATTGTTTAGGATCTACTGCGAAATCACGGTTCTGCAAATCATATTTCTTCATTAATGTTTTTTTTCTTAATTCTCCAATGTTGTCTGACCATGGAATTAATACATATCTATCTAGATATATATATATATATATATATATATACATATATATATATATATATATATGTATATATATATATATATATATATATATATATATATATATATATATATATATATATATATATATATATATATACATACATGTCTCTCTCTCTCTCCATATATATATATATATATATATATATGTGTACATATATATATATATATATATATATATATGGATATATCTGTGTGTGTATGTGTGTGTGTGTGTGTGTGTGTGTGTGTGTGTGTGTGTATATGTTGTTGTTGTGTCTTTTGGCTTTTCCCGGTTAGGGGTCGCCACAGCGGAACTCCGGTCCGCTAATGATTGGTAGTTGACTTTTACTTGCCGAGTTACCAGCTCTGATGCACAACCTTCAATGAAGACAGGCCCATTTACGCATGTCTCCACGCAGAAGACGCTCTAGCTGAGAATCGAACCGGACAGCATCTTACTGTGAAGAGATATATATATATATATATATATATATATATATATATATATATATATATATATATATATATATATATATATATATATATGGCTCCTCTTCTGAAGCTCAAAGTCCCATATGATTGAAACTCATTTTTGCGAGATGAAAATTGCGAAACCTTGAAAAACTGAACAGCATATTTTTCCCAGGGTAAGTAAACACTTGCCCTACATGCCCCTTTCTCCACTTTAGTGTGCTCCCAGAGTTGGCAAATATAGTTGTGAGGGCTTTGGGGAGCTCACCCAGCCACATTGGGGGTGTTTTGGGCATTGACCCCCCCACCTACGTGAGTTTTATTTTCTACGATGTATGTTTTGTTTAAATTTGGTTAAGTGTTTTCTTATCCTGGGAAAAATTCGCCATTTGGGTATTCAAGGTTTTGCCATTTTCGTCTTGCAAAAATGGGTTTTGATTATATGGGGTTTCATGGTTTAGAAGTAGATCCATATTTAAAGGTGCATGCTGGGCAAAGTCCCCTACATGGGGGGAGTCCAAAGGAGCTTACTCCCTGACACAAAACTGTTTTAGTGATTTTCCATAAACATTCCTTGGGGTGTGCTAAAGGGGTGTAGCTGAAGTTGTATGTTTGCAAGTTGTCTAACTGCCAGCTGTCATAACAGTTCTTGTTTTCAGAGACCCCCGCCCCCCCATGGATGTTAAGTGCAGTGATCCTAGAGAGAAACTCAGTTTCTGTTGTTTACATGCATGATTTTGTTCTTTCAAACACTACCTGTAGGTTATGCCATAGGTGAAAATACCAATAAACTTTGTCTAATAACTATTCTCAAGGTTTACCAACACAGACTGGTTCAATGTCAACAATAAATTAGTAGCTGCTCTAGTCTGTCACTGTCACATTTCTCTTTGAGTTGGCTTATGATCAAGAGTCTTATGTTCTTTAAGGTGTTCAAATGAAAGAATCTGCTATTATTTTAGAAGAGAATACTGACCTCAAATTTAGTGGTACTGATCCACATCCCAGCCACAAAACACTCAGCAGTGAAAAACTTTAGTGAATGACAGTAACAGAGCTATGGTCAGCCCAGTAAGACAACATCATCTGTAAATGACAGATAGCAATCGATATGTCTCAAACATGGAGATTTGTACTTACTCTGTCTATGTCTTAAAGCTCTGCACATAAAAATGGCAGTATCTGATACTCAGAAAGAATGAAGTAAGATTAAATAAATGAATCTCGGCATAGCAGTCACTGCATGGATCAGATTTTATGCAACAATGGCCCCACAAATGCTTACTCCCACAGTCCCTCCCATGGCACATTTTAGGTCAAAGAATTACATACATTCTTTGGGTACTTGAGATTAGTAAATCAGCATGGTCCCTCACCCATCTGCATAAGTTTGAAGAGATAACTGGCCCACTGCTCCATGGTCTGTACAAAACCTACATTGACTCTCCTAAACTTGAGGTTCATCAATTAGTCACTGCATGCATTTTACTTCAAGTCCTCTGGCAAAGGCTTTTGTATGATGATGGAAGGACGTAAATTGCCATAACTGGTATGCGATATTTGATATGGTTTCTTAAAGATGGTGCCACCTTTTTCACTAAAGACCCACCACTTCTACTGACTTTGAAACATTATAAAGGCAGATTATTCGTGGTATACCCAACCTCATCCAGTGACTTATACTTCTGTGATGAAAGCTCATCAACAGCAGCATATTTACCATTGTTTAGGCCTATGAATATATCAGTGACTTGAGCTACTATAATATATCTCAAGTCCATCAAAGACTTTAGCCATTGTCTCCTTGTCTCCTAATCTGCATCTGGTTAAGGAATACGTCCATATATTCCATTCGCCTTCCAACACAATTAGCAATAGTGGTGAGAATGCCTGTACCGTTGTTCAGTGCACCTTACTTGAACTCCCACTATCTTCTCCGGGCATGAATGTGGGAAGTGCAGTACAAGAAACTAAAGGAAGTCAAGGCCATTTATGAGAACTCTGCAACTAAGAGAGGTGTAGTAGGTAGACCTTTATCACAGAAAGATTCAAGAACATCTCGCTTGAGATTAGTTTTTATTGAAATAAAATATCTTTTCTTACTGATATTTTCTTTAATTATTCAGTTAGCCATCTCCAAGAGTTGTTTCTCACAAGGTCTTTTTGTTACTATTATTTATTTGAGGTTTTGTTTTATTTCAGATTGGATTTACCTACTATATCATCTACATATCTGGAGAATTTGTGTGTGTTTGTCAAGTGAAGCTGTTTAATATAACTAATAAAACTTCTGCATACTGGACTCTACTTTTTCAGAGAAATATTTTTAATGCCTCCACACATGAAAAATAAAAGTTAAGGAATGCTGTGTGTTCAGCCTATCAGGCTGTAAACGTGACTAATATATTTAGAGAACATCTTACTTTTATAATGTTTTCATATTTCCTCCTATTCCTCCTTGTGTTGATAAATCATGTTATACTATTGGTAATGTAACTGTTCGGTTGTTTCCAATTTGTTGTCTTGTCATAGTTTCTTTTTTTTTACTCAGATAATTTTTATTTTGATTAAGAAACAAACAATAAATAAATACTTACTACAATATACAATCATATTAGTTAAAGAATTAACTATATACAAATTTAGATTCAGCCTGATGTGTAAATGAATGATAAGTTATACAGAAGTAGTTAAATTTAACTTAAGAAGTAACTGTTTCAAAAGGAGGTTAGGTCCATTTGTAAAGTGTCAATCAATGACAAAACCTTTTCCCAAGGATTATTAGTTACTGGCATAGGAAGAAACATTCTTAATGTTTTGGTTTTAACTTCCATTAAAGCCGTCTTTTTCAATAAACATAGAAATTATTCTCTGCTATGTACTGTGGTAGACTTCCATCTCTTTGTTATGCATTTCCTAGCTATAGCTAGTATTGTCCATAGAATGTAGAGGTTAGTTCTATTTAAAACAACACCTTCAGTCATATTCAGCAATATTAAAGATTTGGTTATGACAAAATTATCTGTATAGATCGCCTGCATAAAATTATTATTATTTTCCCAAAACGGTTTAATTTTTAAACATTTGTAGAAAATATGAGACCAATCAGATTTATCAGACTGTTGACATCTCCAGCATAATCCATTACTAGTTTCTTGATGCAGTACATTTCATTATTCTTAGGCACTGATGTGATATATTATGAGCAGGATTCCAGAACTTGTAGAGCAGCCCACATACTGCACACATTGAGCCTTCTCATAGTCAGTGTCAGCAGTTTGTCAAAGAGCTCCTCCTACTCTGCAACACCATCTGCTTGATGGATGAGTAAATGCATATGTGACAGGGAGCTTGGCAGCCATGCCTTCATGCATACCATAGACCATACCAGATGAGCATGATAGGGTGCTCCTGTATGGATGCAGACTGTGCACTTATGTAATATTATAGCCAACATTTATACATATAGAAAATTAATGACTAAAACAAAAATCTACTGCACGTGTGTGAGGTCCTCTATCCTTCCAAAAGCTTCTCTCTGCACAACAGGGGATTTCAATTACCCAAACATTAACTGGAAGAACTACCCAAGTACTAACTCCCTTGCCCAACGCCTCCTAGAATTTATAAACTCGAACGCCCTGGATCAACTGGTCAACACTCCCACCAGAGGTGACAACATATTGGACCTGGTCATCACCAACATAGACGAATGGTGTTCTACACTGGTGGTCAACCCCTCGCTGGTTAGATCAGACCATAGTCTAATCACTCTGGATATCCACATTCCGCCCCCACCCCCAATCAAGGAAACCACTGTAAAAAACTTTTCAAAAGCAAACTTCACGTTACTTAAGACTGATGTGGAAAGGTTCACAGCCCTCATGCTAAAGGACAATGTTGTCCAAGCTGCTGAATCCCTTACAAAGGCACTCTAAGAGCACCTGCAAGAATGCATGGACCGTGTTATCCCAAGCAAAACCAAGACTCACTCCTCCAAGAAAAGAAAACCAGTCTGGTGGACCCCTGCCATAAATAAGCTGTACAACAGAAGGAGGAAACTAGTACAGAAAAGAGTAAATTCCCAAAAAGGAAAGACATCCCTGATCAGTATCAGCAACAAAATACAATCCCTCATAAAATCATCCAAGACTAGCTTTGAAAGAAAAATTGCCAAGGACTCCAAAGATAACCACAAAGCATTCTTTAGCTATGTCAAGAACCTAAGTGGAAACTCTCAGATCTGCTCTGAGTTAGTGCAGAATGGCACAAAATACACTGAACCGACTGATATTGCCAACATTCTGGCCGATAGGTTTAGTGCAAACTTCACTCTCCTCTCACCCCCTAAAGGGCCCATAACCATACCAGAAGAATGTAGAGCCAAAAACACAGCTTTAATGGGACTGGATTGTGTCCCAGACTGTGTCTTACACGAGCTCCAAAATGAACTAACCCCTCACCTAAACACACTGTTCAAACTTAGCCTCTCTACAGGCTACGTACCCACAGAGTGGTGCACAGCAACAGTTATCCCACTCCACAAAGGAGGAGCCACAATGGCCCCCAGGAACTATTGCCCTATAAGCCTGACTAGCCTGGTCTGCAAGGCTATGGAGCGCATCATCATGGAACTTATTAACAGAGACATTGGGGACCTCCAATCATTGGACCTTAACCAGTTTGGCTTTGTTAAGGGCAGATCATGCCTCCTAAACCTGGTGGTCTTCTTTGAGACAGTTACCAAGGCTTTAGATGAGGGAAAGGAGGTACTACAGACTACCTAGACCCCGCAATGTCTTTTGACACCACTCCCCATTCTGGTATTATAGACAAGCACACCAGCCTGAACATAAACCCCTATGTCACAAGATGGGTTGCCAGTTGGCTCATGGATAGTACCCACTCGGTGAAAGTTGCAGGCTCTAGGTCCGACTCTAAACCGGTTACAAGTGGCGTCCTCCAGGGCTCAGTCCTGGGACCCCTCCTGTTCACTATATACTTCTCAGAGGTTCACGCAAGCACAGGAGCACTATGGCTGACCAAGTTTGCAGATGACTGCAAACTGGGGTCCATAATTGACACTCTGGCTGATACAGACATCCTCCAAAAGGGTCTCACTGAGATGGCTACCTGGTGTCAAAATCATGGCCTCAAGCTAAATGCCAAAAAGTGCATAGTCATCCCCTTTGGAAAAAACAAAGTACCTGTGAACTACCACATACGAGGTAGTTCCCTAAATACAGAAAATGTAATAAGGGATCTGGGGAGTAGATAGTAATCTCTCCTTTGATAATCATATTGCCAAGGTGGTTAGAAAATCCTTCTATGCAGCCCACCTAATCGCAAAAGGGTTTGCATCAAGAACAAAAGAGGTTATTGTGTCCCTCTACTCATCACTCATCAGACCCATCATAGAGTACAATGCCCCATTTGGGATGTACCTTACAAGACACCTGCAACAGCTGGAAAGACCACAGAAGTACCTCACCAAGAGGATTACTGGCCTCAAACAGATGCCCTATGCAGCCCGACTGAAGAAACTTCAGCTGTACTCAGTTGCATAGCGCTTACTTAGAGGTGATCTCTGCCTGACATACAAGGCCATGTCCAACCCAGAATTGATGGACATGCTCCACCTAAAGAAAAACAAATCCCCAAGAGCCACACACTCTAGGGATCTAAACCTCACCACAACGATAAATAGGATGTGCTGGAGGGATTGATTCCTGTCCCAGAGACTCCCCATGCTTTGGAACAGGATTCCAATATACATTAGACAGAACCCCTCACTAACACTCTTCAAGAGAAACCTTGACGAGTGGATGTTAAACAGAAAATTTACCCCAGGGACCACTGCATGGCTCTGCTGTTCAGCGGCACAGGGAACTAATAGCTCTGCTGGACAGAGGTATAGGGAACTAATCTAAGGGGGTGGTGAAAGCCAACACATTCTGGCTAGGCTTATAGATGCCCAAGGGCAGATAGCCTAGTACTTACCTATGAACCTATGAATCTATGAACAGCCCTATATGACTGTCACAAACATCCTGGTTTCCTACTAAGTACCTCCTGGCTTAACAAGTCCCTATTACAGTTGGATCTGCTGTATCACAGAAACTACCCACTGACTATAAAGGCCTACTCCTTGGCTATTGGTTTTAACAATAGTATCCTTCACTAATGTAAAACAATGAAGTGTTTTGGTGTTGCAAACCTGATTTTGATTTTTGGAATTTGGTGAAGGGCTGTATTAGTCCACATTAATGTAGACAATTGAGGACTGGGGAGGCTTTTTTATGAAATCTGGTGTGAAGAAACTGCTTAGAATATCATATTATCTAACATTTAAAAACGTTCAGAATCTCAGCCTAAGTGTTTTTTTTTACTTTATTATTATTATTTTCTGGGAACATGAGTGCCATTGCTATTTTGATTTCGTATCTTGCAAACTTGCTCTTTCCTTGTCATATTGAATTCATAATGGCCAATATGAAAAAAAAACATACAAAGCAAGTCTTGAGGTATCATGCTACTTTTTGACATTTTATTTTATAGTGAACCTTATTCATTTTAGGCACATTTAAGATTGCTGTTCTTTACAAACATACATATAATATTTACACTGTTTGTATCACTTGTAAAGGTTATGTTCCACATGTTGCCAATGTTGTTGTTGGGACAACACTAATTCTGCATCATAGCTAACTAAATATTTGCAGAGTGCCTTTGCTGCAGTTGGCTTTCTCAATTTTATCTGCATAAGGTAGCATTTCTTAGATTGCACATGGTATTTAGTATGTTCACAAAATGTTATTTATTTATTTATTTTTTTTAAGATGGATAAGCTGACTTTATTTACTTCATGGACATCTTTTCATGGAAGAGGCAGTTTGGGTCAGTGAAAAAGGCAAAGGCTATTCCTTTTTTTTTTAATGACATGCAACAAATAACAGTGATGTCAACTGCTAAGGAAGCAAGGCTTTGAACAAAGTTTGAAACAAAATGTAACCATAGCAACCCATTTCTGCAGGCGATCAAACAGAGTCCTTGAACAAGCAATACATTACAGCATTTTACTGTACCTGAATTAATCAAGCCAAGCAAATGTGACAAAATAAATGCCACTAGAAAACACTTTCTATAACTAAAGTAGTACATTTCAAATTTATAATGGCACTTTGGACTAAAATTCTGGATTCTTGAACAGCACATATCATATTGCCAAGATCAGGGATGGTCTTTGAAAACTGTGGGATCCAATTTGGACTCTCCCGCCTAACACCCCACCTCCATCCCAATATTCTTTCATCCTGTGGCTTCAGGAACTAGTTATGTTGTCCTATCTCGCTTTCATTCTTGCTGGTTGGGATAGGAGCCAAATCTCGGCTCCGACTCAGCCGTATACCAAAGCTCGAGAGCTTCTACTGGCTCAAGGCTATAACCTATCCCATGGTGCTTAGTGGCTGTTCCCCAGATCTCATTTGCTGCTTGAAGCTTCAGGATTGTCTTCACTGGCTCAGGCTAGTAAAATTTAGTATTATGCTCTGTGTTTTGGATAACTTTCCTAAAACTTACTACTTGTTCTTAGTTTACCTTTCCCAGTTATAGTATAGTGCCTTTTTGTGTGTTTGTAGTATTCTTGGCTATATTTTCTTGCGGCTGTCCTTTTAGGCCTTGTTTTTCTCTCTTCCCCTTATCTAGTTAAAGAATCCATTTCAGTTAGAGGATACTTTCACCTTCTTTCCTCCCTTAAGGAGTCACCGTTTAAATTAGAGGTGTCTCCTTAGGTTGGAGGAGATTGTCGTTTAATTTAGAGACTTCTCCTCCTTCCTATCCTTTCCATTTTTTCTTGTAATAAAAAAAAAGCCTTTTCTATCTTGCTTCTACCTTTTATAGTAGTTAAAATTTACTGCTGTGTTATTTTTTTCACAGGTAAACATGTCTAAAGAATCTGTTATAGAGCACAAACAATCTGGATTTAAAAAGTGCGATTCATACACTCAGAAAATGTCTATAACAGACGGACACACAAGTTGTGTCTACTGTTTAGGACCAGTCCATCTCCAAGACTCCTGCTCCATTTGTCATAGCTTCAGTGTAAATGTCATACAGGAGAGGAAAAATAAGCTCATTTTAAGGGGCTTGTTGAAAGCCGAAGAAGATAATCAGACCTCAAAATTGGATAAGTCTAAAAAGGCTGCTTCATCAGTTACTGTGCCTGAACTGTCAAGCAGTTTCAAAGATACAGCATCCTCAGATCCAAACGTTATCAGTTCTGACAAACCTGCTCTTCCCTAAGTTCCAACTGTCTCCTCGGAAACGTTGGGGATCCGAAAAAGGAGTTGGTCAATATTCTTGGAACCTGTTCATTCGGTGGCACAATCTCTTTTGTTACAGTCTATGGCAGGTAGACACAAATTGTCAAGCCATCCCTCTCGATCCTCCAGATTGATGAGAAAGATGATGATGTGGGGTCATGAGGAGAGGACTCCACAGACCCCCCCTAGCAGAAATTCTCTCAAGACCAGCCCATAGGCTCTTGGAGCCAACAACTGTACCTCAGATAACATCGATTCCTCCTCCACCTTGGACGAGTTTGGAGCCAGAGAGTATGGAAGTCATTGTGCTGGAACCAGTGGAGCCAATAATCACTCCTCAAATCTCAGCTCCAACATCTGCTCTGATTGTGTCGATGTTGTCTTCCATCGAGGGATTTGGGGGTCGAATCTCCCTGGTCAGCTCTAGGGGGGGGGGAGTCAAGTCGGACCCATGTCAGGACCGACTCTAGCACTTGGCGCTTCGGCTCAGGGGAGTTTGGCTCCCATGTCAGCCTTGGAGCCACCCACCTTGGTGCTCGAGAGATCTCCTGGCCCATCAGGACCGGAGTCTCTGTCGGAGCAGGAGCGCGGTGCCTTTGAGGTGATGCAGAGTGTGCTCTCCACGTAGTCCACTCCACCTTCAGCTCCAGCCTCTCTTCTCCAAAATGGGCCGGTGTCCACCTCTTCATCATCCCTATATCACCCCCAGAGTAGAGAGTCAGTGCCCTGGGAATCCACAATGGGTGGAACCTCCTCTTCCTATACCTCCCCGGAACATCCCCTAAGGAGGTCCCTCAGAAGAGATAGTGTAAGAGGAAGCACATAGACTCCTCTGAGTGTGTCACTTCTGATACTGACTTGAAGGATTCAGAAGGGTCCCCACAATCACCCTCTGAGGATGTCTCTTTTTCAGACATCCTGGAGATCCTTAAGTAGAGGGGCGGCTGGAAGTCCCTTTCCCCTTCCGAAGATGAGTCGGTATACCTGGAGGCATTTGGCTCTCACCCCTCCACCTCTTGGGTGTCTCCACCTTTCGACCCTCTCCTGGGTGTAGTGAGCGGAAGGTGTGGGACTCTTCAGAATCAGTGAACCCCATTCCACGGAAGCCAAATAAATGTATTACGGCCCCAGAGGACAGATAGTATCTAACTAAGGGAGTTCTAGTAGATGCGATGGTGGTGGTGGCTGCGGCCACAAAGAAGGAGTTAGCTGAAACTTCTGCATCTGTCCATCCACCAAATAAAGAGTCTCGCATGATGGACAGATATGGGAAGCATACTTTCTCTTCAGCGTCATTTACCTTGCATTCACTGAATTATTTATCACATTTTACCCGACTTCAGAGGGATCTTCTAAAAGAGCTGGGAGATATCCTACAAGGTGTTAAAGCCCAGGATTGATCAGATAAGATTAATTCTCAGCTTGCATCCTTAATCTCCATCACTAACTCCTCCATGCGCCTCATTTCCTATGCAGCCAGTGTAGTGAGCAGGGCAGCAGGCACAGGAATAGCTCTTCTGAGACTTTCCTGGATGTGCCTTTATGAGTTTGCTAAACCCTTCAGATCTTCCTTCATTGACGCCCCCCTTTGATGGCTAGTCCTTGTTCAGGCCAAAAGTGAAAGAGACTCTCACCAGGAGCCAACAAAATGGTAAGACTCTGCCATCGGAGTCCATTTTTCTGCCCCAACCAGACCCTACTCTATAGGTCAGAACAGCAGAAAGATGTGGTTCTGGAAGTCCGAAGGAGCCTTATGTGACCCTTATGGTGATCCTTCCCCCTTGGGGAAGGAACAATGGAAGATGCCAGCCACGTGGCAGAGGGGGTCCACAGAACCAGGGCGACAGAGATACTTTCTCTGGTTGGCCCTTCCAGCACTCCTGAAAGGAGGCCCAACTGTCCACCTCTGGAGGCAGTCAGGGGGAGGCTATCACTGTACCCAGAAGCCTGGCTGAATTTGCCTCAAGACAAATGGGTACAGTCCATTATATCCAGGGATTGCAACATTCCCTTTCACTGTTCCCCTCATCCATCCAAGTTTATCCCAGACATTCCACCCAGTCAAAGGGATCAAGCAACACTAGAAATTCAAATGTTGTTAGAAAAAAGAGTCACTCAAGAAGTTCACACAGACAAGCTAGGATCCAGAATTTACTCAAAGTTCTTTTTAGCTCCAAAAAAGACAGGGGACTGGAGACCCATATTGCATCTCAGTAGACTAAACAAGTTGGTGAAGAAGTCAAAGTTCCAGACGGTAACACTGCATTCTATACTCCCTTTTCTGGGACAAGACAATTGGATGTGCTCGTTACATCTTCAGGACGCATACTACCACATAAAGATGGACAGACGCTCCAGAAGATTTCTACACTTCGGGCTGGGAGCCAGGAATTACCAGTTCAGAGCTCTGCCCTTTGGACTCACCACAGCTCCAGTGTTTACCAAATGCATGGCAGTAGTTACGGCTCATCTGAGATGTCAAGGATTCCAGGTGTTTCCATACTTAGATGACTGGCTCTTAACTGCCACCTCCAAGCAGCTACTAATCAAACTCAAGGACTACACCATCCATCTATTCTCAAAACTAGGCATTACTATAAATGCAGAAAAATCTGCCTTATTGCCGTCACAGTGTATTACCTTTTTAGGTGCAGATTTAAACATAAATGACATGTTGGCAAAACTGCCTCAAGAAAGGATTCAAATGTTACGCAGTCAAATGCTTATCTTGCTCAACAAGAAAAACGTACAGGCAAGATTTTCCCTCAAGATCCCAAGCTCTATGGCAGTGACAATAAATCTAGTTCCCCTGGCACAACTTCACATGCAAATATTGCAGTGGCAACTCCTAGCTCAATGGTCCATACAGGAGTTAACTATGTCTCACAAGACTCTCTTTACAGACTCCTGCAAGAGGGATCTGCTTTGCTGGATCCAGTCCTCTCAGGTAACAATGGGCAGACCATTTGTACTTCTCCAACCTGTCGCTACTATAACCATGGATGCATCCCAGATAGGGTGGGCAAGGTATTATCTGGGACAGAATGTCCAAGGGGTTTGGAAAGATTACAAGTACCATTTGCACGTCAATGTCCTAGAGATGAGGGAGGTGCTTCTGGCATTGCAAGCATTTCAGAACTCTCTTCCCATGGGGACTATTGCAATTCAGACAGACAATATGTCGGTGGTATGGTACATCAACAAACAGGGGGGAACCAGATCCTATCCCCTATGTTGAGAGGCCTAGAGAGTTTGGCAATGGGTGATATCTTCTCAACACTTTCTGATGGCAATGCACATCCCAGGGAAATCCAACGTCATAGCAGACAGGCTAAGCAGAGCTATTCTCATGTCTCAAGAGTGTTCCCTGAATCAGCAAGTTGGGAATTGAATTTTTCACAAATGGGGCCAGCCTTGCTGCAACCTTTTTGCCACTCCCTTCAATGTCAAATGCAGCAAATACTTTGCCCTCATTTCCCCTCCGGGAGAGTCAGCTAGGGATGCACTCATCCACAATTGGCCCTCGGGACTTGTTTATGCTTTTCCCCCATTTCCTTATGATTCCAAAAGTTATTCAGAAAGCCAAGTCATTGAGTCACAGGTTAATCCTCATTGCTTCATACTGGCTTCATCATATCTGGTTCCCTTTCCTTTGGCCCCATCTTCAGGAGGACCCATGGATCCTGGACCCAGTGCCGGATCTTTTGAGGCATCAGTCAGGAATGCTCCATCCTGCCCTTCAGAGCCTCAAGCTGACAGCTTGGTTTTTCCACTTCCAATTTTAGCCAGGTTTCCAGAATTATCCCCTGCTGTACACCTCATTTTAGTCTCCTCGCACAAAAAGACAACTAGGAAACTTTACGCAAGCAAATGGAAGAGTTTCTATGTTGGGCGGACAAAAAAAAAACATAGATCCTTTTACAGCTTCTATACCTGCAATTTTGGAATTCCTGACAGAAATTTTTAATCAAGGACCAGCTACGGCCACTATTTGAGTTCAACTAGCCACTATATCTAATTAACATGTGGGGGAACTCGGATCCAATGTAATGTCCCACAAGTTATGCAAGGCCTTCCTCAGGGGTACTTTCCTGTTAAGACCTCCTGTAAGAGAACCTCCTCCCCTATGACATCTAAATTTAGTATTATCAGCATTGATTCTTCCCCCCTTCTAACCAGCATACTCTTGTTCTTTAACATTTTTATCCTGGAAAACTCTCTTTCTAACAGCAGTTACCTCAGCTAAGAGGGTTGCAGAGTTGCAGGCCTTATCCATCTGTCCTCCTATTTGATCTTCCACAATAATAAAAGTTCCCCTCAGAATAAATCCCTCCTTCTTACCAAAAGTCTGTTCTAAAACAAATTTAAACCAGTCTATAGAATTGCCTGTGTTTTTTCTTAATTATAGCAACAAGGCAGAATATAAGCTTCAGCAATTGGATGTACATAGACAACTGCGCTTTTATTTACACAGGACGAAAGATTTCAGAAAATCAGATTCATTGTTTGTGTCCTATTCAGAAACAAAAAAATGGCCTGGCAGTCTCAAAAGTTACTTTGTCCAAATGGCTTACTGAGACTATCAAATATTTTTATCAATCTCATAATAAAGAACTGCCAGGGAAAGTGAAAAGACATCCTACTTCCATTGCCTTTCAAACTAGACTTCCATTGGATTCAATTTGTGCTGCTGCTGGATGGGTCAATACTCACACCTTTATCTCTCATTACAAGGTAGATGTGGCCTTCCAGAACAGGGCATCTTTTGGTTCCACTATCCTGAAAAGTTTATTCCCTTGAGCCACCCAAGAGAATGGTGCTGGGGACTCTGTCCCAACCAGCAAGAATGAAGGCGAGATAGGACAACATAACATAAAGAAGTTATGTACTCACCATAATGTTCCATGTTTGTTGTCCAGTATCTCACCTTCATTCTTGTGTCCCATCCAGCCATCCCTCTCCTGGAGGATCTAGAGGAATATTTACAACTGGCAAATATGGTCCGATTCCCATCTTGCCTTCCTTTTACCTTTATGACCAATATATTTCATATATTTTCTCTTCCTGTATATTAATCATATCATAGGGAGCTCTCTCCCTCAAACAAGATCTGGGAAACAGCTGCTAAGCACCATGGGATAGGTTATAGCCTTGAGCCAGTAGAAGCTGTCAAGCTTTGGTACACGGTTGAGCCGGAGCCAAGATTTGGCTCCGAACCTAACCAGCAAGAATGAAGGCGAGATACTGGACAGTAAACTTGGAACGTTATGGTGAGTACATAACTTCTTTTTATTTCATATTAGATATCAGGGACATATGGTATTATTGTACATTGCAAACAAAACAATATATTTTTATTATCTTATATTTTGTTAAAAAGTATGTTAAGTTAAAAGAAGACTATAAACCTGCCTTGATAACTTAATTACTCTTCACACTGCACCATCTTTGGGAGGTGCTGCAGACAATGCTAAACAGACAATCATACTTCAAAGTAAGGTCATGAAACCTGGAAGATCTTTTGACTCATCAGAGTTCCTAACTCTTGAATCCATGCACAATGTGCTGGGATGATAGGAAGACAGGACAACTGCATGTGTAAGGATGGGCTTGATGGTTTTGGGGAGATGGGCGGTCCAAAAAGAAAAATAAAATTTTGTAAACTAAATTATACATTATCATGTTACAGAACTCTTTTTTTTCATGGGTTTTCAATTACTTCCTGCATCTAGTCAGAGCTGATGTGAATTACATGCCCACTTACTTCTCATGCGGTCAGTGTTTCCACAAAAAAACACTTAAAACTGTTGAACTTCTCCAAAATGATCAATAATAATAATAATAATAATAATAATAATAATAATAATAATAGGAATAATAAAAATAATCATAATAGTAATAATAATAATAATAATAATAATAATAATAATCATAGTAATAATATCACATCTGTCATTAGAAACAGCATTGTTCACACACCTCCGCACTTCTAACTATTTCTGAAAGTTTATACTTATTTACTTAATTATTTGCTAATCTGGTACATGGACTAATGCTTACAGACCACTTCCGGCCATAGCTCAGGTCACAAAGGTAACAGTAAAGATTACGTGCAGGGAACATTATGGTAGCATATATTTTAGTCCATAGCTCTGACACCAGTTGTTTGTCTGTGTTAGCCCTTCCTGTTGAATATTTGTGTTGGTGTGGGATTCACTGACAGCTCCTAATTTGCAAGCATCTGCAGATTTAGTCAGCCAGAGACGACTGACATTGGCATTGACTGCAGAGAAGTAAATGCCAAAATGGAGTGGTCCAAGGACTGATCCTTTTGAGACTCCACTTGTGCCTGGCCTCTTTCTAGAGGTGGACTTCCCAATTATAACTTCTTGGGTCCTGTCTGTGAGCCAGTTGTCTATCCACCGAGTGGCATACGGGCTTGTACCTAACCTTGTATTTGTCAAAAATGCTTAAGTGGGGTATTGTGTCAAATGCCTTGGCTAGGTCAAGGTAGATGATGTAAACAATTTCTCCCTCATACATTGCTTTGGTGACCTTCTCAAAGAAGTTCACCAGGTTGAGTAGGCATGACCTGCCCTTGATGAAACCAAACTGGGTTATGTTCAATGTCTGGAGGTTTACTATATCATTATTTATTGTTTCCATGATAATTCTTTCCATGGCTTTGCATATAAGACTGGTGAGACGTATGGGTCTGTAATTTCCAGGGACTATAGATTGCCGACCTTCGAGCATGCTTTTATCCTGTTGGGTGCTTCAACTCCTAACTTTTGCCATGATTTTCTTCTTTCTGTTATACAGCCTATTGATCTTATGATTCAATCAGGGTGGCTTGTTTTTTTAGTTAGTTCTGTACTTCCTCCTTGTGGGTACAGCTGCCTCTATGCAGCTATTAACATGCTTATAAAGGGTTTCTGTGAACAGTTCTGCAAAGGCAGCTGTGTTCTCAAGGTTTATTGGGGCTTACAATTTTGCCAGGTTATCACTTCATAGCAGGAAGTTAGCCTTCGAGTAGTTTCTGAATATTCCAGATTAGCTGGGGGTCCATTTCTTATTTTTACCTGAAAGGAGACCATTTTGTGGTATGACATTACCAGGGAAGACATTAAACTAGGGGGTGTGCAGCACTCTCCCATATTAGTGAGGATCAGATCTGGTATGGTTGCACTCTTGGTTGATTTATTGACAATCTGGTCCAGGGAGCTTGTGCTTAAAATCCAGGAATCTCTGTGCCTGTACATTTGGTGTCATACAGGATTCCCATTTAACAGCAAATTGTAGCATGTTACAGGCCACCCTCACAAACTCAGGAACCTCACATGGCCTTCCTGAAAACACTAGAGGGGATAAATGTATCACCAAACACCATCATACTAGGTGACTTCAATTACCCTAATATAGACTGGGAACACTACTCAAGCCCAAACACCCTAGCCCAAAAGTTCCTGGAATTCATAAACTCAAATGCCATGGAACAACTAGTCACCATCCCCACAAGAGGAGATAACATACTTGATCTCATCATCACGAACATGGGAGCACAATGTTCAACACGGAGGTGTACCTCACTGGTGAGATCAGACCACAAACTAATCTCGCTGGAGGTCCTCATCCCACCCCACCTGAAATAAAAGACCACAGTAAGAACTTCTCAAAGCCGACTTCACACTTATAAAGACTAGTGTGGTCTCCTTTAAGGCCCAGGCGGAAAACAGTACTCAAACGCTGAATAACACAAATGCCTTCTACCAGCACCTGCAGGACTGCATGGATAAGGCAATCCCAAGCAAAACAAAGACTCTTTGTACCAAAGGCAAGCGTCCAGTCTGGTGGACCCCAGCCATAAACAAACTCTACAACAAAGGAGGAAGCTACTACAAGATAGAGCAAAATCCTTAAAAGGTAAGACACCCTTGATCACTATAAGTAAAAACTAAGAGCTCTCATAAAATCATCCAAAGGAAATTTCGAGAGAAAAATAGCTAAAGACTCAAAGACAATCATAAGGCCTTCTTTAGCTATGTTAGAAACCTGGGAGGAAACTCCCAGATATGCTCAGAGCTAGTTCAAAATGATGTGAAGATTACTGATCCTACAGACATTGCCAACATACTGGCTGACAGGTTCAGTGCAAACTTCTCCCCTCCCCAAAGGAGAGATATCTATACCAAACGATTGCAGCCCCCAAACATCTCCAGCCCAAGTGAGAACTGCTCTCTCCAAAGCAAAAACACAGCATCCATGGGACCTGATGGTGTCCCGGCTGTGTGCTCCATGAACTCAATGAGGAATTAAACCCACAGCTAGAACAGCTGTTTAATCAAAGTCTTACCTCTGGATCATTGCCCAGGGGTGGCGCACTGCAACTGTGGTACCACTTCACAAAGGCGGTGCCTCCACCCGACCCTGGAAATTACCGGCCCATTAGCTTGACAAGCCTTATCTGCAAAGCCATGGAGAGGATCATAATGGACCTCATAAATAAAGACATAGGGAATTTGCAGACTTTGGATCCAACCCAGTTTGGCTTTGTCAAAGGCAGATCATGCCTTTTAAACTTGGTTGACTTTTTGAAACAGTCACCAAAGCCATTGATGAGGAAAGGCAGTCCATACAGCCTACCTCGATCTGGCTAAGGCCTTCGATACAATACCCCACTCGGGTATTATTGAAAAACTCATCAGCTTAAATGTCAACCCATACATCACAAGATGGGTTGCAAACTGGCTGAGTGACAGAACCCACAGGGTCAGAGTTGCTGGCGCCATGTCAGACTCAAAGCCTGTCACAAGTGGTGTCCCACAGGCTCAGTCCTGGGCCCACTCTTGTTTGGCATCTACTTTTCCAGTACAAGCAAACACAGGAGGGTTATGGCTGACAAAGTTTGCAGATGACTGCAAACTGGGCCATAGTAGAAAACACATCTGATACAGATATCCTTCAGAAGGGTCTCACAGAAGCGGATAACTGCTGCCAGAGCCACGGCCTAAAGTTAAATGCCAAAAATGCATAGTCATACCCTTGGGAAAAACAAGGTTACCCCTAGCTACCAAATAGGTGGCAATCCACTGAGCACAGAAGAAGTTATCAGGGACCTGGGGACCCAGGTTGATAGTAGTCTGTCATTGACACCCATGTAGCTAAAGTAGTTAGGAAGACCTTCTACATTGCCCACCTTATCATGAAGGGATTCTCATCTAGATCAAGGGAGGTCATAGTACTCATCACTCATCAGACCAATGATTGAGTACAATGCCCCATTCGGAATGTATCTGACCCGACACTTGCAGCAGCTGGAGAGGCCACAAAAGTTCCTCACCAAAAGGATAAAGGGTCTCAAAAATATGTCCTATGGTGCTGGAATGAAAGAACTCCAGCTCTATTCAGTCGCTTACATGCTCAGAGGTGACCTTTGCCTAACATACAAGGCCATGTCAAACCCAGATTTGATGAATATGCTTCACCTCAAAAATCTAGATCCATCAGAGCCACAAGGCGGAGACTTAAACCTTGACACGGCTATTAATAGGACGTGCTGGAGGGATAGATTCATCACCCAAAGACTCCCTATGCTGTGGAACAAAATCCCGGTACATGTGAGGCAGAGTACCTCGCTGGCCTTGTTCAAGAGAAATCTTGACCAATGGATGGGAGATCACAGATATACCCCAGGGATAACCTCAGTGTCACTGCTCGACAGAGGCACAGCAAAATAATGGGTATAGTTCCCCATACTAAAGGGGTGGCGTAAGCCACAAAACGATGGGCTAGGCTTGTAAATGCCCTCGGGCAGATAGCCTAGTATGAACCTATGAACCTATGAACAGTGGGGTAATTAAACTCGCTCAGGAATATAGTGTTAGGTTGGATGGAGAGTGTTTTCAATAAGTTTAAATACATGGTATGGGTTTCCTGGGTCATAGAAGAGGACCTATAGCTTGCAAGGAAGTGGTGTTTGATTTTGCCTTTGGTGATTTGAACATGGAGTAGCTCAAGTGCATGCCCTGTTTAATCAGCCTTGAGGTATATTTATTTTTCATGTAAATTGAGACACCTCCACCTTTAGTCCCTGTCTGTGTAGTAGTTGGTCTAAATGTCTGGAAGGTATTATAACCTTGCAGTGTTGGTGTGCTCGCTGTGGCTTATTTTAGTGTTTCTCTAATATACTGCTGAAACATTCTGTAATTAAGTCTTGGTGATTCGAAGTTACCGCATATTGCAATATTCCGTTATTTTTTTGTTAGGGTTTATTAGTGTTTGTTTTCATATTGCTTGAGTCTAAATATTCCATTTTTTCTGTTATCATTAAATTCATTAAGAACAAATTGTATATCCCTCATCAGGAAGAGAAGCCAAAAAAAAAAAAAAAAAACACAGTACCACTCACAACTTTCATATTAACTATGGTTTTACTATTTTTTGCAACAGTAACAGGAGAGATGTACAAAACCAGATGATTATTCTGATGATAGTTATGAGTTGGAAAGCCAGTTTAGCACTCAGCAACAACACTAAACTGTTAAGGCTATGAGGCATACAACTGTTTATAGCGTAATATTAATAATCGACTACCCACTAGTGCAGTGCATGACACGTCCACTCCACTGTCCAAGACTTGTCACTACTGAAGAAGCAAATCTATTGGTAGGAAAATATCTTGCAGTTTGCTGCAGTGTCTCATAGATTAGTCTCATGGACCACATAATACATAATTACCCTGCATAGCCTAGTGCAGGGCCCCCTGAGATGTTATTTTCCAAATGAAAAAAAAATGTATTATTTAAATGCACTTTCCTGCTTAGCTACAACTGTGAAAAAAACAAGCAATAAAATGCTGACAATCAATATATCCTCTGTACTAGTAGTTGCTATTGTTTCCAGGCTGATACAATCAAGCCCTTGTCCTTTTCAGGTAGAAAAACGGAGTTAACTGCTTTTTCTTTAGAACGCAATATATTAAAATATATTAAAATAAACTAATGTCATGTTTTCTGCAAAAGGAAATTATTTAATAGTTTCTGAAGAAAACAGCTGTGCAACAGAAATGTACACATTTATTTATTTATTGGCATTTGTTGACTGAGAAAGTCCACTGGGTTGAAAACCCATTTTCAGTGGAGGCCTGGGGAAAAAAGCTCAAATTACAAATCAAGAAGTATACAAGACAATATTATATAGACAACAACAACCAAAGATTTCATATAAGTTGTCAAAGAGTACAATATATCAAATGTAAAGTTTTAATACATTTTAAAAGCATATTAAATTTTCTACATATTATAACACAGAATACAGAGATACTTCCATAGGGTTTAACTGTATACCTTTTGTTTTAAAAAATGTATGGTGCATGTCCTCACACTGACCCCTTATGGGATTATGAGAGAACAAAATATAGAGTGATTATGTTCATAGGGATAGAAATATAACTTCAATTTCATATTTTAGACTGACCATTTTTCAGTTTTATCTTTACCTAGAAGATATTAAGGTGATTCATTCCCTGCCCTGTAAATTTGCTATTTATAGTTCCCACCTGCTGTCTTCTAGGAACATGTATTTAACACAGAGGTGGTTAAATGTTTGTAACTAACCTTAACAGGGACTTTCCTTTAATTAATCCAGTCTGTGTAATGATCTGTAATGCTGGTAATCCTCGTGCATGTTCTTATTGTTTTGCTATTGAATCTGTAACTCCACTTTTCCTTTGTTGTTGAAGTATTTTTTATTAAGAAACTGTTTTGGCTAATCCCTTTATTATATATGTTCCATTATTCATTATTTGAGAGGTGGGTTATTGATTTCATGTATGACTTAATTAAGAGAACCAATCTACTGGACACAGTACTACCAGCATGGAAGAAAGCAGTGGAGCAGTGGAGAACTGAAGAATTCTGCTAGCCTTGCTTGGGAAGAGTGTGTGTGTGTGTGTGTGTGTGTGTGTGTGTGTGTGTGTGTGTGTGTGTGTGTGTGTGTGTGTCTATAAAAACTTGTATGAAAGGCAGTTACTGTTGGTAAGGACTTATGGAAGACATAGTGGCTCACAGAGACAGGGGTGAGAATGGGGCCTGGAACTGCTAAGCTAAAGACTCAGCTTTGCAAGTGGCCTGTGTTTAAGTGTAATCTGGGTAAATGCTGAAAGTCCATACTTGGGACAGCAATGCATGTTGTCTTTATGCTGCTGCGGGGAAGATGCATTTCATGAATCTATTATTGACCTGCACTTCTATGCATTTTTTCTTTCATTTTAACCTGCTGGGTACCAGTTGTTTGATTCAAGAGATGTTCCCTATGGTGCACAGAGCTCTCAACTTTTACCAACAGAATTTAGAACAAAGTAAAAGTTAGCTAAAGAAAAAGCCCCAAATTAGTTACATATTTTAAATGTTGACATTATTGTCACTGAAATTCTCAAAATTATTTCCAATTTTAGGAGGAATGGAACAAAACTTTGAAAAACATTAGGGGTGTCCCTCCAAAACATGAACAGTTGCGAGGTCCATTTATAACACTTTAGGTTGTACCTGTGGAATTCAAGCTTCATCACAGGGATTTTTATGGATAAGATTAATGTTTATCTACCCAGTCTTGATGAAGGGGAGTTACTTATCTCTGACAATAAAAAAAAATTGGATATTATTGGTGATCCTGCAGTCATTCTAAATTTAATCAGGCGAGAAAAGAGAGGGTGGATAGATCAATAGACCCATTTTTTAATCATTTAAGCAATTAATGGAAAACTATAGGGGTACAAATTAGGTAGGAAATGTGAACTGGAGAAGTTTTCCTTTTTGATCACAATTATGAATGCCCAAGAATTCAAAAAGAAAAACAAATGGAAACCTAAAATGAATGTAAATGGGTTTACAAAAGGAAACATATAGCAGATTAGATTAAAAAAAAAAACAGGTAGAGAGACAATGGGAGAATTCTGATTAGAAATTCTCAAGCTGGTCTGGAGAGGGGAGTTTTAAAAATGGAAAGAGCATGGAATGAAAGGCACAGAAAGAGAATTTAAAAAAGGAAAAGAAGGTCACAGATTTGTGAAGGGTGGAACTGGGAAGTGCAAACAATGATATACATTGCTTAACTGGTAAACAAACATGCATACAGAGAAACACACAGACACACACACACACACACACACACACACACACACACATGCACGCATAAAATGAACATGCACATGCATGTGCGTAGTACACACACTGACACCCACCCTCAACACACACAAACACAAACACTCATACACATACAGTATTGAACATATTCACATGCACCCCCATACACATACATGCACATACACATAAACCAATTTAAGTTATCTAAACCATCTCTCAAAATAAATGTGAGCACTTTACCCTGTTGTCATTTATGCCACTTCACCTGTACAAACATGTTAGGTTATGGGACTGCAGGAGTCATACTGCCTTGGTTTGTTAAGTGTTTCTTTAGGCAACAGTGCCTTGTAGACTCATTTGTCTAGTCTTGTTGCAGTTTATAGTTAGCTGAAAATAACTAAAATTAAAAACAAAACCATTTATGTGGGTCTGCAAAGTACTGAGAATGTACAGAGTTTATGGGAAGCGGTCTAGTGTATGACCACAGTCAAAATAATAATAAAAGAGTGATATCTACTGCATTGATTTCTACAAACTATGGCTAGAGCCAGAGTACTTCTCTGTTAGCAGCCTATCTTTTGTCATATTGAGACCAGATAAAAACTATAATGTCAATACCACAACTATTAAGTGGCAATATTTATTGAAAATGTTACGTGACAAGTGCTCTGTGGTTTAGAGTGGACAGCAATCAGAGGCCTTAACAAGAAATAAATATGTATGGCTGCAACACTGCTACAAAACTGTACCGAGGATGAGTAACATCCTGTGTACATTGCATCGTTGTAACTACAGTAATATAATCAGTGTGACCAAGTAAACACAATAAATATAGATAATTTCACCCACCATGTAAACAGTAATTAAATGCCTAATTATGCATGACGTGACCATTAGTGTAAAATGATGTGTGACTGTGTAAGGAATGGCATATTTGATGTCACTATAAATCTGCAGACACGTATGTATAGTTAGTGTCTGTGGTGGATTACAATAGCTGAGATTTAACAGTGCATAGCTCCACAGGAGCCCATGGCCATCCACATGGTACCTGCAATAAGGTTGCTATATATGAATATTCAATAATAAGGTTGACCTTACCAAGTGCACTGAAGATACTTACAGTATACAATATGTTGGAAACATTTGGAGGCTGACAGTATATATAGCTGTATCTATAAAGTGCTGGACTAACATGTACATTGGACATCATTTAACATATGATATGTGAATATCTCCTAGTGCTCTCTTCCCTGAAATTATTCCACATGTGTCACTACATAGTATGGGGTGACATCACTGTTGGCTAGGCTTGTAAATGCCCCCGGGCAGATAGCCTAGTACACTACTATGAAACTATGAAACTATGAAACAAAATGACAAATTTTGTGCCAGCTATGTGTATGCTTGCAACCCCAGGAAAATGCACATTATGATGGCTTTATATGGTGACAACTGGTGCTATGAGGGTAAAGCTACTAGCAGTTAAGCTGTCCTGCATATTGTCCTGTTAAGCAATCATTGTTTTCGTAGCATCTGCAAATATACATTGCCTGCCATGAGACTTCATCATTTGTTTTTTTGCTTGGTAAAATAAGATAGCCACATGTACGAATCAATGCTTGTATGGATGCTGTCATATTTGTTCATTTGATAACTGGTTGTTTTTCATAGCATTCACTCACCTTGCAATATATTTAATAATTGCAATAGCTAAGGCTTTATTAAAGTATAGTGTCCAATGCATAATGCCCATAATCATACATTGCTTACGCCCATTATAACATCTGCTTTCTCATGCAAAGCCACAGTGGGATATGCAGTTAATTATCAACTATGGAGTTAAGAAAATCTGTACTACATTTGAGGGCAAGGTAGATCATCAAGGAATTGAAAACTTAAGAATATAATGGATCTTGAGTACAGATGAGTTTTTAGTTCTCAATAAAAGTTGTTTTGCATTTGCTATTATGTTATAGAAAATTAAGAAAGATATTTTACAGATCACCAGTTTAACATGGATACAAGGTTGTGTGTAGGCAGACAATGACAAGATGATATTAGGGTATCGCATACATAGTTAGATCAAATGCTGTTAATGCATCCATAGATGGTAGTATTTCACTGAACTTGAGGATTATTCCAATTACCAAATAGTGGAACTGATAAGTAAAAGCTTTGCAAAGGATTTATGATATGCTCATAGAACATTTGTCATGGTCTGTCACTATTTTAAAATGGCATTGAAGGACATGCACACAACAAGTTCACGGATATAGAAATAGCTTGTAGATTTTAAGGAATTAATAACTGGATATTTCTGCATTATACATTTCTGTGCTGTAAACAATATATATTTTTGGTATTTGATTATGATTAAAGCCTCCCCTCCCTATATCTCCCACACCCCCTGCTAATTATATATAACAACTCAAAGATCACACTACAGTGTGAAAAGCACATACCCTTACCTCCACTATAAGGCAGTCTCGTATAGAAAATAAATATGTATATGTGATCAGCTGATTTTCAATTGCATATACCAGATTATTTTCTCCTCAACAATTTAAACTTTTGATAAATCTTACATACACATACAAACACACGCACACACACACACACACACACACACACACACACACACACACACACACACACACACACACACACACGCGCGCACACACATGCACACACACATATCACAGTATTTTTAAATCTTTATCTGTCTGTACTTCTCTGTTCCTTGTAATTCTTTTCTTTTTTTTTTGGCGAACATGACAGACATTTCAGCTTCAGAATTCATATCCTTCAGAAAATGTATGCTAACGCATATCCATTTAGTCTATCATCTTTCTAAAGTTTATAACAGCAATATGAAAAATCTATCATTGCTTTTGGGCTTTTGTCCCCTCGATATTTTTAGCTTTGCCCAGAATCCTTGCAGTAACAGTTTGTGAGGTATGCCAGTGCATGTGTGTGTGTGTGTGTGTGTGTGTGTGTGTGTGTGTGTGTGTGTGTGTGTGTGTGTGTGTGTGTGTGTGTGTGAGATGCGTGTGATGCGTGTGTGTGTGTGTGTGTGTGTGTGTGTGTGTGTGTGTGTGTGTGTGTGTGTGTGTGTGTGTGTGTGTGTGTGTGTGTGTGTGTATGTAAACGAGTTTTTGTATGCACATTACAGAGCCATTGAAAACTCCCAGTCATACAAACTTGATTTTAATTTTGTATTGTCACCTCACAGCAAGAGGTTCTCCAGTTTGATCCTCGGCTGGGGTGCTTTCTGTGCGGAGTCTGCATGTCCTCCCTGTGGTCGCGTGGGTTTCCTCCGGGTGCTCCGGTTTCCTCCCACATCCCAAAGACATGCTGTAGGTGGATTGGACACTCCAAATTGGCCCTAACTGTGAGTGTGTACATGTGTGTGCCTTCAGTGGAAGGTTGGGCGCCGGGCTGGCAACTCGAACTGTAAAACTCCACTGCCAATCATGAGCGGACAGGTGATCCACTGTAGCGACCCCTAACCGGGAAAAGCTGGAAGAAGAAGAAGAAGAAGTATGTGCAGCATATCACTATTCCTATTGCATTTCACTATCACTATCACTATTGCATTAACATGCTGCACTTTGGTCACTTTATTGTTTCTCCACTTCTTTGAAATTAAACAGCTTTTGGATGTACACAAATGTTCACTTGGCTGTGCAAGCCACTCTTTATCCAAACACCGAAAGTGGATTTTTTTGAGTCTGAAACTAGATACCAAGCACGGTAGAATGCTTAATGTATCAGACATCTCTCCCTGTCCCTCATGCAGATTACTCTTTGTTGCCACATGGTGATTCAATTAGATATATTTAGAGAAATCCATGTTCATGACTACTAAATGGACACTGGCCTTGTGAGTTCTTACTCTGGATGGTTTACTGTTAGGTTTCTTGTTTAGCAAGGTGTGTGGAGTGTTAGTGTTTGGGGTGTGGGGAACCAAAGACATCACATATAGTTTATATCACACAGTTAGTCTGTTGCCAATATGGTGTTTTTGGACATTGTAGTACATGATATGGAGGTTAGATATTTGATAGCTGTCATGGAGTTATACTGCACTCATCTTACTGAGCTTTGTTTGAAGTGATAGTATACCTTTCTTATGATTTTTGCACTAGTATCTACATGTACATGGAAGTATGCTTTGCTGTGTGTGAATTTTTAAAATATTTCCTGGTTTTTGTGGTTGCTATTATGTCAATATTTCTAAATTTTGTTACATTATATGTGGTGGCTGAAATCTTTTCACATGTGGTAGTGTTTTGTGCAAGTCTTTTCTAATTTTCAGTGGTATAACTACAAAATCAAAGTCTTCAAAAAAACAGTCATGAAATTGCAGACCCAAAAGCATAACCATCGCATTGCATAGTCTGATGGCATGCATGCCTGAAATATATACTGCATGGCATGCTTGCAGTCTCCTGTCTATCGTAGAAGTGGCACTGCAAGTTGAGATGATCTTTGGGCAGTGCAGCTCTACATTAACAACAGCACCGGCACTAAAAGCCAGATCAATGATTGCACTACCTGCAATGTCTTATAGGTAGAGCTGTGGTATCAGACAGCTTCAGACACCAGGGATAATGCTGTGCCATGTATGGGTAATGAGATAAATTGTCATTAAATGTTTCAACAAAAAATTATTTGTCCCTGGCTTAGTGAGGTCCCCATTTAGTCACTTCTATGGCAATGTAAAGCATAGTTTAGGGCACACCCAACTGTCAGTAAAGTGTTATAGATGGGGATGGGGGTTAAATCCGACTGGTAGTAGCATTATTCAGTGGTGGATGTCCTTTCCAGTGCTGCTCCTTGTCTTTTGGAATCTGGCCAAACATGTTTATCACCACTTAGGAAACAGCTTCACATTTCATTAGCAATTTATCTGCACCATCACTTTTTTAAAAATGCATGTAATTATCTTCATTTATAGCAAACGTATTCAATGTATTCATAAAGACTACAAATGTACTCACCTTAAAACTAATACTGAGGCATTTATTCAGTAAACAGCATTTCTTAAGCACAGCAGATCTAAAACAAAACTGTATTTTATGATGATGTATCACATTTCCATGTTTAACAATGGTATAAAATTTAAAGAATCTAAAAGAAAAGAAT
>NC_056736.1:481282500-481315000 GCF_019279795.1 Protopterus annectens | reverse complement strand
AGGAAGAAAATACTGAAGGTTTATAGCTGACTAAGTCTGGAAATGATTGCAAACTGGGGGTTGTCATCGACTGTCCTGCAGACACTAGCATTCTTCAAGAAGTTTTATCTCTAACTAACAAATGGTGCCAAAGCCATGGTCTTAAACTCAGTGCTAAGAAATGTCTAATTGTAACTTTTGGTATGTCAACCAGCCTGGCTAATTACCTTGTTGATAACATGCCCCTAAGAGTTAACCCAGTGGTCAGGGATCTGGGTACGCACTTAGACGGTAGCCTTACCTTTGACCACCTTTTATGTTGTGGAACTTATACGTAAGGTCATGACATCTAGGTCCAAAAAGGTCATTATCCCATTGCACTTTACCCTTATCAGACCAATCATAGAGTAAAATACTCCTTTTGATGTATACTTGACCAGGTATATACAACAACTAGAAAGACCTCAGAGGTTCCTTACAAAAAGAATACAAGGCATAACATGCCTGCCTTATGCAAAGCCTCTTCAAGCACTTTCTCTCTACTCAGTCTCCTATAGATTGCTGAGGGGTGATCTATGCCTGGCTTACAAGTCATCCATAAACCCAAAATTTATGAATCTCCTGCATATTTATAAGTAAAAAAGTAGCAGAAATACAAGGTCTAGGCCAGTGATAGCAAACCTTTTGGGTTTGGCGTGTCAAAAGCTCCTGGTACAAAATAATTTAGTGTACTTTACATGAACACCAAATGCAAAAAAAGTGTATTTGGTAACTCGTGTGTTGGTGATCACTGATGTGACACCCATAATGTTGTGGCATGTGTCATAGCTTCACCATCACTGGTCTAGGGACATGAATTTTGTCTGTGACTTAAACAGAATATGCTGAAGAAACAGATGTGTCCCAGCAACAGCCTCTCCTATGGAATAGGCTTCCCTTCCATGTGAAGCTGAGTTTGTCTATTACCCAGTTAAAGTGCAACCAGTGTATGGGAAATAGGAAATTTATTTATGGACAGAAGTAGCTTATAATTGCCTAGCCCTCAATGTCCTATTTGGATACAGGATATCATTATTCTTTTAGGAAAACTTGGCTAGGATTAGAAAGCCCCCCCCCCCGCCCCCAGGTCGTTAGCCTAGTAACAATCTATGAATTTATGAATCTATGTAAATCAAAATTTATGCCACTCACATCTCACAGATACATCCACAGACACACACACATACATACACACGCACACACGTGCGCGCACACACACACACACACACACACACACACACACACACACACACACACACACACACACACCCACATGCACACACACATCAGAACATACATTCACACAGTAGCTAGAGACCAGTGTTGATAGATTGATTAATTATATTCATATTGATTATGGAAAATTTGGAAACTGGGAGTTTTGCACATGCTCCCGAGTCCTAGGCAATCAAAGGCAATTGCCTCAAAGCTTGACATTTGTCCATCTTATAGCTCAGATGGGTTGCTACTTTCAGGTAAATTTAACTACATGTTTGCATGAGATGTGGCAGCTGTGTGGAGAGAGTAGAACTGACACATCTCGCCTGAACAGAGGATATGAGTAAGAGCAAGGTAAGGGTGGCAGCACAGGGAAAGACTGTGAGGTTTCAGGTAGCAATTTGTAGGAAGATTCAGGTTTAGGAGGAAAATTTAGGGTTAGTGAGCAGGAAGGGAATTTTAGGTTTAGGAAGTGGGATGGAGTTTCAGATTATGGGATCACTGAGAATTTTTATGTTTAGAGACACTAGATTAGAGACTTTCGAGCTAGACGGCAGATGGAGAATGATATGGTTTGGGTTAGGGACTTGGTTAGAGTTTTAGGGTTTAATAATACAGCTCTAGAAGGGATATGTAGTTCACACATCTACTACACGTGCCTATGCCCCAGACCCTTGAAGGCTATTATCTCACAGCCAAAAACTTGAGCATCCTGAAGCTCGAATGACTCACCATTCACAAGTAAACTTACATGTTTAGTTGAGGTGTAACGGCTATAAGGAGAAAGTAGAGCTGCCCCTCTTGTCCTGAAAATAGTAGCCAAGTTCAGGCAAGGTTATTATGCAGAGATGTGGAGAGAGAAGGAGGGAGTGCAGGCTAGGGTTTTAGACAACGTAGGTTTAGGAAGATACAGCTTTAGGTCTACAGAGCTGGTGGGGTGTTTAGGGTTAAGGAGCAATCAGGGACTTTAGGAGTTGGAAGGGAGACTTAGATTTAAGTAGCAGGAATAGAGTTTAGGCTTAGGGAGTGGGAGCTCAGCTTTAGGGTTAGGTAGTGGTAAGAGACACGATTTAGGAAGGGTAAGAGTGTTTAGCTGATGTTACATGAAGATAAGTAATGTTTAGGGGATCAGAAAGGGAGTTTTAAATTAGGGAGCAGGAAGGAAGTTTAGGGTTATGGAGTGGGGGTGTGATTGGGAAGTTTAGGTTCACAGAGGGGGAGTGGACTTTATGGTTAGGTACTAGGTGTGGGCTTCAGCTATAGAGTTTGGGTTTTATTATTGGGATGAGATAATCAACTAATTTTGAGGTATCGGGAGTTAGTGCTCTTGCCAATTAGAGCAAGTGACAGTGAGCGAGTTTGTCATGAGCTACTTGTGCACAAGCACTTATAGTAGATCCTAGCTTAGCAGGGAAAGGTGGTGGCAGAGGTAGGTAATTAAGCAGGATTAGCTTTGTGCAATTTGTGGCACTTGATATTTAGAAGCGACAGTAAGTGTCATGAACTACCAGCACTTGAGCACTTGAGGAGAATGAGGAGGCTATGAATATGGCCCAGCAGGTAATTATATCAGTTTTTTAAACCTAAAAGCATACCTCTTATCCTCGTAGCAAAGGAAATCTAAACAAAGCCAAAAAATATGAGGGGACAAAGACTCAAAAATAGGGGCAAATTTTAAATATTGCTCTTATAAACTTAAAAGGTTGGGTCTATATTAGAACACAGAATGTTCAAAATTTTGAGTGTTCTAATATCTACCGGTTTTCAGCAAATGCTGAAAATATCGAAGAAACAGAAAACCAAATTTTTTCCTAGGGAAAGAATTCAGTTGTCTGTTTCTATTGCTTCTGTATTTTCAGCACTGTGGTGGAAAGTTACGGGTTGGGCTCAGGTAAGTGTGCGATTGTGTGGACGTGAGGGTTAGGGCAGGTTAGGTGTGTTAGGGTTAGGGCGTGGGTTAGGTAAGTGTGCGATTGTGTGGACGTGAGGGTTAGGGTGAGGTAGGTGAGGTAGGTGAGTTAGGGTTAGGGCGCGGGTGAGGTGACTGTGCGATAGTGACGGACCTTAGGGTTAGGGTTTGGGTTAAGGAAAGTGGATAGTTAGTGGTGTATATATAGTTTAGTGTAGGGTTAGGTGTAATAGTTTAGGTGTATGTGTGTGGACTGCTGTTTGTTTGGTGTGCTTGTGTTGTGTGTATGTGTTTTGGAACAGCAAATTTTTTCCCTAGGAAAAAATTTGCTGTTCTGTATGTTCAATGTTTTAAGTTTTCGATTCATAGAGTTCGATATTAGAACACTCGAAATTTTGAACGTTCAGTGTTCTAATATAGACCCAAAAGGTTTTGGGCTGCCATGCATTTTTTCAGTATATGAAGTCTGAAACTCAATGTTTGTCATTATTTTGTGAATTCAGTTCTGACTGATTTCCAGAAAACTACTCATTTTATGAGAAACAAAGACCAAAAATATGAAACAAAATCTGGGCATTATGCAAACATGTGAACACATAAAGGTAGTACTAAAGCATTTGCTTAATAGTACGACTTTACATGATAAAGGTAGATTTGTTAATTTTCTTTTTCTTTTTTCATTTTTTTTTTTCTACAATTACATAGACATAAATTGAAAAGAGGTGGAACGTGTTTGCATCAATATAAATACAGTCAAAAGTTATTTCTTTGAAAAACTTTGATATGTTAAATTCAAAGTATGAATGGAAATGGAATGAATGTATAATAAACATTTTATACAGCACACACGCACACACACAAACTCACACACACACACACACACACACACACACACACACACACACACACACACACACACACACACACACACACACACACACACACACCCGCATATGCACACACACACACACAAAACACACACACACACACACACACACACAAACAAAGACAGACACATACACAAAGACACACACGCCGCACACACACTCACACACACGCACACACACACACACACACACACACACACACACACATACACACACACACACACACACACACACACACACACACACACACACACACACATACACATACACACACACACACACACACACACACACACACACACACACACACACACACACACACACACACACACACACACACACACACACACACACACCACAGTCCCTGGTCTTCTCCATACTGTCCCGTGGTTTCTCCTACAACCGTAATAATTTAGTGCAAATATGTCACATACTTATTTGGCCCTGGTGTCTATATATCTCCACACTAATGATCCCCTTTACACTGCTGTTGCCATAAAGGAGATTTAAAGTTCATCATTGGTGTCAGTGCCATCACTGCACATAAAGCACTTGCTGGTCTGGTGTCTTGTGTATCCTCTCTCTCTCTCCCGATCCCAATAGCAATGTTGGTGAGAGTACAACACTCTATTCCCCACTCCCTGTTCCCTATAGTAATGTTGGTGCCTGTACAGAAGTTCATCCTCCCAACCCTGTAGTAAAGTTGATGCAAATTCAGCTCTTTGAACCTTCTGTTTGGTGTCCGGTGGTTACCTCCACCTTCCATTCCTTATTATGATGTCAGTGTGATTAATGCACATTTGATATGAGCCCTGGTGTCTAGTACTCTTACTAAACATGTTTGTGTTGCACCTTTACCATGCTCACTAGAATGACATGGTGGGAATTACTGTGCTAATGTACATGGCCAATCACTTTCTTGAATCACTCAGCTGTATATATGGCTTCCTTGGGAGACCAAAGTCTAATTAACATATGCCACTCTCCCAAGAATGTGACAGCAATGACAATCACTTCACCAACAAAAATAAAAAAAAATGACAAAAATTAAGGAGCCAAAGACAACATAAGCTGCTGTACATTGACCATTTACTGGTGCCTCTGGTACCTCGGCACAATTGCCACCAAGGAATAACTTCTACACCATCGTGCAGCCATTATAAATGTGAACAATTTACACCTTACGACTGAATAATTGAAATCAATATACTAACTGCACAATTCCCATATAACAAAGAGAAAACACCCACAAGACTGAACCCCCATCTGAGTTAAAACAATAATATAACATTTTCATACATCATCTGAACTTTAAAATTACACATTAAGATTCATATCTAAATCCATGACATTAGGTTGCAAAGTTCTATAATTAATGATAAATCTGGTTTCCATTTATAGTAAACTGTGTACAAAATCACTGCCCCACTTATTATGGGTTTTTAGCTAAGACACTAAAGAAAAAAGTACTATCAGATCCCACATGCACTGAATGGAAATGCTGAGCCACAGAACTATCTAAATTGTAGTTTTTAATATCCCCCAAATTCTCAAAAATCAACCTTTAACCATTCTCTTAGTTTGCCCCACATACCATTTTGTGGGTATGCATCAACATCCTATGATGTATATAACCCCCAAGAACAACAATCAAACTGATCAAAGGCTGTATACCTTCTCCCACTGATTTTATTACCAGTTACATTTTTTATTCTTCCACAGACTTTACACTTCACACAAGGAAAAGAACCCAAATGCCCCCCCCCCCCCACTTGCAGTTTCCTTAAATTCAAGATTTCTTCTAAATTCAAAAACCTCCAATATGAGCAGGTTGTTCTTTGGGTCTGTATTGATTTGTCGAAGTTTCAAAACTTCGAAATTGATATGGTCGGCACCATATCATCGATGTTTTGAAACATCAAATGTTTTAACGGAAATCTCTGTAAGGGAAGATTTCCCTTTACTGCACTGTAGTGCAATCTCGGAATTGGTATATTTAAGTAGCGGGGGTGTGGGGGATGCTGGGGAGCTTGTCCCCCTACTTGAAACTTTTAGGTAAGTTAATTTTTTGGGGTTTTTTTACATATTCAAAGTTTTAAAACATCGATAATATGGTCTTGACCATATCAAATTCGATGTTTTAAGACTTTGATTATGTGATATAGATGCTATTCTTTTGGGAAAAATCTTACCTAACACTTCATCCTGACTAACGATAGGTTCATAGGTAGGTACTAGGCTATCTGCCCGAAGGCATTTATAAGCTTAGCCGGAATGTGTTGGCTTTCGTCGCCCCCTTAGATTAGTTCCGTGTGCCTCTGTCCAGCAGAGCCATTGAAGTGATCCCCAGGGTGAACTTTCTGTTTCCCATCCACTCGTCAAGGTTTCTCTTAAAGAGGGTTAGCAAAGAGTTCTGTCTAATGTAGATTGGAATCTTGTTCCAAAGCATAGGAAGTCTCTGGGACAGGAATCTATCCCTCCAGCACGTCCTATTTATTGTTGTGGTGAGGTTTAGATCCCTGGAGCATGTGGCTTGAGGGGATATGGTTTTCTTTAGGTGGAGCATGTCCATCAATTCTGGGTTGGACATGGCCTTGTATGTCAGGCAGAGATCACCTCTGAGTAGGTGGTATGCAACCGAGTACAGCTGGAGTTTCTTCAGTCGAGCTGCATAGGGCATCTGCTTGAGGCCAGTGATCCTCTTGGTGAGGAACTTCTGTGGTCTTTCCAGTTATTGCAGGTGTCTTGTAAGGTACATCCCAAATGGGGCATTGTACTCTATGATGGGTCTGATGAGTGATGCGTAGAGGGGCCCAATGACCTCTTTCGATATGGATGCAAACCCTTTTGTGATTAGGTGGGCCACATAGAAGGATTTTCTAACCACTTTGGCAATGTGATTAGCAAAGGAGAGGTTACTATCTACTTGGGTCCCCAGATCCCTTATTATGTCTTCCATATTTAGGGGTTATCACCTATGTGGTAGTTTGTGGATACTTTGTTTTTTCCAAAGGGGATGACTATGCACTTTTTGGCATTTAGCTTGAGGCCATGGTTTTGACACCATGCATTTGTCTCAGTGAGACCCTTTTGGAGGATGTCTGTGTCAGCTGGAGAGTCAATTATAGCCCCTAGTTTTTAGTAATCTGCGAACATGGTCAGCCATAGTCCTCCTGTGCTTGCCTGTACCTCTGAGAAGTATATGCTGAACAGGAGGGGTACTAGGACTGAGCCCTGGGGAACGCCATTTGTAACCGGTTTATAGTCAGACCTAGCTCCTGCAACTCTTACCATGTGGGGCCTATCTGTGTGCCAATTGGCAACTCATCTCATGACGGTGGAGTTTATGTTCAGGCTGGTTAGCTTGTCTATAATACCTGAGTGGGGAATGGTGTCGAAGGCCTTTGCAAGGTCTAGATAGGCTGTGTGGACTACCTTTCCCTCGTCTATAGCCTTGGTAACTGTCTCAAAGAAGTCCACCAGGTTTAGGAGGCATGAGCTGCCCTTAACAAAGCAGAACTGGGTAGGGTCCAGTGTTTGGAGGTTTCCAGTTTCTCTGTTAATGAGATCCATGATGATGTGCTCCACAGCTTTGCAGACCAAGCTAGTCAGGCTTATAGGGTGATAGTTCCCGGGGTCCGTTGTGGCTCCACCTTTGTGGAGCGGAATAACCGTTGCTGTGCATCACTCTAGCGGAATGTAGCCTGTGGACAGGCTTAGTTTAAACAGTGTGTTTAGGTGAGGGGTTAGTTCATCTTTGAGCTCATGTAGGACGCAGCCTGGGACACCATCAGGTCCCATTGATGCTGTGTTTTTGGCTTTGGAGAGGGCTATTTTAACCTGAGTGTCTGTGATTTCAGGGGCACTACATTCTTCTGGTATAGTTATGGGCCCTTTTGGGGGTGAGAGGGGGTGAAGTTTGCACTGAATCTGTCTGTCAGGATGTTGGCTATATTGGTCGGTTCAGTGTATTTTGTGCCATTCTGCACTAACTCCGAGCAGATCTGAGAATTGCCACTTAGATTCTTGACATAGCTAAAGAATGCCTTGTGGTCATCTTTGGAGTCC
The DNA here is from genome assembly GCF_019279795.1 of Protopterus annectens. NCBI lineage: Eukaryota > Metazoa > Chordata > Ceratodontiformes > Protopteridae > Protopterus > Protopterus annectens. The sequence continues at coordinate 481,306,900 of NC_056736.1, read as the reverse complement.
ATGGCAATTTTTCTTTCGAAGCTAGCCTTGGATGATTTTATGAGGGAATGTAGTTTATTGCTGATACTGATCAGAGATGTCTTCCTTTCTTGGGATTTTACTCTGTACTAGTTTCCTCCTTCTATTGTATAGCTTGTTTATGGCAGGGGTCCACCAGACTGGTTTCCTTTTCTTGGAGCAGTGACTCTTGGTTTTGTTTGGGATAGCATGATCCATGCATTCTTGTAGGTGCCTGTAGAATGCATTAGTAAAGGATTTTGTAGCTTGGACAGCGTTATACTTTAGCATGGGGGCTTTGAAACTTCCTAACTCGGTCTTAAGTAACGTGAAGTTTTCTTTTGAAAAGTTTTTCACAGTGGTTTCTTTGACCGGGGGTGGTGGCGGAATGTGGATATCCAGAGTGATTAATTTATGGTCTGATCTAACCAGCAAGGGGTTGACCTCTGGTGTGGAACACCAGTCGCCCATGTTGGTGATGACCAGGTCCAATATGTTGTCACCTCTGGTGGGGGTGTTGACCAGTTGATCCAGGGCATTTGAGTTTATAAATTCTAGGAAATGTTGGGCAAGGGAGTTCGTACTTGAGGTAGGCTATCTGCTAGGGGGGCAATATATAAGCCTAGCCTGATTCTGGCGGTGGTTGCCACCACCCCTTGATGAGAGTATACCCCTTTTTTTTAAGGTTTAGTTTACTGTGCCTCTGTCTAATATAGGTTCATAGGTTCATACTAGGCTATCTGCCCTGGGGCAACTATAATGCTAGTTCTCCAAGTATTATAAGCCTAGTTCTCCCAGTTAATGTTTGGGTAATTGAAATCACCCAATATCAGGGTGTTTGGTAGGACCTTCATGTTTCCCAGTGTTTCCAGGAATGCGGAGTTGTGGTCCTGGGACATGGTGGGTGATCTGTAGCAAGCTATAATTTGAATAGCTGTTGTGAGTTGCACGTGGATGATCTTTGAAGCATCATGCTGTGCCACTAACCTGGAGGTGTGAGTATCCTTGATGAATATAGATACTCCCCCACCTTTTGTATTTCGGTCCGGGTTTTGTGGCTGAAATGTATGGTATGAGTTGTAGCCTAGTAGTGCTGGGGTGCTCTTTGGAGTCTTAAACCAGGTTTCTGTTACTGCACATATATCAGTTTTCTCCATACTGAGGAGTGCCTCAAGTGTGTGCATTTTGAGGTTTAGACTTCTGGCATTGAGCAGCATTACCCTCAGTTTTTTGTTATTTGTGCTATTTACGGCGGTGGTTTGTCTTTTGAGCCTTGCCTAAAAAAGGCACTATGGGGTTGGCAAGAGCCTTGGCCAGTATTCAAAAGCCTAAGGGTGACAGGTGCAAGCCGTCTCTAGCAAAGCAGTGTGGCTTGTCGAGCATGTCATCCCAGGCTGACAGACACTGGATCCCCTTTGAATGACACCAGAAGCTTAGCCAATTGTTGAAATTGATAATTTTTTTTCTCTATACCTTGGTATCATTCTTGGTGAGGGCAGGATGTCTCTTTTCATGTAGTCCAGGGAGGTATGGCTCAGGTCATTCACACCAACATGGACAATGACAGAGTCATATTTGTACTTGTTCTGAAGTGACCTGAGTGCTTGTGTTATGTGGCAGATCCTGGCACCCGACAGGCAACTAACAATAACCTTCTCCTTGTTCAGCCTAGTGAGAGGGACGTCAGTGTGCCTGACTATACAGTCACCTATTACTAGCATGTTGGGTATGTTATTTTGCCTTAAGGGCTGTGATTGTGTGGCCATAAGTTATTAACCACCCTTCTCAACAAATTGGAAAAAGGAGAAAATCTACTGCCAAAATATATGATATTGCTCTGCAACTTAACCTAAGCCTTTTTTCTAACATTCATAGATTACCCCCTGCTCAACAATTTCTTTTTAACTTTGTAAAACTCCCTTTCAAACTGTAATTTCTCTGACATGTTGCTCAAAGTGTGTTTTAATTCCCCATAAGGTAATGAATCCAATAAATGTGGAGGATAAATACTATCTGCACACAAGAAATTATTCACAACTTTTCTTTTCATGCATGGCTTATATTGTACCCAACTATCAGTACCTACATACAGCTCAATATTAAGAAACTGCATAACTGACCTATGCAGCCTGTATATACATTTTAGACCAAAATAGTTTGCACTCAACTCTTCCATGAATTCCTCAAATTCCCTCATATCTCCTTTCCAAATAAAGATCCAGTCATCTATATATCACTTATAAATGAAAATATGTTGTAAATAAAATGTTGAAGTATAAATTAAAACATTTTCAAAATAACCCATAAAAATGATATCATATGATGGGCTATACAATACCCCCATCGCCGTATCCTCCTTTTGCAAAAATACCTCATTTTCAAAAATAAGATAATTATGTGTGAGAGAAAACTCCAATAACTGAATTAAATAGGCCGTACATGGACCCTCCCCCAACTTCTTCTCCTCTGCTTCCAAACCCCACCTCTTACTGATGCTAGTATAAAGGGCTTTCACATCCACACAAGCACAATATGAATCTTCATACCATTCCAAAACCCCAACAATTCTAGAAAACTCACTTGTGTTCTTACTATGAGAAGGAACCTTCACCAAATGCAGCTTTAGACGTGTATCTAAAAATATCTATGTTTTTCAAGTAAGCATTGATACCTGATACAATAGGTTTTCCTGCTGGATTTGCCATATCCTTGTGAATTTTAGGTATGGGAGATAACCTAGCATCCCTGGGGTGTTTCATACGCAGCTTCCTGACATCTAAAGCCAAAAAACAAAATCCTAAAGTTAACCAAGAATGCCTCATTAGCATTCAGCATGGATACAGTTCTAGCCCTTCATGGTGCTGCATGTCTTTGTGTGGGATGAGAATGCACCACCATATAAGGGCGCTTGCTGAATGCCAAAAAGTCACTACATTGTTTACATGGCCAAGCACATATCATGCTACCGTAGAAATTCATCCTGGGGTCAATTATTTCAATAACAATGCAGAACGTGGCAAAGGTTTAAATGGTTCTGTACCTTTAAGACCTGTGCTGAGATCTAGAGCCTTACCTCACCTAGATTTAAATGTGAGTACTTAAGGAATGTTTTTACTTTTATGTATTAGATCTGATGAAGCACTCGTAATGGGCATGAAAGTGCTCATCTTTTTACTGTTTTTCTGTAGTTTTAATAGTTGTTTTAATAAACGTGAGTTCTAGTGAAATCTCTGTTGTGTCAGCTGGATATACATGTTTTGTGCTATTGTATGAATATTATATTTCTTATTTTAAATTATTTAGGCTATTATCAGGGGAAACATGCGGTAGTATTCACACTGGCAAAGAAAAAAATTAAAGGGGTTTGGATAATTGCATGTATTCTTTTTGATAAGTACAGTGAATTTTTCAGATATATGTATCTTTCTATCTAGAAAGACACAGATAGATATAGTTTCATATGTTCATAGGAGAAAATGGCCCTGAAGTGCCATTTTAAGCAAAGGCATTGTCAAGACCAAACCCTGTACCTTGTGCCTATGAGGTGAAGACCTTAATCACTATACTGTATACCCCACCTCCCAAGATTGATATATTTAGATATATATTTATATCTATATTTTATTTTATTTATTTAACATTTGTTTACTGGGAAAGTCCGACTTGAAACAAAGCCAATTTTCAGCAGAGGCCCAGCGAGAAACAGTCCAGACGCATGTGTTTGAAAGGTGATAGGAAACTGAAGTGCCCAGATGAAACCCACATGAACACAGGGAGGACATGCTGACTACACACAGAAGACACCCCAGGGGAGAATCAAACTGGAGAACCTCTTGCTCTGAGGTGACAATGCTACCGCTGCACCACTGCACCATCTGATACATATAGACACATGTACAAAGACATAGATACCATTTATTTAGTTATCTATTTATTCATTTAGTTATCTATTTATTGACATTTACTTACCAGGAAATTCCTTCTGGATAATTTTATTCATTTTCAGCTGAGGCCCAGGGAGAAAAGCTCAACAAATAAAAGAGCAAAAAATAAATATACATTGGTGAAAACTGACATCATATTACAATTTGCTGCAAATACATAGATTAATACAAACATTAAAACACATGACATATACAATAATTCACATATACCACCATTAAAACAAGATAAATGCAATGTCATTTGAAATGTGCTGACGTATGCTAAGCATGTCAGTCTATTAGTCACTCATAAAGCAAATGTCAGACTGGAACATTCAAATAGTGGCTAAGGAGGAGGAGGACAGGAAGAAAGGAGAGAGTAAGAAAATGTATTTGCTAGTGGTAATAAAAAAAATAAATATGAGAGTCAGGAGAAATAAAGAGTAAAATCAAGATTATGAGTAAGGGGAAATCAAAATAAAAAATGAAAAAAGAGAAATGTGGTGTGCATATAAAAACCCGCCAAAAGCTTGGACTACTTTATAGGAACAAAAAATTCCTCACTACTGTCATTAAACACACTCTTGTGCAGGCATTTCTCTTACCTAGTCTTCTACATGCTTCCCCCATCCTTACCAATATCCAAACTACCTCAGTGCAGAAACTGGAACAAGCATACAACAAAATTGCCAGATTTATTCTAAACCAACCATTATTTTCACAACACTGCCTTTTACTAAACAAACTTCAGTGGCTGAAATTTCTGCACCTTCTCCTACAGTCGCAACTCAACACTATCTTTTACATACTCATCAACCCCTCTGCCTATCCTGCTGTTGCCTCCCATGTTACTCTCTACTCTCTCCCCTGGTATCTCTGGAGTGATGACAACCATCTTCTCTCCATTTGTAAACCCAAAAGGAATATTGGCAAGCTACTTTACAAACACTCTGTCTCACTGAATTAGAACAAACTCCCTCTCCATATTAGATCCAACCTTTCCTTTCCCTGTTTTAAAAAGGAGCTTAAATCCCACCTGCTAAACTTGAAATTATGCCGTTGCCTTGACCACATGTTGTCTTAGTCTGTCCTACTGTATAACCTGTTGCATCTCCTAACTTTCTTTCTCTGTTAGTAACTTCTGCTTAAACTAACCTCCTAAACCCTCAGCTCTACTACTATAGCCCTAGTATAGCTGCTTCCTTCCCCCCACATTCTCCACACTATTTATCTTTTCCCCCCACTTTCTATCAATGTCTATACATTGTCCTTCTTTTGAGCCATAATTATCTTTTTGTTTTTACCCTCGTATGTAGTAACTTTTAGACCTCTGCTATCAGTGCAACCCTTAATGTTCATAATTTTTTTCTTTTTTTTCTCTTTATAATTAATTTCGTATTTGCATTGTTATTTTTAACAGCTTTTGCCCTATATGTTTATCTTTGCTTATGTTTGCTGTGGCTCTTTCCCCTTGGGTCTCCACTGACAATGGGTTGCTTACTATCGATGCAATGCAAATAGCTAATAACATTTTATCTTTGCAATTATTTTGTATTGTGATTGTTATTTAATATTTGTATATTGTCACTTTATCTTTACTTATGTTTGATGGGGTTTTTCCCTCTCGGGTCTCCACCGAAAATGAGTTTGTTTGCAAACTCAGTTGGACTAACCCGGTTAACAAATATGAAATAAATAAATAAAAATAAATAAAATATGGTAAGAAGTGAAATTATTAGCCAGGGGAGAAGTACATATTCTATATATAGCTATACATATGCTAAATTTAAAATCAGTTCAAAAGCTTAGTAAAACATGATCTTGTAACAAATGTTAATACTGACAAACAACTGTTTTATAAAAATTAAAAAAAAAATGTTCACTGGTAAATGTAGGTGCTGGTGGTAATTAATGCTCATCTGATGTAAACTGCATATTTCAGATGACCCATAACATTTCTCAGTTTCTGCTAAATATATAAATGATCTTATCAAAACATAATAAAGTGTATGCCTGTTCTAATGGGGAAAAAAAAACATTTTTTTTTATAAGTGGATTGAAAGATGTTGCTGCTTTATACAATTAAAACATCATTTTAATCAGGTGGGTATACCAAACTGATCTTTTTTGAAAATACCACTAGTTAAAAAACTCATGCCTACCTTCACTCTTACTGTGTTATCACCATTGCATTTATAAAACTGAATAATTATCCAGTCAGACAGTAAACTGAATTTGTAACCTTACTTTCCCAGAGAAAGGTCTTCTATTTGGGAAAATTTGCTTCTTGTTGCTACTATCATCCACCTCCTACACTGCCTCTGACACCAATGTACAGTGGCTATAAACACATTCATGCTGTATCTGCTGTATTATCTATCTCTGTTCTTTAAACATTCAGTCCTGTATTCATAGTCAGTTATGCAAATGAGTTAAAGCTATCAGGGTGTGCACAAATGAGCACAGGAGACATGCAATTCATAGAGGCTAATTATACTAATTCGAATTGGCCTCAAATGTACTTATGCACATTGGCAAATAATGCCATGGAAATGAGGAGTGAAGTAAACCTTCATATGCTAATGAAGGCTATTTTACACCACTTGCAATTCATAGGCAATTTTTCCTCTCTTCTGTGCTGGTCACAGATATGCCATAAAAAGGGAAGCATAGCCACATTTATCAAAACTGCAATTGGCAAAAATGCTATTGCTTGTGGAAAGCCTTGCTATTTTATGGTCAGAGTTGCTTGTTTTGGCTGGGAAAAAAAAACTCTTGTACCCAGCAGTACTTACGTGCCAAGAAGGCAAAAATACAAGCAAAAGATTACTCATTAGAACTTGGGTTATCAAGAAATCCTTGATAGGTCTAGAGTAGATAGGGGCATTACAAGGGTCTTAGTGGACATGTTTGACCCCCATAAGGATACTGGAGGAATGCCGGGACCTTCTGTTTACATGGACTCTAAATATGTTTTAGCCCTCACTTGCTACAGGGGCCTTACTGAGCCAGACTGGGGTCATGATGGAGAATCTCACAGGCTTCTGCCTCGAGGATGCTGAAGCAGTTCCCGGATGTACTCTTCACACCTGTGGGTCAGTGCATCTATTTCCCAGTGTCACTTCAAGTCCAAGCCAGGACTATGAGTGCCTCTTATGAGCTGGCTCATTTCCCTGAGGTACCTGGTATGATAGATTGGACCCATGTTCAAACAGGGCCCCTTCTGCTCCACAGTGTAGTGGTACCATAACAGAAAAGTCTACCATTCCATCAGTTGCTGGGTAGTGGGTGATGTATGGGCAGAGCATCACCAACTTCTCTACCTAGTATCCTTGTAGTGCATATGACTCACATATCTGGTACACTAGCTCACTGTATCACCTCTTCCTGTATGGCAGGATACCCAGTGGTCATCTAGTTGGTAAGTTGAATTTTTTCTTTCTATTTTTTTTTTTTTATTTAAGTAGTTATCCTTAATAAATTTTATTGCCGTTTATTAATGTTTGTGTTCCTTTGCCGTTTATTAATGTTTGTGTTCCTGTCTTCTCTCCCCCTTCTCTCTGTTTTTTGTTTTAAACTTGAAACCACTGGCCAGCTATTCCTGCCACTCACAGTGATTATCTCAATAAATATGCAAATAACAATGCTATCTAAACTACTACACAACTATAGTTTATATTCACTTACACAAAAAAAAAAACAACCTTTACTACGATTTGCCATTGTCCTGCATTTTCTCTCACTGTCTGGAACAGAACATCAAATATTATCAAAAATCTATTCCTGTCCTTTGCACAATGAAATATCTTAACTACAGTATACATTTTTCTCATGTATGCACAATCATTTCCTAAAATAATTAATGTACTAGACATAACATGAGAGGCAATTTCAAAATTACCAAAATTACCAGTTATGTAAGGGTATGTATAACTGCATAGTACACATCAAAATGTTTTGCAGGTGACCTTTAAATGAATAATAAATTAATTATTAAAGTCTCTAATTACGAAATAATAAATATTTTATAAAATTATCCTTACTTTGAAATGTCTGTAGAATAATGAAACATTTACTGCCTATCTCAGCCATTTGCCAATTAATATGGTGGTGCTCAACCTAATGGCATAAGTTCAGGCTGATTAACACATGTGTAATGCAAATTAGGCTAATTTACATGTATGTCTATGACTCACAGTGTAACACAAATGTGTTGCAGGGTATAAAAATGTATTTTGACATTAACATATTTGAAAAAGACATGTAGGCACTGTGGGCATTTGTACACTCTGGAGTACTCTTCTGCAGTGCCAATCTGTCCGTTGAGGCATGCTGATTGTCGCAAATTAGCCAAAATAGGAATATATTTGTAAAATGAAAAATGGAGTAATCTAAATGTCAGGCTGAAATCAATTGAAGGTTAATCCCTGCCCAGCCAACATTTTTTCTCACACCCTAACAGCTGATACATATCATAAAGTCATAATGTACACATTACTGTTGATGTTTATTTATCCCCACACTTTAAAAGAATTCCACTGCAATACGTTATACATATTGCTGTTATGATATACACAAAAAATGAGTTTTATCAATAAGCATTAATAATGACAGTTACTATCCATATATATTTAAAAATGATTTATGAAACAGAAAGGAAAGGTAACTGTTTTACTTTTAGAAAAATCAGCATGTGACAAAGAAGTATTAATCATTTCAAATATGCCAATAATATCAATACCTACTCTACTGAACATGTTAGCAAAATGGGTTTGGTCAAAGTGTTATCACACCCAGCAGAGAGTGGTTGTAATCCTGATTAATACATCCCTCACCATACTTTCCTAATTCTGGTTCTGACTGTCTGAATGATGCCAGCTCTTGTGAAGGTACTGCGCCACGATCTACCATTTGTATGACTCATACCAGGAGAAGATACAGGTGCACATGTCATAGTAAATGGAAAAAATTGATATCTGAAAGGAATTGGGTGACACTTATCAACCTTGACAGGTATAATCCACTGCAGTCAGCAGTGCCATCACAAGTATGATGTTTTGTAAAAGCACCTGACCAATTGGCTGAGTGTGGTGAGAAGGCTAGAATTTTACTGTAAGTAACATTTTTTCCTTATTTAATACACACACACACATATATATATATATATATATATATATATATATATATATATATATATATATATATACATACACAAATACATATACACACACACACATACACACACACACACACACACACACACACACACACACACACACACACACACATATATATATATATATATATATATATATATCTATAAATAGGCCTACTTCAGTAGACCGAAGGTTCACTTACTCAACTTTTAGTTAGCCAAGAAGAAAAGGCCAACAACCGCAGAACACTGACATCTCAGAATGCCGACTTTCCACTCCAGCTAAGTAAAGGCTTGGCCACCCTGTTGAACTTTGCCCATTACACCTGGGGTAGTGCGACCCCGGAGTTGGTATATTTAGATAGGGGGTGTGGGGGGTGATACCCTACACTTGGTTGGGTTTACTTTCTTTCGGTTTTACTATTTTTTTTCAGGATGGCCAAGCAGTTACTTATCTGGAGAGGGAAGTCAGTGTTCCGAGATGTTGGTGTTGTGCAGTTGTCGGCTTTTTTGTCTTGGCTAACTGAAAGTCGAGTAAGTGAACTTTCAGTCTTCTGAATAGATCCATATATATATATATATATATATATATATATATATATATATATATATATATATATATATATATACACATATACATATTTATATGGATCTAGGACTATTGAACGAAAGTTCAATAGTCCAAATCCACAATCACCAAACACACTTTAACGAAAGCGCTTTCACCCCCACCTCCCCCCCACTTTAATATTCTCACTCCGAGGTCGCACTACAGTGGATAAAAGGGAATTTACCCTTATCCCCACTGTAGTGCGATCTCTGCAACAGGCATACTTACGCGAAAGTGCTTCTTCGGTGAAAAGCACTTTCATGCAAGTATGCCCGGCCAAATCTGTTTTGGTGATATTGCCATTCGGGGATCTGTACGGTTCCCATTTATATAAATAAATAAATATATATATATATATATATATATATATATATATATATATGGGTCACTTTATAATCTTGAAATACTGAAATGTCGAATTTCAGTATCTCGAGACTATAAAGCCGAATGTTTATAATAGCAAAGGTTCATAATCATGAATCCGAATATCTCAAATTCACGGTTACAGCCTTACGCTACGTAATGTCCAGGATTGTGTGTTGATGGTGCTCGGTGCCGTGTGTGGATCTAGCTGTTATGTCAGGTAAGTGAGTGTTTTGTAAGGGTTTTGAGTGGGAGTTAGAGTGTATGTGAGTGTGCTGATATGTTTGATGTGTGTGTGAGGGACTGGAGAATGTGCGTGTGTGAGTTTGCTTTTGTTTCCTGTTTGTGTGATCTCAGAGTTAGTATATATAAGTAGAGGGGCTGTGGGGGGCGCAGCCCCCCTGCTTATGTGTGCATGAGTTGTGTATGTGTGTAGTTTTGTTTGTTTATGTTGTGATGTATGTATGGTGTAGTGTGTGCGGTTTGTTCATGTTTTGAATTTCGTGGTTTTGGGTATGGGGTTTTGTTGTTTCGGTGTTTTGTGGATTCACTTTCATGGTCTCGATATACTGAAATTAGATATTTCAGTATTTCGAGATTATGAAGTGAATCCATAGATATATATATATATATATATATATATATATATATATATATATATATATATATATATATAGGTGTGTGTATTTATTTGACATTTGTTAAGCGGGTTGGTCCAACTGAGCCAAAATTAGCCCGTTTTCAGTGGAGACTCAAGTAGAAAAGCTTCAGAACATAAACATAATTATAATAACACATAAATATAATAACAGAAAATAAAACAGAAGAATATTTGTAAATACTGCAGGGAACATAAACAATATAACACTGTCATACTCAAGAAAACTTCTAAACACAGTAAGAAAAAACATACATGATAATAGAAATGTTACATGGAATAAAAATATAAATTTGCAATGAGTGTGTGTGTGTGTGTGTGTGTGTGTGTGTGTGTGTGTGTGTGTGTGTGTTTTTTTGCAAGAAAGGTAGGAAAAAAAGCTGAATTTAGCATTAGTAAAGAGATATCAGACAAGAAAATAGTAAAGTGAGGTTTAGTTTAGTAGAAAGAAGATAATAAAGCAGGGTCTAGTATATACATAATTACATGGGCTGCATTGGCCTGGCTCATGCAATAGAGAAAACAGGCAGAGAAAAAATGGTAAATAAAGTACAGAAGTGAGAGAGTCTTGTGCAGGGTGCTGTTAACTGAAGGGGTGTGGTGGCAATAGGTAGGGTCATGACAGTGGCAGCACCTAGTTTCATGTAAGATTCGTTTGAGCTCTTTTTTGAAATGCAAAGGGTAGTACGTAGATGGTTCTTAGGTATGAGGGTAGTTTATTCCAGGCTTGGGCTACAGTGTGTTTATAAAGTAGTTTTCCATTTTTTTTTAAGATTTATGGATAACAAGGAGTTATTGATTGGATATACGGAAGGAATGGTTGGGAGTGTAGTACGAGATAAAGGAGGAGAGAGAAGTGCAGCATGTAGGTTTGTACAGGATGGAGTGTATGATTTGAAATTAAGTCAGTTGGAGTTGTTCAGGAAATTCTAGCCATTGGAGTGTGTTGAGAGCAAGTCAGTGCTGTAAATTATGTGGTAAGTTAGTGGCAAATCGAGCTATTTTGTGGTATGTTTGTTCTAACTTGGATAAAAGTGTAGAATGAATGCTAGTAAAGAGTGGAGCTGCATAGAGAAGGGAGGGGAGGTGCGGTGGTTGAGCCAGGGAGAGCTTAGTGTCAGAGGTAAGGAATTTCTTGTTTCAATAAAATAAACCAAATTTTTGATGTTTTTTTTTTTTTGGTTGGATATGCTCATTAAATTTTAGTTCATCATCAATAATGGTTCCTAAAAGTGTTGTATGGGGGTCAGCTTTAATGGTTGTCATATCAAGGGATGTGAAACAAAGGTGGATTTATGGTGAGATAAAGGTTGTGGTAGGAATAGCAAAAGTTTATTTATTCATTTTTTTTTTGGATTTAAGATGATCTGGTTGTCAGACAGCCATTTTTCAATGGACAGGAAAGAATCTTGGGTATGTGTGTGGAGATGAGGAATGGTGCTTGAGATGGTAATGAGTGTTGAATCGTCTGCATATTGAAGAAGGGAGGACTATTTGCAAGCAGTGTGGAGGTAATTGGTGAAGATATTGAAAAGTAGACGTCCGAGGATAGGGCCCTGGGGGCCACCTGTTTTAACAGGTAGAAAGGAGGAAAAGGAAGTGAGCCATCTGACTGATTACTGCCTATTGGATAGTAACTTGCAAACCAGCCAAGAGAGGGTCCAGAGAGCTTGAAAGTGGATAGCGTAGAAAGACGTAAAGCATGAGAAACAGTATCAAAGGCCTTGAAAAGGTCAAGGAAATGTCAGGATACCACATGGATGTTGTGTGTGTGTGTGTGTGTGTGTGTGTGTGTGTGTGTGTGTGTGTGTGTGTGTGTGTGTGTGTGTGTATATATATCTATATCTATATGTATATATCTATATCTATATATATATATCTATATATATATATATATGTATATATATATATATATATATATATATATATATATATATATATATATATATATATATATATATATATATATATATATATATATATATATATATATATATATATATATATATATATATATATATATATATATATATATATATATATATATATATATATATATATATATATATATATATATATATATATATATATATATATATATACACACACACACACACACACACACACACACACACACACATCACACACACACACATATTTATAAATTAAAAATAAAAATGGTGGTTAAACATTGCATAACTACATGCATTTGCAGATACAGATATCTGTACCTGAAAATATTTAGTAGTACTGATATTATGAAATGCATAAAAGTGAGTAGCATATAAGTTATCAGGCATCCATCTTTTGAAGAAAAAAATGCAGTAGCAGTGTGTTAACAAGTTACAATAGAAATATCAGGTAAGAGTATTAAAATGGTATTCTGTATAGATAACTGCATAACATCTTTTACTACCATGCAGCTATCAGTAATGAGCTGCTATATAAACTTATGAAATAAGGGTTGCACTTACAGATCTATAAGTCTTCACCACTGCAGGGAAGGGTTGTAAAAGATAATATTACATGAAGTCAGTTTAGTGTGAGATACATAAATATAACAAAACAGTTGTTTAACTTAGTTGGCTCATCATAAGTATTTCTAGCTATATGTACAACATGGCTCAAATTACTCTTACCACACCTAAGCTAGACTGCAGGTTGAAGGAGGGACATGGTGGTTACTTTGCAAAGAGAATGACCAGCAAAGAAGAGAACATGTTGTTTTACTTCTATCGCTATAAGAGGCAGTTCTGTAGACAAAGAAATGCATACTTCCTTGCAAGCAAACATTTCAGCTTTTGTACATCAGCCAGACCAGAAGAAAAGTGTGATAAGACTCATTCCATATTTCACTACTGTCTTCTTGAATAAAATGGAATATTAGTAAAGTAAAATAAAAAGAAACAGCTGCAAGGTGAAACCTGGTGTCCTCACTTCCAAAAACAATAAAACAGTTTAAATAAAGTAAAAGAGCACACAGACATTACTGCAATAGTAAAACTTAGAAGAAGAATTTTAATAGGTAAAACAATAAAATGGACAAGCTCTTTCTCAGATCCAGTCTGTGTCCTCTCCATTTCTTTGACTTACACAATATTAGTAAAGTATTGCAGCAATTTATACATGTTTGCATATAAAAATGGAAAAGAAAAAGAAAAAAAATATATACTGTTTTTTAGGGATTTATGAGATATTTATATTTATATGTTTAAGAAATTCAAATACAGATAAACTTATATTTATCCCTTTTACTGATAGCTGAGGAATAGATCACCAGCAAAAAAATAAAGAGACGAGAAGAGAAGATTGCATTGTCTGGTTAGGTCTTTGGTAAGTATAACAAGGGTCCAAAAGATCTTTCTTTTTTAACAGTGCATACTACTAAATATTATACAACAGTAATGGTATCAGAAAATTGATGAGTGTTTTTATAACTGATTTTTGTAACTCTCCTGGAGATAATTTCACAGCTGAAAGAAATGCAATTGAAGAATTAACAGATCAAGAGAAATGGGATATAATATTATTTTTAACTGGCTAACTGCAATAATTACTGATTACTCTTTTGTTTGTTTGTTTATTGGGTACTGCCGTCTCTGTATTGAAAGTAATTAGTTTAAACAAACACCACTTCATTAAGTGAAAAGCCACTGCCGATTGCCATTTCAATTAATCACAAGTACCCATAGGTACTACTCTTATATTCTTCACAAGTACAGAAACACATCCCAGACCACTACCCCCAGTGTAAGCATAAGCACTTCTCATTCACAAGTTTTCAATAAAGATTTCACTACAGTATTTCCATCTTGTAGTGTTTCTTGCATTACAGTATTTTTTTTTATTTAACATTTTGTTTACTGGGAAAGTCCGAATTGGAACAAAGCCAATTTCCAAAAGAGGCCCAGGGAGAAACACACCAGACATGTCTTTGTAACATGTGAGGAAACTGGAGCACTCAGAGAAAACCCACATGGATGCATGGAGTATATGCAGACTCTGCATAGAAGGCACCTCAGCTAAGAATCAAACTGGAGAACATCTTGCTGAGAGGCGATAACACAACCACTGCACCACTGTGCTGTCCAATATTTGTGAGCTGAATTATTTAGCTTTTTCTGTTTTGTCTTTCTGCACCCATTTTTTTCTCTTTTTTTTTCTTATTTTGATTATGTATTTCTTTCTCTTTTTTTGTTTTGTTTTGTTTCTCTCCCATTTTGTTTCCTTTTTTATATAGGTTCAAATCTCTCAGGAGCAGATCAAGGACATAACTCCCAGGCAAGGGACAGATCAAACTCTACCAGTCTGGGAACATGCTTGCAGGGTCAGAGTGGAGGCACCAGTCCTGCAGGCACTCCAGTGCATGGCAGCCTGGCAAGTCTCACAGAAAGGAAACTTCAGAGTTTAGTGGAGGACATACTAGTAGAGGTAGTGGACAGGAGAATTCAGCCAGTCAAAGCCTCAAATCAGCATATAGAAGACATGTTAACACACTCGATGTTGACCACTGCTCCAACACAGGACCCAGTCCCTTCACATCAAGGTCCTCCAGTGCAACACCATCTGACAGTGGACTTGTTTGAGGCACTGTGGACTTTGATTCCAGCTGGCACTTCCTCAGCCCTTCTTCTCTTGCTATTTCCGTCTTCCCTATCTCCCAACAACACTATCCTCTTAAAATTAAAATGGTGGAGTTCTATACACCGTCAAAAACATAGCTTCCAACCTCTCCCACCTTCTCCAGCACAAACCATTCTGCTGTTTCCCTTGTTTATTCCCCTCTTTCTTTTTCACTCTGTCCTACTACCCCACTTCTATTCTTTAATGAAACTATCAATGTTTCCTGAAAGGATACCCCTATTAAAAAAAAAGTATAACCCCCTTTTCCTTTTTAAAAATTGTTCTCGTAGCTTTTTGTGCAGTCTGCAGTTTTTCTAAAATGCTTTGAGCATGAATGTGCTTAGCCGCGCTTGCCTGCAACATGCCAAAGCACATAAACTCACGGTATTGTGAAATTATTCACAGTTTTGAAATGATGAACTTTATACAATTTACTCTTATGCGAAAAGTGGAACTTTTTTTAGAAGTGCTTCACTTATCCATATTCATCATAAATGCAATTTGCTGACCTTACTTGCATATCTGTGTATTGCCGCCATTTACACGACTGTTAAACATTTGCAAAGTCCCGGACTATGATTACTGGCCTCAGTCTATGTCTTTGCATTGTATCATTTTAAAGCTATAAATCTCAGTATATCCCTATCCCATTTTCTTATCTGTACCACTCTTACTATGTGAACACTTACAATCCAAACTCTGTTCCCATCCAATATAGTATCTGATACTAAGATGGTCTTTCCAAGTCCCAGAGCTGGAACTTCCTCCAAAGAAAATTAAAAATACTTCCTCCAGCTCATCATTCACTTCAGAAACAAAGAAGATTAACTGCATTTGGGTAGAATGTGCCTGTTTCAGAAATAATCATGCCCTCTGCCAATAACGGAATGAAACATAACCATGATTCCTTGTTTTCTAAGTAGATTGTAGTACATTACTGTAACAAGAGAGAGAAAAAAAGTACTGAAATGGAGAAATCATAGATTTTTCTTCCTTCCATTCTTTGTGTCACGTATTAGTGCTGACAGTCATATTATTTTGTTGAGTGAATTATATAACTTTGCTATAAAGTTTGTCAACCATATTATATGTTGTCTTTCATGTGTATTCATTTTACTTGTGTATACTTTTTGTAGTTCTTTTAGATCATGACTGAAAATGATCCATTTACTCAAGCCTTTAACTGGTCTAATATAAGGGAAATAAAAGTGAAACACTATTAAATAAATGTATGCTTCATAAGGCTTTGCCACATTGTTTATTTTTATTAGGAAATAAGAAATTCTGAGATCATTATTAATAAACTGCTTTTATGATGTGATGTGAGAAATACTTTAAATTTATTTTTGGCTCCATCCATATCTTTCTGCATTCATACATGTCCTACTGCCTTCTTTGACCTACTGCTCCAACTTTGCCCAGCACCTAACATGTTAATCTTCCTAGAAGGAGTCCGCAATCATGGCCAAATCTAAATTTAAGTCACAAGAAAAGTGAGTTGGTTAGGCCATTCTGGCAGTTTTTGTTATTGAGGGCCTTTTTTGGCATGTGGTATCCATATTCCTACACAGTTCTCATTGCGCTTCAAGTATCCACATGCCATTGGACTAAAGTAATTGGTTCATTGGCATGCACGGATAGTTGCTAGCTCCTAATTGGAACCCCCACCACCCTCTGGTAAAAATACTGTTCATTTTCTATCATCCCAGCTGACTCCCAAGAGTTAAGGAGATGACACACTGTAGGCAATGTTTTCATGTGTAATTCCAAATGAGTTATGTTGGATTTGTCTTGCCAATAAAATGGAAGTAAAGGGGTATTGTAAAGTAAGAATAAAGACACAAAGAACAAAAGAATGAATAGAAAAAAAGAAAGAAGTAGAACATTACATTTCTTCCATCTCAGTATTGCATATTAAAGCAATATTTTTAGCATATTAGAACCAAATATAAATGCACATTTTTCTTTGTTCAGTTGTTCTAGTCATATAGCTTCCTTTTCATTCTTTACAATTTCCATATAATATGTGTTTTTTCATTTCAAATGTATATTTCCAATAACACATCTGCTGTTTCATTAGGGATTAAATTTATCAAAAATGCAATTATTTGCATCTATAGAGGATAATAAATAATATGTAGTTGCATTTTTAAATCCTTTGAGAACTATTCGAGTCTTATGGAAAGTAGGTGCTGAGTCACAATAATTAATTATTGTAGTACATCTCCTAGCCTGAAATAATCAGAGCTATATTCAGAGGCAACTGTTATTATTATGATTATGATGATGATGATTATTATTATTAATAACATTATTAGTAATAGTATCAGTAGTATTAGTATTATGTAATTTGAGCATAACAAATACTCACTACTACTTTTGACAAAATACAATGATCTAAAGCGATTTTCAAGGAAATATTTTGACACTGAAAACATCGCCCTAATACAATATCCCATAATTTGATGTGCATCAATCTTGTCACATGTTATAGGTTCATAGGTTCACAGGTGTGTACTAGGCTAATGGCCCTGGAGCCTTTACAAGCCTAGGCCATAGGATTACCCTGGCATTGTGACACCCAACCTTAGTTCCCAGTGCCTCTGTCAAGTAAAGCCACTAGAGTGATCCCTGGGGTGAATTTTCTATTTCCCATCCACTCATCAAGATTTCTCTTGAAGAGGGTAAGTGAGGTGTTCTGTCTGACATGTATGGGAAGTCTATTCCACAGCATGGGCAGTCTCTGAGTTATGAACGTGTCCCTACAGCATGTTCTGTTGATTGTGGTAGTGAGGTTGAGGTCTCTGGAGCATATGGTGTGGAGGGATTGGGATTTCTTTAGATGTAGCATTTCTAACATAGCTGGGTCAGACATGGCTTTGTAAGTCAAGCAGAGTATCTAAGTAGGCGATATGAGACAGAGAATAACTGGAGTTTTTTTAGTCTGTCCATATAGGACAAGTGTTTAAGGCCTATGATATTCTTTATGAGGTACTTTTGCGGCCTCTCCAGTTGTTGCAGGTGTTTAGTGAGGTACATGCCAAATGGGCATTTTACTCAATGATTGGCCTAATGAGGGAAGAGTAGAGGCAACAATGATCTATTTCTTCCTGGATGCAAAACCCTTAGCATTGAGATGTGCCAGATAGAGGGACTTTCTAACCACAGTGGTAATGTGGTGGTCAAAAGAGAGGTTACTGTTAATCTGTGTTTCTAGATCTCTTATAACTCCTTCTGTGTTCAGTGGACTACCATCGATATGGTAATTCATGGGAACTGGGTTTTTCCCAAA
Organism: Protopterus annectens; assembly: GCF_019279795.1. Taxonomy (NCBI): domain Eukaryota; kingdom Metazoa; phylum Chordata; order Ceratodontiformes; family Protopteridae; genus Protopterus; species Protopterus annectens. The sequence goes on along the minus strand of NC_056736.1, from coordinate 481,288,279 downwards.
GGGGATGATGACACATTTTTTGGCATTGAGCTTAAGGCCATGGTTCTGACACCAGTCATTGGTCTCAATGAGGCCTTTCTGTAGGATGTCAACATCACTTGGGGAGATAATAATAGCTCCCAGCTTGCAATCATTTGCAAACGTTGTCAGCCAGAGTCCTTTCGTGTTGGCCTGGACTTCACAGAAGAAGATACCAAAAAGGAGAGGACCCAGGAATTAAACCTGTGGGACTCCACTTGTGAATGGTCAGCAGTCTGACTTGGAGTCAGCTACTTTCACACTGTGTGTTCGACCTATGAGCCAGTTTGCAAATCAACTAGTGATATAGGGGTTGATGCCTAGCTTAATGAGTTTTTCTATGATTCCTAAATGAAGAATGGTATCAAAGGCCTTGGCCAGATCAAGGTAGGCTGTATGAACCACCTTGCCTTCATCCACAGTTCTAATGACTGACTCAAAGAAGTTGACCAAGTTGAGCAGGCATGATCTACCCTTCACAAAACCAAACTGTGTGGGATGCAGAGTTTGGAGATACCCTATATCCTTGTTTATCAAGTCCATGATGATCCATTCCTTAGCTTTGCATATCAGACTCGTCAGGCTAATGGGGCGATAGTTTCCAGGGTCTGCAGTCACTCTTCCTTTGTGGAGAGGGATGACTATAGCAGTGGGCCATTCCATAAGGATGAAACCTGAGGTGAGGCTGTGATGGAATGGGGCACACAGGTGAGGTGCCAGTTCACAATGTAGTTCATGTAGAACACAGCCAGGGATATTGTCAAGTCCCATAGAAGCTGTATTCTTGGCCTTGGACAGTGCTGCTTTAACCTGTGCAGCAGTAATACTGGGTGTCTGGCAATCTACTGGTATTGTGACACTCCCCGGGAGGAGAGGAGTAAAGTTGGCACTGCATCTACTGGCCAGTATATTGGCAATATCTGTTGTCTCGGTATAGGAGGTACCATTGTGCAGTAGCTCAGAGCAAATCTTGGTATTGCCATGGAGATTCCTTACATAACTATAGAAGGCCTTGTGGTTGTCTTTATTATTTGCTGTAATTCTGTTTTCATAGCTAGATTTAGAGGATTTGATGAGGGATCCCAACCTTTTGTTGCGGCATTTAAGGGAATTTTTCCAGTCTTGGGACTTCACCTTATTCTGCATCAGTGTCCTCCTGTTGTAGACTTTGTTTATGGCAGGGGGCCACCAGATTGGCTTCCTTTTTTTGGTGGAGAGCATCTTGGTTCTATTGGGTATGGCGAGATCCATGCATTTGTGTATGTGTTCGTACAGTGCATTGGTGTATGATTCAGCGGTCATGCAACTGATCTTCATTAGTATGGGTGCCGTGAAATTAGCCAGCTCTGTTTTAGGAGCCCAAAGTTATCTTTGGAGAAGTTGTTCATGGTGGTTACCTTTGTGGGTGTTGGGGGTGGGAGGGATGTAGATTTCCAAGGTGATTAGTTTGTAGTTGGATCTAACCAAGGAGGAGTTGACTATTGGTGTAGGACAATGTTTGCCCATGTTAGTAATGACCAGATCAAGGATGTTGCTACCTCTAGTGGGGGTAAGAACGAGCTGGTCCAGGGCATTGGAATTAATGAATTGCAGGAAACGTTGGGCAACTGTATTGGTCCATAAGTAGTTTTCCCAGTTAATGGAAGGGTAGTTGAAGTCGCCCAGTATGAGAGTGTTAGGGTGGACCCTAATATTCTCCAGGTGCTTAGGAACATGGAGTGTGAGTCTTGGGACATGGTTGGGGATCTGTAGCAGGCTATGAACTGAATCTCTGTCTTACCCAATGTTAGCTGCACCTGAAGTATCTCAGATGTGTTATGTTGGGCTACCAGTCTGGAGGTGTGCACATCCTTTATTGGTCCTTTATTGGTCATTGGTCTAATCCAACCATAAGCTAATTACCCTAGATATCCACATCCCCCCCCCCATTAAGGAAACCACGGTAAAATATGTCTCCAAAGCCAACTTCATGCTTCTTAAGACAGAAGTGGTGAACTTCATGACACCTATGAAGATGGACAATACAGTTACGACTACTGAATCCTACACAATAGCACTTTATAAGCACTTACATGAGTGCATGGATCGTGCTATCCCAAACAGAACCAAGATGCTACCCTCCAAAAAAAGAAAGCCAATCTGGTGGTCCCCTGCCACAAACAAACTGTACAACAGAAGGAAGAAACTGTTGCAAAAGAGAGTAAAATCCCATGAGTGGAGGAGCTCCCTGGTCAGCCTCAGTAAAAAGCTGCCATCCCTGATAAAATTCTCCAAAGCTAGTTACGAAAAGAAAATTGCCACTGATTCTAAAGACAACCACAAAGCATTCTATAGCTATGTCAAGAATCTCAATGGCAACACTCAGATCTGCTCTGAGTTACAGCACAATGGCTCTAAATATACAGACCCAACTGATATTGTCAACATCCTGGCAGATAGGTTCAGTGTTAACTGTACCCCCTCTCACCCCCTAAAGAGCCCTTCTCTATACCGGAAGAATGCAAAGTTACTGTAATCACGGCTGCACAGGTAAAAACCAAACTCTCCAAAGCCAAGAACATAACATCCATGGGACCAGACAACATCCCAGGCTGCATTCTACAGGAACTACAAAACAAACTGGCACCCCACCTAAGTACCATGTTCAATCATAGCTTCACCTCAGGCTTTGTGCCCGCTGAATGGCGCACAGCAACGGTTATCCCACTCCACAAGGGGGGATCCACCATGGACCCCAAGAACTACCACCCCATTAGCCTGACAAGCCTGGTCTGCAATGCCATGGAACGTATCATCATGGAACTTATAAACAAAGACATTGTTAATCTCCAAACTCTGGACCCCACCCAGTTCAGGTTTGTAAAAGGTAGATCATGTCTCCTAAACCTGATATACTTCTTTGAAGCAGTCACCAAAGCCATAGACAAGGGTAAGGTGGTTCACACAGCCTATCTAGATTTTGCAAAGGCTTTCAACACCATCCCCCACTCTGGAATTATAGATAAAGTCACTAAACTAGGTATAAATCCCTATGTCATAAGATGGGTTGCCAACTGGCTCCCTGACAGAACCCACACTGTGAAAGTAGCAGACTCCAAATCTGACTTCAGACCAGTGACAAGTGGAGTACCACAGGGTTCAGTCTTGGGTCCTTTCCTGTTTGGTTTCTACTTCTCTGAAGTACAGGCTAACACAGAAGGTCTTTGGCTAACGAAGTTCGAAGATGACTGCAAACTAGGAGTCATAATCGAAACTCCTAATGATGTGGACATCCTACAAAAGGGCCTCACTGAGACAGATGCCTGCTGTCAAAGCCATGGCCTCAAGCTCAATGCCAAAAAGTGCATTGTCATCCCCTTTGGTAAAAACTCTGTACCTATGAACTACAACATGGGTGGTAGTATACTTAACACTGACAGTGTGTTAAGAGACCTTGGAACACAGGTGGACAGTAGTCTCTCCTTTGATAATCACATCACTACAGTAGTCAGGAAATCCTTCTACGTGGCACACCTCATCAATAAAGGTTTCTCATCCAGAAAAAAAGAGGTCATTGTTCCCCTCTACTCATCACTCATTAGACCCATTATAGAGTACAATGCCTCTTTTGGTATGTACCTCACAAGACATCTACAGCAACTGGAAAGGCCACAGAAATACCTCACAAAGAGGATTACCAGCCTCAAACAGATGCCCTACGCAGACCGTCTCAAAAAACTCCAGCTTTACTCCATCGCAATTGCCTACTCAGAGGTGATCTCTGCCTAACATACAAAGCTATGTCAAACCCAGAGCTGTTGGACATGCTTCACTTAAAGAAGTCCCAATCCCTCTGAGCTACATGCTCTAGGGACCTAAACATTGTCACCACAATAAACAGAACATGCCTGAGGGATAGATTCCTGTCCCAGAGACTTCCCATACTCTGGAATAAACTATCTATGTATATCAAACAAAGCTCCTCATTAGTACTCTTCAAGAAAAATCTTGATGACTGGATGGGAAATAGGAAATTCACCCCGGGGGTCACTTCTGTGGCTCTGCTCGACAGTGGCACAGGAAAATCATTTTCTTGGGTGGCAAAAGCCAGGGTACCTTTTTGGCTGGGCTTGTATAGGCCCTAGGGATGATAGCCTAGTACCTACCTATGAACCTATGAACCTATGAATATGGAAACACCACCAGCTTTGGAACTTTGGTCCAAGTTCTGGGATCGAAAGGTGTGAAATCAGTTATAGCCTGGTAGTGCAGGGGTGCTTTCTGCTACCTTGAAACAGGTCTCTGTTATGGCACAAATGTCAATGTTCTCCATTTTAAGGAGTGCTTTGAGTGAGTGCATTTTGAGATTTAGACTTCTAGCATTGAGCAGCATGACCCTCAGATTACATTTGTTTGTAGCTGTTTCAGTGGTAATTTGGTCTTTGGAACACCACCTAAAAAAGCCACTATAGGGGTGGCAAGAGCCTTGGCCAGAATCTGGAAGCCCAGGCATGACAGATGCAGGCCATCTCCGGCAAAGCATCGAGTTCTGTCAATCATGTCATCCCAGGCAGACAGATACTGGATCCCCTTAGAATGACACCAGAAACTTAGTCAGTTGTTGAAATCAATCATTTTCTGCTTGTACTGTGGTATCATTCTGGGTGATGGCAGGATGCTGCTCAGGGCTAGGGTCATACCTGGCTGAGCTACATAATCTGAGAGCTCCTCCATGTCTCTTTTCATTTAGTCCAGAGAGGTACATCTCAGGTCATTCACACCCACATGTGCAATGACAGAGTCATATTGGTACCTGTTGTTGAGGGCCCTTAATGCATGCATTATGTGTTGGATCCTGGCACCTGACAGCCAGCTGACTGTTACTTTCTCCTTATTCAACCTTGTGAGTGGGACATCAGTGTGCCTCACTATTGAGTCACCTATGACTAGTGTATTCGGCATGCTGTTTTTGTCTTAGGGGTTTTGGTTAAGTGGCACACAGTTTAAGAAAATTATTTTATTTTTATTTTTATTTTTATTTATTTAACATTTGTTGACCGGGAAAGTCCGACTAGGTTCCACAGAGCCTGTTTTCAGCAGAGGCCCGGGGAGAAATGCTCCAGATGCATGTCTTTGGAATCTTGTTTTTGAAAATTATGTGTCTCGTGATTAGTGTTGTGCTGTGGAGCTCGAGTGTGTTTCTGCCTTAGAGGTCTCTGCTGTTTGGGTAGATTTTTATTGAGAGCCTCCTCAAAGGTGGGAGTGCGGTTTGTGTTTTTATGTGAATTAAGTGCTGGTGTGTGTTCTGGAGGGCTATATGTTCCATGTGGTGTGGTGCAAGTGTTGACCTTCTCCTCTTGACCAGCTATTCCAGTCTTGGCTGGAGAGTGTGTGGCTTCAAATTTGGCTATATAAGTGTATCTCTCGCAAGTCTGAGTGTTAGGAGGTAAGAGGAGAGGGTTGTCAGTGTACATGAGGCAGTTACTACATTGCCTCAGGATGCCCAAGTTTATCAGGTTAATAGGAGAAAGCACAGGGAACTGACCTTTAGACATGCCTGGAGGGGTGGGCATTAATAATAAGTACTCGAGCTGTTTCCTTGTAGAACATTTAGTTCTAGTAGCAATTTTGTGTGCTACAATATTTGCTACAAGAAGTCTGGTAAATTTCTGGGCCAGAAACCACTCCTCTTGTGGTAGATAGGCTACCTAGTGCTTACCACTCCCACGGATAAGCTAGAAGGCTTCCCTCCAACACAAAAAGGCCTGGTGGGCTCAGAAGC